>NC_141788.1:12778190-13099680 GCF_054643075.1 Acanthaster planci
AATTAGGCATACTGGTGTACATTTGGTGGACATTTGGTTGGTTACCAGTGCAAATTAAATGGGCTTGAATTCATTCAACGTTTTTCGCTGAAGAGTTTGCAACCTAGCACTAGAGGACTTGATTTCAAAACTTCTCTCAACAAGGGGAATTCAATATATTTTTCAACTGATGTATTTTAAAGCACCCAAGATATAACTTTTAAAAAATATAAGCCATGAAAAAAAGAGCACAAAATTGACCGAAAATGATGAGAAAACTTTGGCTCTCTTCATTCTCTTACCGTTTATAATCACTCTCACTATACCAGCATATCTACCAGGTCTTATACCTTTCAACCACTGAAAATAATCTTTTAAGTTTGGCTGCATCAAAAATGTATAATGAGTGCAACATGTTTGTTGCGAATGTCATATTTGACAGAATTTTGATGACATTAAAGAATTTTGACAAAAATTACATGACATTCGAGAACGCCAAAAATGCTGTCACATGTAGTGCTTGAAAATTCCGTGCTCGATGTTCATTCTGCCACTTTCCATATGTTGTGTACATGTATCAATCGGAGCTGTTATCAACCATTTGGTCGTGGCTTATCTTCACAAGTATACATGTGAAATGCGTGATTCTGGGATGCTGCTTGGGAAACATTTGCATCTTTTATTGAAAATCGGTATGGTTTTGACCCCCTGTATGTAAGCCAGCGTACATAAACCTCTTGGGGGGGAATGGAGCAGCATTTTCTTTTCTATTTTCTACAGCCATCACAAAATCCCTGTTCATGCTTTGTACTATTATTTGTCGAATTTGAATATTTGAATGCAAAAATCATGACAGGGGCAATTTTCTTTTGTTTTAAATGAGAAAAATTGCTCTATGGAGGCTTGTTTCAAGCAGATTCAAATGAAAAGTATCAGAAATCTTACAATGATTTTCAAGTCTTGTTCATTTCTTTTATCTTGCTACATGGTGGTTGGAGATACTCATAGATGTGAGAAGCTATTATATTGATCATAATATACAATTGTGTGTGTTATTGCAACTGATTTTGTACATGGTTTGTTCATCAACAATCTGCCGGTCGGTGCGACTGAACATTCGGATATTCAGTCATATTGAAAGTCGAATATTTGAATAGTGAATTATTTGATTGACTCAGTCCTAATGGTGAAAACGGCTTGTTTTCTGTGGGGTTCATGGGAGTGGGGTGGACTTTGGACCCCACAGTTCTGGGGATAATTTAAGAGCTAGGTTACTCAAGTTTGCTGTCAAGGGAAAACTTGATTGAACAGCTTTGTTCCACCAGTGGATATGGGCCAGATCATTCACTCTCAAGTATGATAAAAAGAAACCATCGCATTACGACTCCATGTAAATTACATTGGCTCAGAGTCAGGGCATGACGGAGTAGTACTTAAAAGTTGGGAAAGAGTTCCATATACAAACGCCACTCAACATAAAGAATAAAACCTATGAGACTGGTCTGAAAATTCTAAGTGTTTTCTCAGTAAACGACTTGGTATTTTCTCTCCAAAATTGAACTTTTCTGGACAAGATTTTGTTTTCTGACAGCAAATGGTCACTGTAGGGACAGGGTATCTGCAGCTTTAGGATAGTTAAATTTAAGGCTTTTTACGACCTTTTAATGCCTCCCTTAGTGGCAATTTAAGACCAATTTTATTTGCATAAAGCATATGACGAATGAAGTTTATGAACTTTAAATATGTTTGGCAGACAAAAGTAAACGACAGACTTCTTTTGGTTCATATGGAATCATTCCATGTTTAATAATAATACATGCATTCACACGTTATTTTCTTGAGAATGAAAGTGGTCTTTAACTGACAGTCCCTTAAGAGAAAGTTACGATATAAAGCTGAATCTGCCACTGTTCTTACCCTGAAATCCTTCCACATCTTTAACACCTCCCTTTCTCCTTCACAAAAATAGGGCCATTTTGCTATGTCACATCCACTGGTAAAACTGCACATTTCAAGGCATAGGCCTACACCTGATTCCATTTGCTTTTCTGTCCATTTGTTTCAACTCGATTTGTTTCAACTCTTTGGATTTGTCCTTACATCTGATCCTTAATGTGTTGGATTTTGTGATCAACTGAGCCATTAGACTTACATATTTGCCCTCCGCCTGTTCAGCAAGCTTTTTGCTGGTTCACACTTCAACAAGAATCTGCTTTCTCTTCTTCATTTCCTGTAAGTCACCTTCACCTGCTTTCCTTTCTGCACTTGCACAGCATTTCCTTTCTTCTTCCTCTCACTGTCTAGGTAATCCCTGTACCTTGATCTAGCTGAAACTGCAGCACAAAGGAGTTCCTTTGTCAGAGGGACCTTGAGAACATATTCTGACATGGTCACAGACCAATCTCTGGGCTTCAACAGTTTCCTCCTGCGTATTAAATGTCTCCACTTCCTTATTGATGGAGAAGCCCCGCTCAACAGTTGCTTGTCCATGAGACAGAAGCAGGAGCTTCATACATAACCCTAACACTCCTCAATCCTTCACCTGTTGGAGGACTGAGGAGTGTTAGGGTTTACGCCCACAGCTCAGGGTGCGGTTGACTGACAACTTCATGCAGGAACTCATCCAGTCTCTTGTTTGGGGGCTGGAATGACTGGAAGTGCTCAGTCCTACTCTCAAGTGAAAGCAACTTCTCGAATTGTTGAAGTATCACATCCCCTGTAATAAAATGGATTGAATGTATTTGGATCATCAATTATTACATCTCTATTTAAAGAGGCCTATCATTTTTTATTTCAATGTTAACTGGGATACTTCTTACCAACTGAAACCCCTCTTGCCAAGTGTTTGTCCTGAAGAAATTTTTGTACTTGGTATTTCATCCTTTTGGTGCACAACTCTGGCTCCTTGTACATGTACATGTCATTTGGGTTCGAGCATGCCATCTGTACAACAGTGGAATACTTCATGGGGCTCTTCTCCTGTACTTTCTTGATGATATTACAAATACCCTTCATGCACTCCTTCCTAAACACCAGGATAGACAGATCGCTTACACTGTTCGGTTTGCACTGGAGTTCCTGAAAAGAATGTCCAAGATCAGTAATGAATGGCATAAGTAAAAATAAATGCATGATCCAACCGTACTCTTGGCAAAAGATTTTGAAAATTATTGCACTTCCTTGATGACAGTCTCAGCTCCCAAGCCTATGTCGGCATCATTTGGATGAACCCACTTCTTCTCGTCTGCAACATCCAGTTTGATCAGTTGCAGGCTAGAGACGTTCTTCAGCAGCTCTTTGATGAAAAACCGTCCCAACAGAGTCTGAAAATAATATGCAAACCTCCTTGTTGCATTCATGTTATTTAGTGTACATTGTGCCATATTCACAAGAATTATATCAGTAGTCAGTGGTAGAAGTGTATTCAGAATAGTATTCAGAGTGGTAAATACATGTACATAGCAGCTGTCACTGCTGAAATCAAATTGTCATAATATTGAGAATAAAAATATGCTTCGCTAGTCTTAAATAAAAATACATTATATTTAAGATCGGTTGGGTCATGGACGATTTGATGCTACAGACATTTCATCTTACCTTCAGCCAAATCATTGCCAAGGAATGGCATCAGTGGTTCATCAGTTTGGTACTTTGTCAGAAAGGGGTCGAAAGTCCTTGACACAGCCATGAAGAAGTGCAGTTTTGCCAAGATGAAGTGGTCTTTCTGGGCTGTTTCGATTGTCTCAAGTGACACTGTTCCAGGATTTGGAAGCACTTTGGAAGCATCCACATACTTGAGAAGTGCTGGCCAAACATCTATAGCTCGCTGTGCTACAGGAAGGTTTTCAATCCACCTGTGGCCACAGAATGGTAGTGGAAAGAGAGATGACTTGGTGACAGTAGTGAAATCCTCTCTCCTTGCTGGCACATTGTGGAAGAGGTAGTGCATTGCCCTCAGTTGTTTATCCAGATGCCACATGGAGGAACCCAGACTTGAAAGCATTATGGAGGGTGTGAAGGCCACAGCTCCCCACATCAACTAGGCTGAGTACCATACTGATCTGCTTGCTCGTGCTCGAGACGGCCGTATAACTTCCAATTCACATTCAGTCCATCCATGGAGACTGACTTATGGAGGGTGTGAAGGCCACAGCTCCCCACATCAACTAGCTGAGTACCATACTGATCTGCTTGCTTGTGCTCGAGACGGCCGTATAACTTCCAATTCACATTCAGTCCATCCATGGAGACTGACAGGAGGTTCTACATGTCCTCGTTTGTCTACACATTCCTGGGGATGACAAACAAAATTGTATAACAGGTTTGTACTTTGGTAGTAACTAACTAACGAATAAAGGGAAAGAGTTCCATACAGGGATGTCACTTGACAACCTGTGTACAAACCCTATGAGACTGTTTTAATAATGCCTATTTTCTCAATCACTAAATTAACCCTAACCTTGCTAAACTGCATACGCCCAAGGGGGTTAGGGTTAACTAAATGCTGGTCACTATAGAAGAAAATGAGTGGCATCCCCTGTATGGAACTCTTGCCAATACTTGATCAAATAATCAAAGTGTAAATTAATGATCACAGGATGAGTGAAAACCCCGCCAAGAAAAACCCTATCCTGAATAAAGACCATCATATTAGCAGATACATGTACCCATGCACAGTATTCGTAATGTATGAACACCTAATTCTCGCCCTAGACTTTGGGTTCAGACACAGCCATGTCGTGATGTCAATCAAGATATCACTCATGCAACTGAACAATGCCCCTCACAGCCCCCCCCAAAAAAAGGGGGGTAGAGAAATGGGTGAATCCCATTCATACATGTAACTGAAGTTAAAAACTTGCATTAAAACTTGTGCCAAAAAAGGGTGACCCTCCCCATGTCTGAGCCATAACGCTAGATATTTCTAGCTAGACCTACATGTAGGCCTGTACCAATTCATTAACCACTACCAGCCGGGGACTCCGAAATCGGAGCCGTATGGTTTATATGTGTGGCTGGGGTCTCCAAACTCGGACAAAGGAAACAGGGCCCTGTAACAAAAGACCGACTCTGAACAAAAGACCAGGCTGCTGGGCATTACCGGCATTTTTCACTCTCAAAAGTGGTGATAATCCAGCGTTATTTTGAAACCGTATACCAGGGTTTGGGGTATTTAGAGCAAGCGGATTACCACCGGAGACAACAGCTCTCCACCACCGCAGCGATGAGCCACACAGCACCGCTGCATGCCAATCTGGTCCCTATTGAAAAGAGGTCAGCAGTGCACTGAGCCAGGTTCGTGAACAAAAGACATTTGTATAACACCGCACAATCTGGGCTCTGTTTACAAGGCTGCAGGCCTGGCTGAAATATTCAGGCATCAATGAAGGTCACCTGTCAACTTAGAGCAGTGCCTAAAGATTACTCCGTGTGGCTATAAACGACTGTTAAATGGAATGATGAATTGTTGAAGGATTTTGAAAACGGAAAAAATGATAGTCATGCCGGCCCAGCATCCTCAACATTGAAAATTGCCCCGGCACGAAGTGGTTAATAGATATCATTTTTTTTATTCTACTTTCCTATAAAAGTGTTCGGTTTGGCAACAACTGTTCTACCCAATCTCAACAATAAATTCACAAGTCTGAATTATTCGAATTTTTTTTCACACCTCCACATTTTCCTCTCGTAGCGTTATGCCTAACATTAGCACTACTGTTAACAATGTACATGTACTTACTTTGATATGTTTCAGTAGGTCTTCAGCTGTGGAATGCCCCATAAACTGTGACCCCAGGTACCTGAACTTGACAAGGTTGCTGTTCCAGAAATGAACGTGAAGGTCCGGCTGCTTGTTCTTTGTCGCATGATTCAAACTTTCATCAAACGTAAAAACAAATGTCTTGGCTCTGTTGATGCGAGCTATCAGCTCTTGCTTGAACTGCCGTGCTAAGCCAAAGCGGAGTATACACGATGTTTTATCCTTACCGCATGTGAAGTTTTTCACTATGTCAGAGTCAGGGAACATTGCACAAAACTCTTTTCCAATACCTTCATAGGCATTATATGACTGATGCTTTGTGGCAGTATACAAACACCACAGTACTTCTGCCCGAAGAGGGGGCGATGAACCAAGCATTCCCCAGAGGTCACTTACTGTAGAAGGCGACGTGCTGGCATGGCTGGTTCCACTGGGTGCCAGTGCCACACTTCCATCATGTTCATTTTTTTCTTTTGGAGGGCCTACCGACATGACGGAGCAATATTGAGAGATGGGAGCCGTCTACTGTTGTTTCCTTATTGCCGTTACGTGTTTTTCACATTGCATACATGTATGTGACTCCACCGCTAATTTCCCCATTGTTCATAATTTGAAGTTTTTCTTGCAAACCATGCAGTGGGCCTCATACATGTAGGTGTTTCCAACTACTGGTTTCAACCAGTTGGCAGACCTACTGTCACTTTGCCATTTTTCATAAAATTTGCACTTGCCCATGGCGGTGACTCGACTACAGCAGAAATCTCAGGAAAATAAGCTGACACGCACGCGGTTTGTACGTACTGCGCATTCACGATATAAAAGCTGAGCCCAAACAGTCAATCTGCGCGATTGCACAATCTTCACGCTATCTCAGCGATGTGGCCAGTGGATGTGGCGATGTAAGGCACCCCTACCAGTAGTGAAGGTAGCGCCCTCTATCCACTTATTCTGCGCCGATGTACAGACTGCCCAAAAGCATTGCAGGATTGCGCATATCGGTGATAGTGCAAGCCGCCTTGTCTCGTCTGGTTCTCTGACTCTTATATAGAGATTTGAGTTAAGGCCTGTTTTCAGACAGACAGTGTGACATGAAAATCCGACTCGTGTAAAAATCATGACTGTTTGTTGGTAATGGAAAGTTTCCCTCACATATAAGTCTCTCCTAATATGCATGTGCAATATCACCAATGAGCCACATCCACGAGGGATACATACGGTACGTAGTACGCATGAACCGAGGAATTTAGCTCAGCGTACACATGGCAGTAGGCCTAGGCTTACGTTACACAATACACTACAGCAAAATTCGAGATCCAATTACAAAATCTTTTCACATCTTGAGATCATTTTCTTGAGGATTTGAGCGTGGTAAGGAATTTTTTTAAGACCTTTGAGAATCAAACTTAAGACCGTTTGATGCTTTTAAAGGCTTTTAATTTAAAAAATTGAATTTAAGACTTTTTAAGGAACCGCGGACAACCTGAGGGAATAATTATGGAACTCGTATACTCGTATAGTTCCATATACATATGGAACTATTCCCTTGAGTTCTTGAAGCAGGCCCTAGGACAAAGCATGGTAAGTGGAGATCGGGCGAAGTGGGAATGGGGTGAAGTAGCAGCCGGTGGGACGATGTGGGAATGAGGCACAGTGGGGGCGAGGGCAAAATAAGTAGGGATGGATCGATGTTGTAGGGGTGTTGTAGCATAGGGCGAAGTGGAAACAGAGCAAAGTGTCTGCCACCCGTAACCATGACCACAAATCTGACAAATCCCCCAAAAATATGGCGGAGTAACTACAGAATGCAGGGCCACGTGCAAATATACTGCCTCGAACCACTGGCTGCAATGTCGTATCTGATCAGAGTGACTCTGGGAACAAGGCAAAAAAAAGTCCAAATCGAGTCTACAATGTCGAAAGAGTTCTTTTTGATAACATGACAAAGCAATACAAAATAAATGGAGACGGTCGAAAAAATCCAAGTCCAAACTGAATGGCCCTGTATTCTATACTACTACTATAGCTGTTCCGTAGAATACTTATGATATAGCCAACTTACTCCTTCGGGAAGAGTCGAATATCTTCTAGCTTTCCAAGAAAACCAAACAACGTTTGAAGCTGTTGGACGGTTGCAACTGGCGAAATATTGGTTGCCTGAATGACTCTTGTTTAAACCAGTCATCTTGGTTACACGCAAGCTCTAAACATGTAAACTTAAGCCCTATATACGCTGGGTCTTAGGTGTTATGGCTATCCTTCTAACGACAGGCCAAGAGAAAATGATACAAAATAAGAATCACAAATCTGCTGTGTTAGACTACTATTCGGCGGTAAATCTTCAATTCCACGGTCCAGACTCGTCGACGGTCACCTGCACATCACATGCACAATGCATATGACATGCATGACATGACACGCGCGCATGGTTCAAAGGTCACGCACTCAAAGCGAGGCTCGCAGAACAAGCTACGGCGAGGTGTATATGTCTCCACACATTTCCAATGGAACGAGGACCTAGCGCTAGACAAGCGATTCGGATGCAGCCTAAGACCATTATATAAGGGAGACCAATGCTAATATCCAACGGTTGCACTCATTGCTTAGCTTGACACGCGCCCATAGAAAACAGTGCAAACTCAGACCGAAATAGCGCCGCCTGTTGACTCTCGTGAATTGGAGGTTTTTTCACTGTAAATTCAAGATTATGGCCAGAAGATCACTTTTTGTTTCAATTTCAGGGGGTTAGCCACGAAAATTTTTTTATTCGCCTTTCCCCGAAGATACCCCCATAATAGCGGTAAAACCAAGCACTCAATTCTGAATGTAGCCTCCCGCCTTTATCCAAAATAGGCCTGCAATAGTTGGGGCTTTTTGAGAAAAAAATCTTACCCCGAACTCAGTGGAAACGATCAGTTTCTATTTCTATGCATCCCTGCTGACTATGATGGTCTGTCTTACTGGAAAAATCCCGAAGCGCGGCATCCCGCTAGTTACATGTACATGTACAAAATAGTAGAAGCTGAGAAACGATAGCGCGCGCACACATTCTTTTTGGTGCCCATAAACTGTGCGTGATTCAGTTTGTGAAATCGCGCATTATATGGTCATCGGCCTGAAAACTGATATTCTAGCAGAGGACGCATATCGGTGAGGAATTTGTCCTGCCATTTCCCTTGAACACCTCGTGTACGAATAAATTGCCAAGAATCTATCAAAGGTGATATATAATAGCTTCTGCTTAGAAAGAAACTAATCAAAGAGTAGAAAACGTCCGACAATATTACGACAAAGGATAAGTATTAAAATTATGGGGTTTTAGCCAACTTTATGTCTAATTTTCACAATTTTGCCGGGTTTACCTTCCAATAACTTTGATGCCACTAGGAAGACTAGTAACTCTTCTGATCAAAAAGGTTTATCACTTCTAGGCAGAAAACCTTTTTTTTTTTATTACTTCAATTCGTTTTTTCATTGGGACCCGTTTTCGTCGTTTTCCGTATTTTTCACCTTTCTTAATTGCTAAATTTTCTCACTTTTGTCAAATTCACCTCAGGTCCTCGGTGATACTGTCTGGAAGACTGGTGAATTTGGAGCATGGCATACACGTATATGCGCACACACCTGGGGACGAGTACGTTTCGGTACGAGTTGATTTTTACTGCGTTGCACTTATACGTACAACGACGTCAAATTGCCCGACTTATTAAGGCCCAAACAAAAACTTTCCATTCTCATCCATACGATTTCCTTCTAGCATGATACTTTCTCATTAGAGCGTTCATGATATTCCTCACCATTCACAAGTAGCGAAATTTCAGAGAAAACTCGGCAAAACTGAAAAAAAATTCCCTTTAAAAATGTTGGCTTCACTTCCCACTTCTGACCCTGTTACTTTGGAGGTACGTAGGAAAGACGGGCAAAAATTTGGCAGAATTATCGTGTGCAAGTTAGTAAAGGAGACTTTGAGTGTTTAAATACCAATCAGTATGGTAATGAGGGGCAACAACTTTTTCTGAGCTTGATGTTGATCGATTACTTTTGGGGTCCAGCTGTCCGAGTCAAGAGCTATGGCTTCCGGCTATAGTGGGATTCAGTACGCATGCGCACAAACTAAGCGAGGGGACACGAACATACGTGAACGTCTGTGCGTTCTAGTAACGGAGATTTCTGTTTGAATATTTATGAATTAAGTGTAGTAAAGCAAATGCAACGTGGTTTGTTTCGGGAAAATAGTGGGAATTACTGGTCCTTCAAGCTGACCTACACCCTGGGACCAGTAATTCCCACTATTTCCCCTCAAACCTTGCTGTATTTGTACATGTACATGTAGGGCCTATACTCTCGTCGCCCCAGCGCCCGAACACGGGCGCCGCGCGCAGGCGCCGGGGCGACGGGCGAAGCGGTTGCGTACAATGCTTTCTCTATAATTCCAACCTCTTTCCAATAAGTACAGTCTTACTCGGGCAATTTGGTTCACAACATGCCTTGAGCGATCTTAAGATCAGTCACACTGATAAAATTATTTCACAATTGCACTTTTTAAGAATTTTTTTGTCGACTGCAAGTCTTAACAAAGACCGTAAAGCGTCGATGCTATCAATTATTTACAGGCTGTTAAATTTTCGTTCTTCATTTTTCGTGTTTTGTTTATTTTACATGTCGTTGTTAATGTTCATCAAAATCTTGGGTCTTAAACTCGCGTTTTTAATAAGACCGGCTCGCGTAATTCTTTTTCTCAGGAGGGTTTGGGGTATTAATATTGATGATCCCTGCGCATGCGTGTTACTCAGAGAGAACAGTATTCGTAATAGAGCCTGATAGTAAAGGTCACGCAGCAAGCTTCCGAAACCCCTGCGCGATCTGCCTATGGGGGTTTACGTTGGGCCATCCTGTCACGTTCGATAATTTTTGGAAGAATAGTTCCTTACTGAAACCACCCCATGAAAGACTCATGTAGGAATTTCACCTTTGTCTTCCTCAAGTAATATTTCTGAGAAGTCACCTCAGTGGGGATGGGGAAAAAACGAATTTAATTAACGACCTTTCACGTCCGGCGATATCGTACCTAGGTTTCCTTCTTCATGCATGTTTGTTTTAACTCCCCGTGCTTTGTAGCCTTGTCCAAGGCAGTTTACGCGGCCGTTAAACCCCGACAGAGATCCAGGCAGTACGCACGCAAACCACGGCAAAAAGGCTGCCACCCTAGTACGGTACAACAGCGAACCACAACGGATCCCTGTACCATGAGTAGTATTATAAATGGGGTTTCTAAACCAAATTTTCCCCCTATACCTACCTGACTAAAAACGTCACATCATAAAAAATAAAAGTGACATCCTGAAAAACCACCTCCACCCTCTACCTCCCTCGTATACCCGCCCAACCCCCTAAAACCCTCCTACTCCTATCCAACCCATCCTAAAACCCACCCACAGCAGCACCTTGCGACACCACACACCCCACAACTCCTACCACACATCCCACAACTCTTACCCCACATCACACACCACTGCCCACAATTCTTACCCCACTCACCTTATGCCCACAGTGCTGCAATCAGTACTTCAGGAAAAAATAACGCGATATAAACTTTCCGCATTATTACCATAGTTTAAAGAACTTGTGATTACTCAGGTGATTACGCTTATCATTAATATCACTTTAAATAAATGATATTTTAATAATAAAGTCCATTATTAAACAAGTATGTTAGTGACTCAAGAAACCAAATGTTGCCAACGATGTCATAAATGTGAACCGATTACCGAATTTAAACAGATAATAAAAACAAAAAATTATACAAAATATTGCAATGCGTCTAAAACAAATTCAACAAGTGGCGCAAGTGTGAACATAGACAAGACAAGTTTAAAAGTCAAGAGTGTCGACCCGTTTATCCTCATGTTAAAACAAAACAAAGATGTAACGTTTGTCACGAATCTATAAAGCGTATGACGCTAGCAAAAATATAAAAGACACGATAAAACCCATTTATTAATTGAATAAAGATGGCCAGAAACGTATATATGTCAAATTACACAGCAAAGGTAGGGGTGAAGACACTGAAATTCTCACCATCCATGATGGTGCGTAAATGGGAATTTAATCAAGCCATTAATTTGGAACAATATGAAAATGTGCGATTTAGCATTAAATTGTTTATTAGCGTTGATGGCATCTATTATGGAACGCATGGTGCAAGGTCTTATGGAGTGAGCGTCAGATTTGATGTCACATGGGCTCATTTAGAAAAAGGACAAAGTTTTATTATTTTAAACGAGACAGCTCTAAAAGCATTGGGAGGAATTGACAGCAGCGACAGGGACAGGGACAACGAAGACATTATAGCAGATGACTTAGAATTAGAATTACGTTTTCACGGTACATGGACCCCGCTCGAAAGAATTAAAAGCTCCAGCTGGCGCGAACTTACTGCCATACTGCGCATTCTCTCTCAAGCTGGCAGCGTACTTGCTCATGAAAAGATCAAGTCTTTCCCAGACAATTCTAGCATTCCTATAATTATCAAATGTGGTAGCAGCAAACCCGATTTGCATAGTAGTGCTCTGGACATTTTTAATGTCTGTAGTAAGCACGATATCGTGTTATTCCCAGTATGGCTTCCTAAGCTTGAAAATCAGATAGCTGATAAAATAAGCAAGACAATTGACTATGACGACTAGCATTGATGACCATCCTTTCGCTTTCATCGAAGGCCTGTGGGGGCCTCATACATTAGATCGCTTTGTATCCCCTTTTAACCGAAAACTCTCTAATTTTAATACCAGGTTTGGTCTCGGGGTTCTTCGGCTGTTGATGCCTTTTGTCAAGATTGGTCAGGTGAGAACAATTATTTTTGTCCACCAGTATCTCTGACTGTGCAAGTTGTTTGAAAACTGAGGTTGAACAAAGTTACTGGAACCTTGGTAGTTCCCAAGTGGCCGGCTGCACATTTTTGTCCAGTGTTATGCCCAGATTATTTTCACCTTGACAGTCACATTTGTGATTGGAGGCCTTTGCGTACCTCCTTTACACCTCCCTCTTTGGGCGGGATTTCTCTATTTTCTGCAAAGCCAGCATTTTTGATGCTCGCTTTGAGGTATGATCCGTCCTTACCTCCCAGAGAGTTAATAAAGGTTTCTGCTGCAGTGACTTGGGCTACTGCAACGAATGTATTTAAAATGTTACCATTCAATTGATGAATGCCCCTCTTGTTTCTCCTTTGACGTTATCACTTTCAGTAATTTTCATGCAGCTAGGCAAAACACTAAATATTTCGTTTTCAGCACTCTTCGGATTATCGCTTCTAACCAAATATGCATCCCCCCCAAAAAATATTGTTTTCACAGAACTCCGAAGTCCTACTTCAAACTCACCAAAATACTCTCCCTTTTGCATTTCTCCTGTAGTTGGTGCTCACAACCAAATCCAACATGTTCAACCAAGTTTTTGCTATCCTATTCTGATTATTTTGCATTATTTGTGTTTTTAATGAGGTAGATAGATAAATGAAATGTATTTTCTAGCGAAGTAAGAAAGTGGAATTTCTTTTCGGCATCGTGCGACATGCCTGCTCACTGAGCCGTTACGTAACGCATAGCGTTCTATACCTTTTAGGGTATATTAAGAGTGCATTTAGCAATGCTGGTTCCTTCTCGGTGTGAGCATTCAACACCTCGCTTTATACCCACCCATTTCCCCGCCCATTTTTTATCTTTACGAGCACGGAGCAGGGGAGTGCGCCCCCGTCTGGCATCCAAGGACGCAACCACGTTTCCCCTACAAATAATTTTTTTTGTGGCCTCCGACCTGAGTTACTGGACCGTGGTGCCAGACGCCGTGCGACCCTTCAAAATGTGTAGTATTTTAGACGACATATTATTAATGAATCTGACATTTGATTTTTTTTGTTGAGAAACGAGGCTATTGGGTGCCAACTGGCGTTGGGTCTCACCAGGGCGTGAGAGATCCTGAGTAACTTCCTCAGACGATTTTGCTTTGCAGTTTGTGCCGCAAGGCTATTTGATGCCGCGTGATATTTTGTCATCTCCGGCCGCATTTTGGCCCATTTATGTTGTTGAAAAGTTGATACTTTGTGTTGTGCCGAGTTCGATATGAATGGTATTCTGCTTGCCGTTTTCTCTTTCCCCTTTTCCAGAGGTATGGGATTCCCGTGCGTTGGCTTTAATCGACCCATATTTGCAAGAATTAGCAGAGGCTCAACCCCCGGTTCTTCTAACGTCGGCTAAAGCCCCATCCGCTGCATCAAAGTATTCACTCGCCAGGAGTAGATAGGAGAAATGGGCGACAACCAGGTCTGGTGCGCGAGTTTTCCCGGCGGAGCCATACCATTTGAGCCTCTATTTGGCGTATATACCCAGCAAGAAATGAGACCGAGGGGTACCCCACGCAACATGTCCAATCCCTATACACATTCCAGACTATTGTTACTTAACACATTCCCCAAAATGTCTGAAAGGAATTCCCCAGATTCCTGCGAGACAATGACCAACACAAAGCAGGGGGGGGTCTCTCCCCGTCTCATACCTTGCTGCATATGTTGGCGTACCTTGGTCAGTCATCAGGAGCAAAGACAGCTGCCAACGCCTTTAAAGCAGCTGCAAAATTATGGAATTTCATATCTGCCGTCGTGCGTCGCCCGCCACGCGTCGCCCGTGTTTTTTTTTGGTGGGGGGGTCACGATTGTGCAGTGGTATTATTAACTTTGACCCTTGATCGTTTCACATGTCCATCTCCTTGTTCGATCGAACCACCATGCCTGACTCTCATTTTAGCAATAGAACTAGAAGATGTATTCGTTTTTGCAGTTGCGCCGAACTCCACTTGAAAGAAGAAATAATATCCCGACATCGGTTAAGTGACGTGTATATGAAATAATACCATTTTTGGTTACATAAATAAATTAACAAAATAGACTTGTGAGGGTAGATTGTTTTTCTCGAAAACTTAGTTACTCCAGACGTAACTTTACTCGTTGACAGCCAGACTTTAGGTCTATAGCCTATGTAATATTTCTGTCTGCCCCTGCACGATATCCCACAGAACGGAATGTAAATAATAATACGTTTGATTCCTTAATAGTTTTCATAAGAGACAAACTGATTCAACATTATTTTGAGGGCGGGTATACCTATGATGAAATCTGCTGTATACTCCAAATTAGTTGCAGGTAGGCTCTTTTAAACAGTAATGTTACTTGTTAGCCCCATAAATAATGCTGATGTGCCGGACAACCTGTTCTCATTGGTCTATCCACCATGGCATACACACCCACAAAAACCAACACGTCACATTTTCTGAAACTTAAAGCAAGTGGTAATTGCCCCCTAACAATACATTTAATAAACAATTTGTTATTCACAGCACTGTCTAGTATTTCTAGATTTCAAGGTGAAATTGAGAGGACAAAATGGAATATCTGTATCGGTTGGCAGATTTCTGTCTAGAATTTGATGAAAACCAGTCGGCACGTTTTTACAGTATGTAAATTAGTATTAGACTGTGGATAAGTTGGCCTTAACATTTTGGCTGAAAATGTTTTTCCCCAAAAAACACTTGGTTGAATTCTCAGAAAGGCGACATTTTCTTGTCAAGGGGCAGGGGTAGTCTAGCATTATTGGAATTAATTATGTGACTAGTATATGCTTTGCAGGTGGGATTTGTACTTGCCTTATTCGGAAAAGATCTTTAGAAGTGAATGGAATCATCACATTGTCATTTGTTAAACAACGGCTTTTGCAGGTCCTATACAACACATTTGATGGGCGACGCACAACGGGCGACGCACGACGCACGGCGGACGACGCACGACGGGAAATGGCATGTTTGGAACTGGTAAATGGCAGAATTGGGACACAACAAAAAGCAAAATGCGACGGACGACGGGCGACGGCCGACGGGCGACGGCAGATATGGAATTCCATAGTACAGCCCGACCAGTCAATTATTCAGGAACCGCATATCCATCAGTCCAATGGTGACAATGATGGCCACGCCCTTAGAGCTTGCATGTCCTTCACAGATGTCCAGGTTGTTGCCAGTTCCCTGGGTCAGTGAAAACTTTGACTCCGGAGCCGATGAATCCCGCAGCAGCGTCAATTTTAAGGCTGTCTAAGGAGCAATACGTTTCCGCAAATTCTAGAATGGGCGAGAACCCTCTTGAAAGGCCTATGTCACCTCAAACTGATGGAGTGACTCGTTCACCTGGAACCGTCATGTAGTTGTGACCAAATGGTTCACTCAGAACCCATAAGACTTTAGATTCCCCTCAGGGGAAAAAACCTTTGAAGAAAAATCCAAATAATTCACAATGTAACCCCTGTTGTGATAACAGTGACCTAGTTTGGCTGTTCCCACCACTTTCATTTAACCCTGGGTTAATTTACGTTTATGATCAAACTCATGCCAAAACGCAACCTTTCTTTTTGAAATGTATCTCTTTTCCATAGTTGTTTTATAAAAAAAAATATTATTAAAATACTGTAATAAGTGAAATTAATTTACAGTTTTTCTGTTTGCTGTATGATCGCATGAATTTCAGCCACCGGGCATAGCAAGCTACAACGGGCTTTGTTATCAGCGATCTATCGAAAGACTGCACTTTAAAATACGTGCTTGATTCATTAAGAGGTTTTGTGAGCATTTCGGCTCTGTAAAACACACCGAAGAAATTCAGCAGTTCTGTCAACCAAACAACCGCAAGTGTCAATTTTGAATATATCTGATGTTTTAAGAGTTTATGGGCTTAACAAAAGATTGATTTAAGAAGTTGTCTTAATGTTGCAGAACGTTAAACTGTGGACTGTCGATTATTGGACATCGACCTTTGAATTTACCAAGTTTCGCGGCAAGAAATAGTTATCAAGAGGAGCTACAAAGAGGAACTATTGAACATAAAGTGTTCTTTCGATTATTACCAAGCAGTTGTACAAAATTTGTTATGTGGAATATGGTTAAATGTTTTTGATTATCAGATGGCTTGAAGTTGAGGGACCCGAGATAATGAGGTTTATTGGGGCTCAAGCTACTCAGACCAAGGGAGAACCCAACCTAGAGCTAACCAAAGAGGCCGTAGGACACCTAGAGGTTGTGGTGTTTCCAAGGATCGTGTCAGATTCTAACCAGTTGCAGTCCCTATATCCTTATTGCGTCCGGATCCCTTACTACAGAGAATTATAGAACTTAAAATTGTAATTAAGAGAGCTCTATATACTTGTAAATACTTCTAAATTTATATAAATACATGTAGACTTGTGAGAACTAAGTAGAAAGTCTCTGGTGTTTCATTTTGTTGTTGGGTTGTAAATATATTTAGTTGCAGACAGAAGGGAAAAAGATTGGGAGACATCCAACAATGTGTACAAAAGCTGATTATCCAGAATATTTCAATTTTCTTATTTGCTTGGATGAGTAGTTATTGTTTATGCTGCTGAAGTTAAATGAGATAAATCTGTTCTCTATGATGTTAGTTTTTAAGGATTGGAATGCAACATAACTGTGGTTACGCGTACATATCAGAGGCACAGTTACCCAAGATGAAGGAAGCTGTTTGAAAACAAAGGGAGAAAAATAACAAGGTAATCAGTGGTGACTGAGAAAAGGTCTGCTGTTGGTTTTGACACACCAGAGATGACAAGTTCTGATTAATGCAGTCATGGGCAAATAGGGGAGTGGGACCCATCCATGTACATGAACTAATGCTGCTCACTGATCAACATCCATGTTTCCAATCCCCCACTGTATTCCTACTCATATGTAGCTAAGTGATATCCGAAGTGCTGAAAATTCTGATACTTTTTTGCACAAATATTTTCCCTTTTTTAGATGACACCTAACAATGTCCACCAGCACAACATGAAGTGGTGTCCCAAGTATCATTGATAGAAATGCAATTCAAACCAAGACTGTTTTACAGAAGGACTTCATCAAATACCAAGATTACCTGAAACAACTGCTACTAATAGGACATGAGATGTATGCATACATGTCCCCTGCATATTTTTCAAGATCACAGCAAAAATTGTGAATGAATACAGGTTTCGGAAGCATTATGCAAAGTTTCAACTTCACAAGTTCCTGATATTTTGAATGTGTTCCCATGTCTTGTTAAGTATGCCTGGAAATCTTTAGGACAAAAAATAACTACCAGTTTTCTATAATACATTGTACACAATAGTAAAAGCCCAGAAGTACAAATGCAGTTTTTCCTCAATATTTTATATATAGTAAGGACACTTGAGTATTCTGTAAATCTGATAATCCATCAACCTCTGGACGAGTTTTAATGTTCAATATTTTGATTTTTTTTCAATTGTAGGTTTGGAGGAAATGTGTGAAATTGATGTTTACATTATTTTTCTTTCCATCTTGGAATCGACATTTCTTAGTTTGTGTATACTGATAGTCCTAACAGTCCCAAATCCTCTGATTTTAATCACACCATAGATGGTCAGGGTTGATCAAATGCGTACATCATACTGCAGTGGATCCTCCTTTGGGCAATCAAACCCTTACGAGAAAAGTGAATGGCACCCTCACTTGATGAAATTAAACATTCATGTAGTATCTGACTGATAATTTCTGTGCATTTGACAGGGATGAGGCAATAGTTATTAATTATACGAGCTTCAAGTACACAGAGTGTGCATTAAGTATTTGCATATTTGAAATAACTTTTCATTAAATCATTCATTGCCCATTATTCTTTTCAGTAGGCAAGGGAAACATTGTGTTTTTATTGGATATCTCAATCAGGGTCATCTTATTTGAAAGATATTGAAGACATGTTGAACTCAACTGAAAGTCTAATAGTTAAGTTTCTGCCGTCTCTTGTAAATGGTTCAATTTGTATGTAATATCAAAAGAGTGTAGTGGGCCCTCACTTGATAAAATTCAACATTGTGTATAAAATTGTTTCAAAGGGAAGTGTTATTCATGAAAATTGACCTCATATGATAATGAAGTTTTACCTTTTGCTGATTCCATTCAAACCCGGCACATAGCGAGACTACCACCTCAAGATGAATGCCGAGTAAATCTCCCAATTTATTATTGAATTTTGAATAATTAAGTAATTTTCCCCATATGATTTGCACGTTTTTGAAGGCCTTTTGCCACTTGACAATCTTGCATCTTCATCAAAGTTGAACAAAGCAAAGCCTGGGACAACAAAAATGTACTAATTGACGTTGTTATGACGTCATCAAACAATTTATTATAGAATTGTTCACATTTCACTTTTCCCCATTATGTTTTGGACATGTTTTTGAAAGCTTCTTTTGAAATTTGGTAATCTTGCATCTTCGGGTTTTACAAAGCAAAGCGTCTGAAACCAAAATGTAATAAAGGAATGACACTGTGATGATGTCATCAGGCATCAAATTCGTGCTTAATCTTCACCAATCTACAAAACATCAACTTTGACTTAACAACAGCTTTTTAATTCATTTTATATCAAACCAAAAATTTCCTGATACAGCACAGTTTGTCTATCGACAAACACAATGTCCATCTCGTTTTAATTTTTTTTCTGTTGCAGAATACCTTTGGACATCCAAAAAAACAAACCATTTTCTATTAGATTCATCACTTCAAAATCACTAAAACTGACTTTCACACATGTACTCTTAACTCTAATGCCCTAGGTTCTTGCACTGCACCAAACAAACTGGTCACGGTACCAAACCTGATAAAATCCAACAAAGTGGCTCATTGGAGTTTGAGTGACATGGTATGGATTGGTCTATGCAGTTTGGGATGACATGCACTGAAGCATTACCAAACCTGACAAAATCAATCATAGTTCAACACTTAATTGGTACAGCAAGCCAGACGCTGTACACAATGACCCCTGTGTGTCCCAACTCACACATAATCCAACACCATCACTCTGGGCCTTCATACCAAGTCCAACAAAATTCAACAAGAAGTTAATCAGGTATGGAACAAACTTGCCAAAACCTATCAAAACCTACTCTTGGAGTTTGATGGATACTGGGCAGTTAGGGTTAATGAACTTTGTGGTAAAGATGAACATGTGCACTGAATTTTGCTTAAATTAAAAATTCAAGTTCTTATTGTCTGAAGAGTAATTTCCTGACTTTGTCCAATGTATTCCATGATCACATCACGTAAAAATGCATTGGCAATTTTTTTCTTTCCACTGTATTTAAATTACATATGTGTTTGACAAGTGTTTCCTTCTGTTTCACCACTCAAATTGGTTTGCCTTTTCCTCTCTATTTACAACACATGTAATCATATTCAATATATTTTACTTATTCAAAACAACTGAATGCATATCAAATGGATACAAAATATCCAAAAAGAAGAGGAATGATGACAAAAATCAAGTTTTTTAGTATCAAGACAGCAGCACGTTACTTTCTTTTTTTCTACCACAGGGTGTCATTTATATGTTCACTGCATTAAATCAACATCCTGCCATACTTTCCATAGCAAATGTTTGACAAACTGACCTCGATATTTGGTTAATTGAATAATGTTCTTAAACTATATACATTCAAAATATGCACTGCACTGAAATGATGCCATGACTGAAGAATTGAAATAACTTGGTTATTGGTTATTTCTTTACATTGAAATAGAAAACACAAATTGCTCATAGGGTCAAATTAAAAAATTGCAATGTCATTGAAAAAGCAAGTAAATCAGAATCAACAGTTCCTAAATGTTAAATTTTCTGTTTGTTGTGAGGAAGCAGGATAAAATACCTGCTTTGCAGCACTATAGGATTTTTGGTTAGTTGAATTTTAGTTGTAAAAAAGCATATCCGCCATGAGAGTGCACAACAGGGCCCTCTTGTGATTAAGTTCTAATTACCCACTTGTTCCATGTCTAATTACGTTTTTCCACAAAATTCCCATAAATTCTGCCTTAATGACTCCTAATTGCTCATTACCTTAATCATTCAATTGCCAGGTCAGTCACAGATACCCCCTTTACATGGATGACATAGAGTGAGTATATCTTGGCATAGTATATCTATGACATTTGGGGGTATTACTTGTTATCATTAGACTTGGGATTATAATGAACGTCGTGTATCTATATGTACATGTCACATTATACATGTGTGTACCCACAACCGCAAGGGGCACATATTTTCAAAGGAGCTAACTGAGGTTCCTTTGGTAACTTTTCTTTCGATCCACTTGTCTGCTTTTCTGACAGGGAAAAAGCTGATGATCACTTTTCGACCACCAGCGAACAGAGTAAAAGCAGATGACCACTTTTTGTCCTCCTTACATGTTCCTTGACGATGGAACTACAGAGTACAAAGGTCTAGGAGGCTAGTGATATGAGCAAGGTCATTCAGTCAGAGTTAACACAATTGGAATTCATTTTGGCAGATTATGTGAATGGGTTCACAGTAGAACAGTTTGGCTAGAGCTGTCTTAACAATGGAACGTGGTCAGTGCCAGTCGTAAAGGAACCAACAGGTATAAACAAATTACATCCACAATCTGCGGTAAGTATACTAGTTCAGTTGAAAACAAAAGAATCCCCAGTGCATAAATAGCCGGGTTTCATGGAATGCTCTAGTGTTCATATCCAGAGAAGTGGAAACAGAACTTCATTTTTGGAATAAGAACAGAGAGGGTGAACAGAGTTCACTCATGCGATCATGTAATTGTACTATATTCACAGACACTTCAGGTTTTAGATACAATGGCTACGCATGCAAGTGAAGATTTCAACCTGGATGTCGTTGGCTCTTTGTCACTCAGAGAGAAACTATAGTTCCTCATGGAGAAAACACAAAGTTCTTGGCCATTGAAATCATTTGGACCTAGCCCGGAGAGGCAGAATATGCATTAGTTCACCGATAATATTCAAACATTCAAAAATTGTAAAGAAAGGTAGCAGGAATCCCAAATTACGAGATTGCTATTGAGATATACGAACCATGCCAGCAGTTTGGTTTAAGTTTGGATTCCAGAGTACAGAATAAAAGAGCAGATTGCGTAAAATATACAAGGGACAGTAATGATCGGGCTGTAGACCCACACGTTTAACCTACTGGATTGTAAATGGGGTCCCCACACAGTTGATAGGTTCTTAAGTGATCACAATATCGACATGTACATGTTTTAATTCTACATGGGGATGTCCAAATTCAGAAGTCAATGCATTTAAACAGGGTTGGCATGAAGAAGTAAATTAGTGGGTGCCACATACCTCTCCAATTAACAGTACAAGTAATAGACAAAGCATCCCAGGAACAAGCAAACAGTATTCTAGTTGTCCAACAGTGTGAAGCCCGCACCTTTCAGGCCCAAAATTTGTCAAAGAATCATATTTGTTTTCTTCCAAGGATGTGAGGAAAGGAAGGGTAACATCACTCTTATCGCCCTGAAATTTCAATTTGAGACACGGATTAATATTATTATTTCAAACAGGCAAAGGCTTACACAAGGCAATCACTGAGGGGCACCAGGGGCTACTTGTCATGACATGAACAACAGTTCTGCTGTACCCCTCATCGACTGACTTAGGGGTAGGGTTACTTTGCAAAAACTGCACTTTTGTGCCGAATTTTCAAGATAGAAAACTATCCACCACTCAAATCAAAGCTTATGGTTGTAGGCAGTTTCGTTATTGCAAAGAATGCTTGTTTTTGAGAATAAATACAGCACAGGAGCCCTAAATATGATATCAGCTGATTTAAAAAAAAGTAGATTTTTTTTTCAGCTGGAAGATACTAATACCAGACGTGCGACTTGAGAGCACCTTTTTTTGGATGTCCAAAAGTATATTACAACAAAAAAAATTATAAATTAATTTGGAGATAAACAGCCCTATCAAACAGACTTCAACAATGATCCTTGAACAAGCAACTATTAGTTATGAATAAAACACAAAGTTTGCAAGCAGTTTTTATAGCAACTGTAAGTTACAGATTAGATGATGAATCAATACAGTCAATACTGATTCAAACAGGTCCAGATTTCTGCAAACTTGCTACGGTACACAATTCTCATTTGAAAATGAATAACATCTTTATGTCAGTAAAAATTGCAGCAGGGCCACTGACTACAAGTACCACAAATACATGTAAGTTGAGATGCTCTGGGGGGTGTATTAAAGCAAGGTTAACCACATGCTGCAAGGTGCTTTAAAAATGCAGTGCACACATACGGGTGATTTTCAAGATTTTCAGTTATCCAAATTCTTCAAAAATTCATCATTTCATTCAATGGAAGTTTACACCCACACGAATGACTCTTTGGTAACCTTCATTGACTCCTGAATATTTAAGCCAGGCCTGCCGACCTGTAAAGAAAGCCCAGAATTGTGAGGGGTTGCATAATTTCCTTTGTTCCCAGTGAATGCGAGTGGCATCTTTTCAAACGCAGCTGGATGAGCATGCAGCGGTGTCTCTCTTAATTGGGCCCTGGAGCACTTTTGTCTGCGGTGCTAATCTGCAGGCACGCTATACCCAAAACAGTGGTATACTGTTTAAAAACAGTGATGGATTACCTTCGAAAATGCAAGCCAAAAATGATGGCAATTCCCAGCAGCAGGCCTTTTGTTCCGAGTATGGTCTTTTGTGACATGGACCAGCTCTTTTGTCCCATTTCAGGCATCCCGGCTCTACGTATAACCCATGGTGCTCGAAATGGGGTTCCCCGGCAGCAAGTGGTTAAAGAAATGGTTCAAATAAGTAATGAAACAAGTTGTGTAGTAGGTTAATATTCAATGATTAAAATTATTCAAAAGTATGTCACAATACCAAAGCTAACTGGGAACAACCCAAAAAACAAACAAAACAGAACAAAGCAAACCAAAAAAGAAACAAACAAATAAAAAAAAAACCAAAATACTGCCAAGAATTACTCTAAATATTAACCCAAAAGTTCTAAACCATGACTTAATTTGATAAAAAAATGAAACAAACAAAGCCCCATTTGAACACACCCACCTACTCACCGAGCCATCCATCCCAACAAACACTCTAGAACTAAGAAAACCAAAGTAAACCCCACTTACCGGTACAATAATCCACATTAAACAACTCTCATGCATTTATTAGTCTCCACCAATCTGTAATTTTCCCTTTTGCCTTATAGCAGTCAGCTGACATTTAGGAAGGTGTATCACATGGTTTTTCGTCAACTGAGTATGTATATAAATGTACAAAATCTTCAATGTGAAGAGATTAGTTTCCACTAAGTCAACCTCTTCAAATCAGCAGCAGAAAGTACACAATTATCACAGAGTTCTTTATGCAAATTATATACTTAGGCAGACCTGTCTGTACAAAATAATACATTCGATATAAATATTCATGAGATATAATTAAAGATAACTATAGTTTTTTGGCTGAATCTTGTTAAAGAATGTTCTTTTGGGGGCTTAACGGGAATTATCTTACAGGTAAAAGCAAAATACAAATTCTTGTCATAACAATATTTCCAACTAAAGTAAGAGTTACATATAAATTACTAGCAGTACGTAATGCAGATCTGCCACAGGACTTGTAGTTGTGCCATGAGTCCTGGTAGGTAGAATCTGTAACTTCGCTACCCTCCTTTAGGTGTTCTGATGGTGTAGGTGTACTGTCCAAAGATAAAAACAAAAAAACAAGGTCACAAAAGTAAACACACACACACACACAGAGTAAGGAATATTCAAATTGTGTTTCCATTTAAACTTTGTCAGGCTGCGTCCAAAACATAATTGTGGGGTTGGCAAGTTTTGAAATCTTCACATTCAACCCCCCCCCCCAAATCTTCTGCAACTGCACGTTTTCAAGACGTATTAGATGTCTGTATGAGACACTTGACATAAAGATGTTTGTTTGCGGTTCAAATTAACTTCTGTTTTCAAAATGATGTGAAATATTCTGACCACTTTGCAGATGGTATTGTCAGAACTGACATCCTAAGCCCATGCAACACTCTAACATGATTTCAAGGACTAATTCATAAATAAAGCACCCAGAGCATGCATATTAAACTTCTAAGGATTCCATTTCAACCCTCTGATCTCCCCAGAGATCTCTTATATGCATTACACAACTACCAGATAACTTTATGACAGAGTTCTTGACACTCCACACTACTTGTAGAAATAAATGCGATTAAATGCATTTAGGTATGTATTCATATGCAGTCAAGGACACTTAACAGAAGAGACGAGTTGAAGAATGTGATTGCCTGATCACTTTATGTTCTATTAAAAACTAATGCTCATCCCCAGGTCCCTAGCTGGTTTTAAACATACTATTATAGTTTAAAACCAACTCAGAATGCGAGTTTTATTCCTTGTTTTTCCTGTAAATATCTTTTCTGGGTGAAAAAGTACACAAGAGATAGACAATTCATATTCTTATGAAAAATTTTTTTGTATTATTTTACCTTGTGATTCGAAAAACATGCCTCTAGCAACATTTTTGCTGCGTACATACAACCTTAAAATCTAAACTGGCATGGGCAGTGCATATTTCATGATATGACACGGAATGCATCTCAATCAGTGTAGAGAGAAATAAGATTTATTCTATGAAATATAAACTCATTGGTTGTATTGTGCATGCCAACTTGATAATGAATAACAATCCATGTAATAGGAGTCAATATTCCATATAAAACCAGTTGGAATTTTTGTCTGTTAAAAGCCACCAATGTGATTGGCTTCAAATTAGCAAGCACTTAAATAACATTTCAGAAGATCAACAAACATGGAAAGGACATATGATGGCCAAGGGAGGATGCGTGTTCTCCCACTGTCTTCTATTCTTGAAGAAGAAATGGCCTACGTGCAACCAGCCACTGGAATTTCACGACCATCTTGGTAAAATCCACAAAAAATGAGTGCATACACGTGCATGGATTCAATGGTTAGTGGGCATGCCAACATCAAAAAAGGAAAATCAACACAAACACTGAAATTGTTATTTTGCACTAAAAACCTTCATATGTTCGCAAAGGTGACTTCAAGGTTAACTAGGAGATGGTTTCAGAGGAAACCTACCAGTAGGGTATGATCACTAGTCAATCTCCCTTACCAAAGCAGAAAGATCTTCATTTCTCCCCACAGAGTAGTACATGAATTATGGAGTTATACACAAAATTTTTGGTCAGTTTACAAAATGAAAATAAAAAAAATAAAAAAACAGTCTGATTCTGAAACATATTAGTATCTCTTGGGATTTAATGAATCCTGTTTTTTACCATTATCCTATTTCCTGCTGTCCATATATTCCAGCATTCACAAGGTTAACATACAATGGCCTTTTCACAGCTATTGTGCATACTTGGTAAATTTGCTTACTTTTCATGTGATGCTGAGGTACGTGAAAATGCTAACATTGTTACATGTAGGTGTAGTGTCCATTGCTAGTTATCATCAGTCACACTGGGGTGGTCTTGTGCACATTATTATTCTGTCTCATGTCCTATGTAAGCACTGAAAAAAAACCCTGGATCTTTTCACTTATCTTTACATGTCTATTTTATGGGCTACGCTTAACTGTGCTTGATTTCTGTTATCTGAATGGTGTTATACTCAGCGAATGCCTATTTTCTAGCACATACATGTATGAACAGTATTACTTGAAGTAAGCCTCCATGCAGTCTAACACTTTTATCTCCACAGTTTGTTCACAACATTGAATCAAATTTCTTGCCAAAACTACTTAATGCTTCATATGTATGTGTAGCCAGGTGACAGCTGTAAGTTTTATTTGGCCTCTGAAAAATGATTATATCCACTAAAGGATTCTCTTGGTCAGCGTAAGGTCACTGGGTCCTATGTCTTGTCCCTGATTGGTCGGTGGTGTCGATTATTTATTGCAATCTCTGGACTCAAAGGGGAATGAATTTCTTGTTATGATTTGCATACACAGAGTGCAATGCATACATAAATATAACCAATCAAAAGGCCGCGTCTAATGCACACTTCATAAAGACGAGCTGTAGCAAGGGAAAGTGCACTCACATGAGAGTGCAGCATGAATAAATCAATACAGGATTAGCAACTAAGCTTGGCTTTGATTGCATATACATGGATTCTTAGTAACATAAAAACCTGGGAATGAAAGGTGATCAAACATCAACAGGACAGGTACAGGTACACTGAAGGTTACTAGAGTTCCATTATAGAAGAATGGTGGGTTCACGACAGTATTATAGTGTCACTGTGGACTTCATTTTACTTTGTTCATGATTTTCACTTCCATTCAGTTCACTATCAGGGAGCGATGGGGCACAAAGTGAGCACAGAACTAGAGCTCATCTGTCTGTTCGCCAACTGAACAAAGGGTTTTGCATTTCTTTGTTAATTTGAACAACCAATCTCCTGCACAAACCTGATGGCGTAATTATTTCATCACAACTATCTGGGTCCAAGGTTTCAACCCAATCATGTATGCACTTCAGGAAATAATGTACTGTTTTTTATAAAATGTAATTTGACTCCTCATTTGATGAAATCATCATCACATCACGTAAATTTTCATCTAGAACTCTTCCTTTCCGTGTTATCTGCAAACTTTCAAATCGATGGGATATTATATGTACTTAAGGAGATATAAAGCCTTAAACAGTGCACCTTTAATGTCACGTTACTTGTCACCTGACGTTAAAGGTAATCATCATTACATGAGGTCAATTTCATCTATAACACTTCCCTTTCTGAATGCCTGCCAAGTTTCAATCCAATTGGCCTGCTGCATGAGGCCTGGTCAGCAGTCACATCCCAAACCTGAACTTGTGTGTTGTGTGCTATTTCATCAGCAAGTCCACAGGCACGGCCAGGACTCGACTGCGACTCCCACAGCCGTAAATATATGAATATAACACAATGCAATCTGCCATGTACTTGGCAATTAGACAGCTCCTGAGTATATGCCCTACCCACTGTCTGCTGCCTATGATACAGATATAATGCATCCACACACACAGTAGTCAATACACAGTATGCAAATGGGATTTTCAAGTTTGTAATATTGTAAGGTGTGGTTTGTCATTGATGCCTTATCTGTGTGAAGAGGTACACCAGTTACACACTTGGTACAACAAAAGACTCCAGTGCTTCAGCTATCATATTATGGACAACTCAGGCTTCTTCCTCTTACAGTTGATTTGTTATGGAATTTTGAAGAATAGAAGATTTTTTATAACTTCAGGTCTGATTACGTCATCGGCCCCAACTTTCACCCATGTGTTAACTGGGTAAAGATCATCATCCACATCAATTTTCAGCTGATTCTGACAAACTTTGCCACAGACATCTATTCCAAATTCATTTTTCAGAATGCTACAGAGGGTGCTTGGCAATTATGTGACATCATCAGTAGATGTTAAGATGTTGTTAAGATGTTGGTCCAAGTTACCTTTTCATTGTATTGGAAACACATTTTCAGGTTCTGCAAATGTTTCATATTACACTCTAATTTTTTCCAGCAGAATTTGCATTACGCACTTGATTTTCTGTTTACTTTTCTCTAAAAGTGATAAATCCAAATTGATGACTTTTGGAATGGATGCCATGACCAATCTTAGTGCTTTTACATACCCACAGACTGTACTGATGTCAGATCCGTATTACCAGTTGCAACTGAGATTCTCGAACATCAATACACATGAGTCAAAGCTATTGCTTGGCAGGGCAACAGTCTGCATCCGACAAGAATAGTCTGATACCTAACATATCATTGTGTATTAATGAAGTATAAAGTTTGGACAGCAGAGTACATGTTTTGGTATACCATTTTCCCTTATTAACCACACACTGCTGGGTGTTTGAAAAAAGCAGTGCACAATTATGGGCGAATTTCAAGATTTTCTGTTTTCAAAAATCTTCAAAAATTCATCATTTCAATTAATGGATGTTTACACCCACATGGATTACTGTCTGGTGGCCACTGTAGCCTGACAGACAAAATCTATTGATGCCCGAGTATTTCAGCCAGGCCTGCAGCCTTGTAAAAAGAGCCCAGACTGTGACTGTGTCATGTAACTTTGTTTTGTTCACAAACCTGGCACAGTGCAATGCTGACCTCTTTTCAGTAGGGGCCAGATTAGCGTGCAGCGGTGCTGTGTGCCTCATCGCTGCAGTGGTGGGGCGCTTTTGTCCTGGGTGGTAATTCGCTTGCACTGAATGCCCCAAACCATGGTATACTGTATCAAAACATGGCTGGATTATCTCCACCATTGAGAGTGAAAAAATGTCAGTAATGCCCAGCAGCTCAGTCTTTTGTGCCGAACACGGTCTTTTGTTACAAGGCCCAGCTCTTTTGTCCTGGTTTCAGGCTCCTGGCTTCGTGTATCAAGCCTATGTGCTCGAAAACGGGTCCCCCGGCAGCAAGTTGTTAATATATCAGCAACCGCTCATGCTTTGCAGTAGCTGCATCACGCACTGTTTTGCTCAGCAAAAAAAAACCTCCAAAAAAAAAAAGTCCAAGTCTGAAGCCCTGAGTGTGAGTCATTTGTCAAAGTGACTCAAGTCTGAGTCATTAGAAGTGTGACTCATGTCGGACTAGAGTCTAAATTACAAGTCATACCAGTTTGGTGTTTCCATATCTGATATCATGCATTACCCTCTGCTGGAGCTTACAGCAACTCTTCAGTCAGTGTGCAGCCACTAAAACTCTGAACCATGCTTCTCTGAACCATGCATATGTAATAAACTATGTAGTGGAATTTAATATTTCTTAATAAATGAGAAGCAAATATATCAGTTTCATATTTTTTATGTAAAAAAATTGTTTTTTGACCCTTTTTTGTTATCAAATGGAAATTAAATCCTTTTCCATGTAAAATTACAAACTTCAATTTTGTAAATTTTTTGTAAAACAGTCAGGTGCACTTAATGAAACAAAGCAGTACGCTTCTTTAAGAAATCATGATGTAAATTTTGCTCTCTAATTTATCGTCAAAAAAGCATCTAAAATTTGACTTTATAGGAAGTGTGAATCATCAAAATTCTACTAATAACACCATGTTTGGCCCATGAAAGAAGAAATGGCTTTCCTGTTGCTTTGAAAGGGATACTAATGTAATCTCATTTTTTTATTGCAAAATCACATGTGATCATGAGAGCACTGTCCTGTGCAAATGGAATTGCCAACAAGGCTCATTGGCAGGCAGGCGGTGTACTGATTGTCTTCGTTTCAGATCCTCCTTTGGTTGAGGACTGTTTCTTGTTAAGGCCTGGTGGATTTCTTATCCACTCTCTAGACCCATTTTATTTACTTACAATGTATTTTTAACTGCAAGCCATGAAGGGCTTTCCCCTTGCTGCCAACTCATCTAGGCACATTTGTGTCATACCCTCAGATCCACCTTCTTGTAGTGGCTTAACTCTGCATATGTACATGTACATGCAGTAACGCTCCATGGGTAAGACAAAAGCAGTAGAATCCCCACACAGATGTGTGCGGCAATTCCACTAGAGAGTGCTTGCCTGTGCAGGGGCCCCCATAAAACATAACCCCCCAAAACATTTTTTTTTTCCTCCAATAAATGTTAGAAATTGTTGTTCCGAGTATAAACCTAAAGCTTAGGATATTGCCTTTTCAAACTTGCTAACTTCATTCCAATCTGATAATGCATTGTAGAGATATTTGCAATGATGTAAGACAACTCATTTTGACAGATTCTAAAGTGAGGTGGGGTCGAATGGATCAGTCTATTGATAGCTGATGTCTCAATTTCTCACAACTGGCCACCCATGTGAAAATTGTTTTGCAGCTGTTGGGTTTATTTCGTGAAAAAATAACATGACAGTTTTGTTTGTGAAATTGAAATTAAAAGAAGCACAAAAACCAATGAGGCACCAACATCTCTGAAACAGTAAACACAAAAAAATAAGATTTACTGAGAAACTAAGATTTGTTTTCAAGGACGATGGTTAGATAACTGCACTGCATGGACCCTCTAAATTTTTCTGCAAGGCACAAGTATTTTGAGGTTATACGAGTCGGTCAGATGAATTAATATGATAAAGGATGATGAATTCATCACATGCAAATCTGTGGCAGGCATTAAGTCATCCCTCCAGCAGATAACAGCAACGCTCTATAATGCTATGTCTGTAATATTTCGATCAAATAACTTCCTGGCTGGATTGTACAGTCATAATGTACATGTAGGTTATACCTGTGCAACCCACCTGAAGTCTTTGAGCGGAACCCACAGGTCATTGAACTGTCTGTATTTTTCCACCTTCTTTTCAACCTCGCCAACCTGGAGATGCAAGTTGCCAACCCCTCCTGACTTATCTTGCTGCGTCTTCACACCAGAAGGATCAACTTGCGGATTCTTCTTCTTCTTTCTTCTTCTAGTTTTCCTTGGTCTAGGTTTCTTCCCTTTAGAAGTGGTTTCAGTGGAAGCAACATGCCATGCTAAGTCATCTGAGTCTACTGAAGAGTGTTGGCTGTGATAAAATGAAAAAGTAAATATGCCTGTTTTTATTTTTTCTCAGACTTACATGTAGGAGATATATTGCAAAAACAAACCTCTACTATGTGAAGTTCTTGTAGCCGTAGATCTCTTTTAACTTTTTTGACCACCAATTTTTAGATTTCCTCTTCTGTTGTCTTAGGAGGTGGGGGAGGGTTTACATCATCAAACTCGCACAGGTGTACTTTGATCAGTTTCATCAGCATATTATTCAGTACAGAAGTGTAATGTAACTTCTGTTCCTACTAGATGAATTAGGCCAACATTATGTTGTTATGTAACCGGTTTTGCCCTAACCCAAAATATATATATTGATAAACACTGTATGCTCAGTGCTTGTCCGAGAGCTTGCGAAAAAAGTCACAAGCTTATTCGGGTGGGACTCAAACCCATGACTCGGAAAAGCCAGCCGACCCTGGCAAGCTCAGTGGTCGAGTGGTTAAGATGTCTGCACTAGTAAGCAGGAGGTCGTGGGTTCGAGTCCCACCCGAGAAAGCTTGTGACTTTTTTGGCAAGCTCTCGGACAAGCCAACTAACTCAACTAACAGCAGCTCTCAGCTTGTAGCCCAGATCGATAGTACGAAGTGTACATACACATGCACCGGCCAGACATATTGTGCTAGACGCCAGAAAAAATGGCAAAAGCACATATGGTATGGCATGCACATTGATCTCCATTATTTGTACATATATACGGTCCAAGATGAAGTTCAAAATGTAACAGACCCAGGTCTAATCAAACCTTTAACTCGATACAACATTCTCAACAGTCTTTGAACTGGCTCCCGTGGCCTATAAGGGAGGGAAAACTTGCGCAGAACATAAGCAATTAGCTTATATTTAGCTTGTCAAGGACATCTAAAGACTGACTTACTCACGTTGCGGGACAGAGTGTCTGCTCTACTGGGTGAATCTTTCTTTGAGAGCAGACACCTTTAAAGAAGGGTGTTGGTTTTAAGATTGGGGTTGTCTTCCTTTGGGTCTGTATCTTCCAGTACTGCCCATGAGGGTTGAGAAGAGGGCAGTGCAGGACTTGACTAGTGTAGAGCCGAGGCATGATAGAAAGGGGGATGAGAAATTCTCCTAATGTTTGTCCTCCGAATCTATTGTGGCTCCCCGTTAGTTTCTGAGTTACTCTTTTGGTATGACTGAAAGTGAGGGCTGGAGAGCAGGGAGAAATCCTTTTTCAACTTCAAAAAGGAAGATACTCCAAAAAGAGACATGAAATAAATCGGAGACAGTGGAGTAAGATTTCATGTAGGCTAGATAAAGATGGTTTGACTTCATCTTTATCAAGCAAGGAGTTATTGCTGAAAGACTAGCTAAGTCGGATGATGACAACATTAGCAACAGTCTATAATTTTAGGACATGCAAACTCATGCTGAAGCATTCTGAAGAATGCTTGTCCTATGTTCGGAGTGGCTGTTTATATGCCTGGGATCTTCAGCCAATTATTAAAGCCAGGCCACATGCATTGGAAAAGAAAAATTGAAAGCCAAAAAGAACATCCGAAGATAAAAGATCGCTCAAAGAAACAAGTATTCCAATATCCCCATTTTATTCGCTAGCTCAGTGAGTGCAAGCAGTAAATAAAGAAATGGATGGAGCCTTGCTGAGTATTGATTCAATTATTTTGATCTTTGTTTCGATCACACGGAGGCGTGGTCGGAAGAGGTAATTTGTGGCACACTTGTGACAAAGCAAGTGCTCACAGTAGGCCCACTTTTGTCAGACCACATAACAATCACAGTATATAGACCTTGGACAAGCTCACATGGGGGGAGCTTGTGTCCGGACAGTATGTGAAGAGTGGCAAGGCCGTGTGGAAGAATCTGTGGAGATCACTCATGTTATAGGCCATAGTGGGTGTAGATGCACATATATAATACTGGGAAGCCCCGTGGAAAAGCCCGGGATTACTAGATGAAAGGTGCATGAGAATCCGGCGGGCTGATGTGTAGTGTAGTGAAAGGAGCTGTTGTTCAAGCCATGGTCAGCGTTGAGTATACATGACCTGGACTAGCATTCACCGGAGACGGCTAGAGAAGACAATGTCCGGTGGAGTGTATCTACTGCATGCCTAGATGCCCCAAAGAGCGGTCGGATTGAGGCTGAGGCGTAGGCCTGAATGGGTGGACGACGGAGTGACATATGGCAAACAGAGGTCTTGATGGTTATGGTCTGCATCATACTTGCGCGGCCCGCCTTCTTTCCACCGGGATCACATTGGAAGTCATGGCAGGGGCAGTTCGGTACCATATAGCATCTACCCACACCTAGATGCCCTGATGAAGAGTGAGGGAGGACTATGATTTGAGGTGTAAGATGGTTGATGGGCTGGCATATGGGCGGCGTAGGGCTGTCCCACTGTAAGCCTAGTGAGTCATGCTGCATGATTGGGTTGCGCTATGCCTCATGGCAGTTCCGTTGTCCGGGACGCGGGTGGATATGTTCCCATGTAGCCCAGCACTGTCTCTGCAGGGGCTGCCCCAGGAGTGTCGGTCCATGACAGGGTAGCGTTCCGATCATGCCTGGGTGCGTGGGTGGAAAGGTTGTCTGAAGGCAGCTGCTAGTGGTGTGAGGCTGTCGGGGATGCAGATGGGGATGTACCCTCGTAGCCAGGCCTTGTCTCTGCAGGGGCCGCCTCGGGAGGTAACGGGGTGTCGGCCCAGAGCAGGGTAGCATCCATATCATGCCTGCGTGTGCCAGTGGGAAGGTTGTCTGAAGCCAGTGGCTCGTGGCATGAAGTGGTCGGTGTAGCTGGTGTGGGAGGCTTGGGGCTGTCCTGGTGCATAGTCTTGTGAGCCATACTGGTGGGTCAGTATTGTCTACGGTAGGAGCTAGAAATGGGGAGACTGCTGTTGGACTACAGTGCTTGGGAGCTGGGCATGGAAATGTTTTCACAGCTCAGACCCAGCTAACGGGGGAAATATTCACTTGGAGTGCAGCCCCACTCTACACTTTCGTTGACTGCAATGCGATATGGTGGTGGAGGTGAGGGAACTGAGCATTTGGATACTGCCCGCTCTATAGCTCAGTCCCTGAAGTGTGGTGTGGCTAACCCTAGGCTGGACAGGGAATGGTTCTGCAAGTAGGTTTTACTGTTAGGATCTACTAGGAAGGTGGGGGACAGAGGAAAGAATTGCTGCACTATCTAGTGGAACCCCAAGCAACTCAGATCACCCCCATTGGCCTTATCTAAACACTCAGTGTTATCGTAGCGTAGAGTCAGTGTGGAACCTATGTAAAATGCAAACATGGAAAGAGAAAAGAAAATACCACAAAAACAACAAATATACACACTCAATCATGAAAACTATATCAAATTAAGGAATATACATTTATTACAATATGTTAAGGTTGCTCAAATTAACACAGCAACATGTAGCGAAACGGAAAACTGGAGAATTCGAAGATGCCAAAATTGAAACATCCATTAAGAATCATGCTAAGGAAAAGAAGGACAACCATGGTGGCGGCGCCACTGTGCATCATGGGCCTAGAGGGCGTGCTATGCTTGATCAAATTTTTAGCGAATAGAATCGAATGCAAAGAAATTTGCATATACAGTCGACTCTCATTAATCCGAAGGCCTTGGGATTTTCTAAATTAGCTCGTATTATCCGGACCTCGTCTTACGCGAAAGCTGCTGTTCCGCTTGTCGCATGTGTAACCGATCGACCGCATCGTTAAGCATACAGTACATCATGTATAACTTCCTGTACATACATGTAGGCCTACATGTACTTCGTATGCACATACGTGTGGTTTGGAATTTAATTTTAAAACAGTTTAAGTTTATGAAAGTGAGAAGTAACTGTACTTTTTATGAAAAAAGACTTGAAATAAAGAACAATAACATAATACAAGAACGGAGAAACCGGTCAAGTCGGGTTGGAGAATGCATGGTTGGAGTGATGCCGTTTTACATCCCCAGCACGCCGTGATGAGATCATCATACAACGTACGCACGTAAGTACATTAACATTTTAGGTGGTAACCAACATCAGTGCTGTGCTTGTTGCATAAAAAGGGCGGGAACCAGTTATTGGTGGTGTGGATTGGCCAGTAGAGGGCTTCACTTGGTGAATGATAACCGCAGCGCTTTACTGCTGTACACAATCATGTACGGAAGAGCCTTTCCGAATTCAATGGATTGACTGATTGACAAGTTGCCTTCAAAAACGCTTGTGCTAATTAGACAGCTGGGCCCCCAAAATGCTCGTTTTAAACGGAAACTCGTAACAGGCGAGCTCTTATTATGGATTTTTTTCCTCATAGGAATGTGCATAATTCAGTCGGGACCAGCAAATATACTCGTCTTAACCGGAGTCTCGTCTTACCCGAGCTCGTATTACCGAGAGTCGACTGTATAGTGACTGTTTGGGTAGGTTGAGTGTAGTGCACCTTAAGGTTTGTACACTGCAGGTCCGTACGTTTTGAGTTGTAATAAGCTACAGCAGTTAACCCCTTGACGACGGGAATTTCTTTCCAAAAGCCGACTCCAAGAATTCCAGCCTCGCTTGGCCACGAAGGCCACCTGCCAAACCGCAAATTCTCGGTTGCGGCCCAGCGTGCTCTGCACGCTTTGAATTACACAGTGAAAAGGCTGATTGTTCGGTGGCATGTGGCTCTACTCACGCTTCCACATTCCCGTTGCCTCTTTTCAAAGTGGGGACTATTGTGAAGCTGGTGATTATGATGCCAATTTGGTCTTTTCATTTCTGGGCTACACATAAAGGCCAATTACCATATATACAAGAGTCGGGGTCTGCCTTCTTTCACTGTGTTTGCTCGAGCATGGGCCGAGAATAATAGCTGAAAAGCGGGCTGAGGATCTCAATTTTTACGGTGTGTCTTAACGCGTCCCGCCGTTAAGGGGTTAACATGCAGGCCTTGCAGACATGGGTTTCATTCTGGCCAAGTCTGCCGAAACACCTATTGTTTTTCCTTAAGCTTTCCCCCCCTTTTCTCCATTTTTTCAGACTCTTTCCATAGACATTGCAAACAGTTTTCTTTCACTTATCAACTTTGGCAGTTTACTATTCTGATCACCTTCAGACTCGGCAGACACACTACCAGCCAAAGATGATCCTAGGTTTTGACATAGGTTTGGTACACGTTTTTCAACAGCCTTTGGCACTTTACTGGCACTCTTCAACTTTATATTAGGTGCACATTTAGTCCAACAGCAACAGAGTGTCCCAAAAAATTGTCACTGTGACATCAGTGTCATGTGATATATCATTAAAGGTACAAATTCAATTCTCAATAAAATCTTCTGAACTACACAGTGGATTGGAGTGAGACCTTGTTGCAGATACAAAGCACTGAAACCAGAGCTGAAAACCTTATGCTGTCCAGAAATGCATTTCTTGTTTTTTTAATGAAAGGGTTGTTTCTACTAAACTTTAAAATTCACAAAAGCCATGTATTCTGTCCTAGTGACAGATACACAAATCTGCTAATCTTCTGTTTTTTTCTTCTTCATAATGTTCTCTCCACAACTTTATTCACTTTGTATGTTTTTTCTAGGTGCCACTTTTGTCACTTCGTAATCTTGCATCTAAAGTTACACCAACAAAAGACCCTTATGCACTGATGGTCCTAGTGAAATGATGTCATGATAACATCGTTACATGATTTTTATTAAATTTTGAATATTTTTTTGCGTAGGGACTCGAACTGAGGCTGCATGTAAAGTTGGTATGTATGCCTGCCCATTGGTCAGGATAAGTGTTTTTTGTTAAGAACTGAACCTTGGCACCTGCAGGCAGAACTAGTACGTTGTTAAGGCTCCATTCCGGTACCGAATTTAAGGGAGGAGACCTCTGAAGGCCGTCCTCCGAAGAGATTTGAAAGACAAACATTGTTTATCTGCCTCTGCGGTTGAAAAAAGATAACTGTGTTTTGTGTTTTTCATTTAAGGGTTGAATATAATCCACAAAATTTGTTGGTAAAACATAATTGCCTTGGCAAGTGCAGATCGGCAGGTCCCACCGCCTTGAGATGGATAGTTGTAAACAAGGTGTGCCGCGTCAATCAAGGGGACTAAAATAATCAGCCAATGACGATACCACATGTACTCCATCCGAGGATTCACTGCTTCATTGGCTTGCCTTATATGGAAGGTGGGGGCGTGTTTATTTGGTAACATAGAACAGAGGGGAATGCGCACGCAGCTTGTGGGCCGCAGATCAAATATGCACGTTGCCTACTTGACTAGACTAGACTTTATTACAAGTCTCTAACGTGTAGAAGAAAAATGACGCTCCGAAGAAGACAATGAAGAAATGGTCAGTTTTAGAGGTGGGAAGAAAACTTACCCTTTTAATATTGCATTTGTCCAGTGATATATTGCCCTGCAAGATTTGTGATTTTATTTCATTAATTTTAACTATGTAGTAACATTTTTTTTTCAACGTAGGTTTAGCTGTGATTCGTTATTTTAGTGTCACTGTGTGTGGTATAATTTCTTTTCTTTTACCGTAGGTAGGGTTAGAGGCATCCGTCCCCGGGAAAGATCGACACATCACCAATGTCAGCAGGGTTAGGTTCTCCCTGTTGGCAGGGCAGATGTATCCCCATACGGTGGTTTGGGTACTAGCGCGGTGACATTCATTCATTTAGCCTTATCTTTCATTTCTTAAATTAAATTAATTAAGTTAATTTTTTTTACGTCGACTTGTACTGTGCCGTTGATCATTTTTATGGAAACGGTACATTATAAATTATTATTATTATTACTCTAACGTTTACAAAACCTAGACCTAGAATGTTCTATTCACATTTAATGCAATTTGTAAAGATTACTGTCAGGCAAAAGCACCAGAAGACAGTCACAAGGCTAATTACAAAATGTTTTAAGAAATTTCATCAGATGCCTGTACCCTCTGCAGTTGAAGAAGATTGAAATAAGAAGAAGAAATAACGCAAAACAGGAAATCACATTACTTCATGGCTAACTTGTGATTTAGGAATGTTAAAACTTAATGTGAGATGTGGGAAAGCTCGTGCAGAAAGAAAAAGAAACAAAACTGGTAAGGAAGACTTTATCCATTTGATGAAATGCCTATTCGTAGCAGATTAACCCTAACCCTCCTCAATCCTCCAACAGGTGAAGGATTCAGGAGGGTTAGGGTTAAGCTAAAACAGGGTGCATAAATTTGGTGAAAATACCTGTGATGAATGACCCATTTTTACTCCTCCTGACTCTGGAACTAACAATACATGCATTTTGAAGTTGGCAACATAGAAGGCACAAAACAATGCTTCAAATAAAATTAGGGTGCTGTCAATTTTCAGTACCATTTTGTTTATCTGAACCCTGTTTTAAAAATGATGTCTATCAGGAAAAACATATTTCAAAATGATAATCTGAAACTTCTGACATAAAAGATGCACCATTAACTATATACATGTATATGTACATGTGCCGGTATATAGACCAGGGAGGAGGAATAAATGGGAAAGTATTTGGAGTGGGATGTTAGAGTTGGCAAAGGGAAAGAACAAATGTTCAAATAAAATCCCAAAACATCAAATTCAACTTACAGTCTAACATCTTCATACGCAGGTACATTCTCAATTTCAAATCCCTCATTGATTAGCTGGTCTAATACAGTGCTGTTCCCGAGGAAATGCCCTGGAAGAGTAAAAGATAAAGTGAATTTTTACTCACAGTTACAGAAATGTCCCTCTGATTTTAGCTGATAAAATTGTTGAATAAAAATTGGCAGAAATGAATGACTTGAAAATGTATGTTACTCTTACATCTACATGCAACTTGGGTAAATAGTCATGTCCATTCTCCTGAGCCGTTAGTTTAAGACTGGCCAAGCACATATTTAATCCAGTTCATAAAATACCTTTTTAGTGAGACAGTCGAAAAAGTCAATTTATGACGAATTTCCAATGATTTTGTTCTTGAATTTTACTTTCATTTTCCCGAACACTCCCATCAATTTTCTTGTATATTCCTTTTACAAACTGTCTGACAGAATCTCCTTGTATGGACTTGGTGCGAGCATGACAAGGTGCATGAACACAGACTCTTGACCAATCAGAATCAATTAAACTGTCTCACATTCAGGTGCCAGCGTTTGATTTATGCAGCCAGCATTATCAAATGTTAATACATGGGGTCAAGTAGCCCATGTACAATAAAGAGACTGTCTGAGGTACCGGTATTTATGAATTACGTTTTAAAACATGTTGGGAAACTTGAGGGGCAAGGTGAAGTACAAACATGATGCCTGCAATATATGCAGGTATTAAAGTGTTTGTCAAGGAAATCCAATAAGCCAATCAAGGCCAAAGTATTTCAAATTCAGCCATGATCTTGCTTTCCATGATTGTAAAACATGATAATCAACCTACAACAAGGAAAAGGTTTATGTAGGTCTACATTATACATATATTGATACAGCAAACAAATTTTGGCCTTCAGGTTTTGACCAAGTGCTTAATTGTAGGTAGTATCATAATATGTATTCTGCGGACAATCCATGCTGCAGAATCTCAATGGAATTACTCCCCATTTTCATGTGATAAATACTGTAACAACAATAGTCTAAAAACCACACAGAAGTAAACCAAGCTGAACCACAACACACAAAAAAATAAGGGTTTATACAGTCTACACAAACTTTATTCCCTCATGAGGATTGACTTAAATTCAGCAGGAACAAATTCACATTTCAATTGGCTGGTTATTATTTTATACATCCACATTTCCAGCCCCCATCACCTAAGATGATGGTAGCAGATTTTAGTAATCCTAAGACGATTGCAGAAATATTTAATGTGCCATGAATATACACTGACAACAAATGCTGTTTCCCCCAAAAGAGATTCGTTTAAGTGGCTTAGCACACCCTTTAAGTGTCGATCACCTGTAATCACTGTCAAAGTGTAGCCTGAACAAAAGTTCCATTACAGTTCCAGGGACTGTTAAAAAGATACCTATGCAATGAATATCCACAGAATTCCTAACCATAACAAAAGAAAAGAAAAGAAAACACACACATGATTTGTTTGAGGGAGGTGAATAAACAAACCCCAAATTCCAGTAGGGATTTAGTGTTGGAAGGGAACGTACTCCACAAAAAAAACACAACTCTCCTTCACCGATAAGCTGCAAGGTACATGTACTAGCAACTGAATCATAATGAGCTTTATTGAAAGTGATCGCTAGATCCCTGTCTTAAAAGATCTGATGAGTCTCTTTTCAAAATAGGAAAGGGGATTCCGAAGAATTAGCCCTGAGCAATATTAGCCAACTGCTAAGGGCATAAAATCTGGTTTTAGAATGTTTTCCATGAATCTCCTTACAGGGGGACACTGAACAATCCAGAACATGCACAGGACCTTAACCAAAATTGTCAAAAAAGGGTTCAAATGCGATGGCTTGTGATCCCCAGATGGGATTCAGGCTAAGGGGGTTGGGAAGCTTGTTCTCACAAAAATTTAAAAAGAATATCAAATCTTGCAATTTGGTGCCCCTAAAGACAAATGCAAGACCCATTACGTAGGCCTGCTATGAAGCTAAAGAATTCGAAGACAACTGAAATCCTTGCTTAAAAACCCTTGCTTGAAAAGCTATATGAGTGTGGACTGTAGAGGCATGTAACAGTTTCTGGCACTTTTGTCTGCATACTCAGACAAGAATAAAGTACAGGTATGTATCATTTTTAAGTGCCTCTGGCCCCAAATGAATAACAGTAGGAGGAATGTCCACTATAGAGAATCCTTCTGGGCCTATGCAATGGAAGACTGGAAGACTGGCAGGGAAACCTCATAAATGGGGATTGAGCAACGCAGAGGAGCTAAGGTGGTGGCAAAAAGGTGGTCCAGTGAGACCACCAAGGTGAAGATACCACAAAAGAAAAACACAAGGAAGGATAAATGCTACTAGCTACCACAAAAAAACTAACAGATACAGCAAAAGCTTGTCCGCTCTTGACTTTTTTGGTCAAACTTTGAGATAAATGGGTGCTTTTTAAGTCCAGGGTGGACATCCCCAAAAGTTTCCTCTCAGTTACTTTTATTACTGAGCCGCATGATTTTTTTTTTCCTGGCCAACTTCTGCCCAGGAAAAAATTCTGTGTCACTTTTCCCGGAGATGGAAATCCAGCATGGACAGTGGTTAAGTGGAGCACAGTGTCATGTTGCACACAGGGAAACTACGTATGATCATTGCACATTTCACCGTGGTGTGACATGTGATGAGTGTTGTTCCTCTTTTGGTCCCAATCATGGCAGAAATTATTATTGATACAATTGCAAGTTTGTTACAAATGTACCACTTCTAGATGATAACGAAGGACGGCAACTTTGTTTCTAAGGATGTAAAAAAATTCTGAAAGGTCATGAAAACATCTTGATAAGTCAATGCACTGCCAGCTTGGTTACCTCTCCTGGGTTTCAGTTAAATTTTCTCTTGTCAAAAGTCCAAGTGCGGACAGTGGTCACAATTGACATTTTTTCATTTCACCATGAGGTTATACTAAAAAACTTAAATGCTATGCAGAAACCTGTCAGGTGCAGAAGAAAATCCCTGCTGGGACAGCAGGTGTGGGCATTTTTGGCTTGAAAATGTTACAGAGAAATGGTAATCACCCCCTGTGAATGTTCCTATGGATAAATTAAGGAACTAAAGGAAAAAATATGAGCTTGGCCAGTCTTAAATGGGTGTTTAAGACTGGCTCAGGTGAATGGATGCGACTAACGCCAGAGCCGCAGGCAAGGGCATTATCAGCATTTATTTTCATGGACTTTTAGACCAACTAAGCACATATTTAGTTCCATTCATAAATACTATTTTACTTTCATTTTCCTGAACACCCCTGTCCATTTTATGGTTCATTTCTAGTATAAGTAGTCCAGAAGACCAATAAGAATGGAAACTTTCTCGTTTCCAGGTGCCAGCTACTCTTTATGCAGCAGGCATTGTCAAATGTTAATACCCTGTCACATCGTACGTTGTTGAATGGGAAAACTGTCAAACGTATTATGAATTTTTTGGTACTGGAAGGCTGAGCTCATCATGCTCATAAACATGTCTTGCTGAATATTCAGCAAGACTTGAGTAATGGGATATGTACTTGTGCTGAAGCCAAACCGTTGAACCAAACTAAAAATTATTGGACATGGCACTTCTGAACTGAACCAAACTGGTCGGTTTGGATGTTTAGCTTTAATGTGGCATGGTACTGATAGCACCCACAATGCACGCACGAAAACTTGATAAAAAAGCAAACATAATGAAAAATGGGTAATAAGTCATGCCGCACCGGCGCTTGGCACAGGGCATGGCATGTACACATACATGTACTACAAATGTACTGTACACGTACAGTAAACTTGCGATGGCCCTGCATCATGCGATGGTTGTAAAAAGCACATAGTAAGAATTCAGTAATAATCAACCAAGAACACACAAGGTACGGCATTTCCACTGCCAAACAGTTCTAAATTCTCACCACATCCAATTGGGCTTATATATACTCAGATTTAGCATTATGTCTGCCAATCTCTGATAGCCAAGCTCTTACATTCCATATTAGGCCAATGATGTCATAAATGGCCGTTCAAAACTAATTTTGATTGGATGCTGATCACAGTCGGACTTGTGCTTGATTGAAGGCAACTCGAGAGGGAAAACTGATTTACCAGACAGGCCGATGCAGCGCTCCAGTGCGCGACAAGATTTGGTTGGTGACGGTGGCTTAACATGTCTTTCATTTGATCATGTTTGTTAACAGTTGTCGTGTGAATGCGTTGTAATGGAATTTTGCCAGATCTCTAAGTTGTTCGCCAATTTTAAATAGCACAATGCCATAATCTGTAGTGAAGAATGCTGACTTGATACTAGGTTTTTCTTTGAATACATCGAAAGCCACAGTTTAGTCATTGAATATGTTTCATGAAATATAATAAAAAAACACTTAAATCTAATTTGATTTTATATCCCATTTATTTTTTGAGCATGCTCTTTTTTCTGTTTCAACCACTTCATGTCGGGGTATTTTTCAATGTTGATGATGCTGGGCCGGCATGACTATCATTTTTTCTGTTTTCAAAATCCTTCAAAAATTCATCATTTCATTTAACGGTCGTTTATAGCTGCACCCAGTAATCTTTAGGCACTACTCTAAGTTGAAAGGTGACCTTCATTGACGCCCGAGTATTTCAGCCAGGCCAGCAGCCTTGTAAACAGAGCCCAGATTGTGCGGTGTTGTATAACTGTCTTTTGTTCACGAACCTGGCTTAGTGCACTGCTGACCTCTTTTAAATAGGGGCCAGATTAGCGTGCAGTGGTTCTGTGTGGCTCATCGCTGTGGCGGTGGAGCCCTTTTGTCCCCGGTGGTAATCCGCTCGCTCTCAATGCCCCAAACCCTGGTATACGGTTTCAAAACAACGCTGGATTATCACCACTTTTGAGAGTGAAAAATGCTGGTAATGCCCAGCAGCCTGGTCTTTTGTTCGGAGTACGGTCTTTTGTTACAGGGCCCTGTTTCCTTTGTCCGAGTTCAGAGACCCGGCCACCCATATAAACCATACGTCTCCGATCCCAGAGTCCCCGGCAGGAAGTGTTTAACATATCCTACGATTGCTTTCGTCAAGCAGGTTCAAACACAACCACTTTTGGTAAGCAAAACATGGTCGGAAACTGTCAAACTTCCAACGGTAACTTCCGATTGAATTTGAACTCCTTAACAAATATTGTGGAAACAGTTTAGAAAAAATGATATTTACATCGAAGCTTCTCATGGATGGGGATGGGGAGGAAATTCATTGCTTGTATCAACATATTTTATACACGGAAGTACTCTATACGGCACGTTCGTAGCAAGCTCTTCAGTGTCTCAATGTGCAATGTACAGTACATGTACGTACATGTGTGTACATGTCCGAACCCAAACTGACCCGAAGTTCGGCAAAAAATTTCCAAACAGTGTCCAAACCGAACACGAACTGAACCTTGGCACCTGCAGGCAGAACTAGTACGTACTCACTTGAAACATACGTTGGTCTCAGGCATGAGTTATACATCCAGCTAGAAATGACAAACAGGTTGATCCACAAACAGGATTATCGATGAAGGAGCATTAGATTCACAGCACAAGGAATGAACTTCATGGTAAGGAGTGGCTCTGGGATTGAATTTCACTAATGGAGAGATTAGCTTCATCATACTTACTAATGCTTCTCCATGACGTGATGTTGCAAGTTTCTAAGAGTTGTGACTTATCAGTTTTTAGTTTGACCCAAGTTTATGAGTTGAGCAGAACCACAACTGGATTACGAGTAATTCTTCTAAAACTGATGTAATAAGGAACAATCTTAACATATAAGCATGTACACTGCATTTGTGTCAAAGTTTTGATACCAGTTTTCCATGCATCAACACACAAACTGCTGCACTTGTAATAAATGTTTTCCTTTTGCGATGATACAGATGTTCATCAGCACATGGGAGCAGTCTTCATCCATGCTAGATGTCCCTGGTTTCATTGATGGAAATGCAATTGAAGCAGGAGGAATAATCAACAGAACAGCGAGACGAGCTTCATCAAAGCAGTTGTGACAAGATTATCTGAACATTATCGACAGGAAGTGAGAGTCTTGCATGTGTACATGTACCTGCTGTAATTTATTAAAAGACAACTGCAGAAATTGTTCAAATTGGTTTCGGAAAAATAGTGCAAAGTTTTCAGCATTCATAAGATCCTGATATATTCAATTGGTCCCCATGTCATTTGAAGTTTTTGGAAATCTTCAGAACATAAAAGAAGTTGGTGGTTTTTATATGATACTGAGACAAATGGCTTTAACAAGTTTAGGTTTCAGTCAAAAAAGATGACATCATTCTTATCTTTGTATAGGTGCAGAGAATGTGCAAGACCACTGTATTAGTACCTGTTTACATTACCACCTCTGCATAATTCCCCATGTAAATGTACATGTTTAAGGTTTATGTTTTGTTTAGTTTGTTCCATGCCGCATGGGGTGTAGTCAGTCTTGTCTAGAAGACGTCTCAAGGCAGTCTGGAGGCCTGGTTAGGCGAGTGAATATCGCAGTGTGTGACCGCTCCTTTTGTATGCGCTACCGCTGAGAGTCTGCGAGCAATTCAGGTACTGGTTCTGTAATCTAAGCAGTTTACCATGACGTATCCACAGTAGTTGACTTAATGTGTACTGTTCTTAGTATTGGTCAGAAAGGACCCTGGGTAGAACAATACTGTGTGGGTAGAGTTGTAATCACAAGGTAAGCAAATACACCAATATTGATGACAAACTCACATGGTAAAGGAAGTTAAGAAACTTAACTCACCCTAACAGGATTTTCCTGATGTGTTGTTATCTGTCCTTACTGCAGGAGCTAGTGCTGTAGACAGTAGGATCATCCTGCCATGTACAGAGTCATTTTGCAGAACATCTTCCAAGTAGCAAGAGGTGAAGGTAGAGGGAGACTCCCAGCATGCAGCTCAAGGCCCAAGCTTGGGGGTGCGGAGTTCTCATGCAAAAGATCGGAAATTGAGCGTTGTCCAGAGAAGCAAAGCAAAGATATCAATGTGTTGCCTCTCTATCATTGTGAAGAGGGTCTTGACCACCTCTGAATAAAGAGTCCACTCTGTTGGGCATAGTTTGCTGCCGGAGAGTTTGTCTGCCATCAGGTTGTTGGGACTGGCGATGTGGAAGGCTTGTAGGTTGACTGCATGTTCTCTTGTCCACTGTAGGATCTCCCACATGAGGGTGCACAGCTTAGGAGATTGGAGTTCTAAGATGTTGATGAGATTTACCAGGAAGGAGGGTGGCCAGGTTCCCAAGATCTGGTGAGGAGGGAGGGAGGCCCCCCAGCCGAGAGACGATGCATCGGCTGTAATTACTATGGAAGGTTTTGTCCATAGAAATGATAGACTGGCAATCAGATGACATTTCTCTAACCACCAAAGTAGATTTTGTCGGACGTCCTTCGATACGGGAACTGTGTGACTCATTGGGTCCAGCTTGGGTCAGTAACAAGAGAACAGGCGGAGCTGAAGAGGTCTCATGTGAAGCCTGCACCAAGGTATCAGATCGACCACACTCGCCATCAGCCTCAGGAGGCAAAGCCAAGCGATGGCTGGTGGAAACTGGGTTGAGCAAAAAAGGGACACGCACTCCTGGAGATTGGCGATAAGATTGGCCGTCGGGGCAATAATGCCCTTGCGGAGGTCGAGTTCTGCCCCGAGGTAAGTCAGGAATTGAGATGGAAACAGACTTGATTTTTCCCACTTGATGATGAAGCCCAGGTGAGAAGAAAGGTCATAGGTTAGGCGAGTTGATGCTACAGCCTCTTCTGGGGTATGACCTATCAACCAGTCGTCTAGATACTGAAAGATCAGCACGTCAAGCTGTCATTGTTTGTGTGATTTGAGTGAAAACCTTGGGGGACATTGAAAGGCCAAATGGCAGGGCCCTAAATTCGTAGACACGTCCCCTGTACATGAAGTGGATGAACTTGCCGTCTGCTTTGTGGATAAGAATGTCTACAAAGGTGTAGCGGAGGTCGATCAACACCCAGGACAGAATTGGGATGGAACATATTACTGTTAGTATGGTTTCCATCCAGAACTTTTTGGGGCGCACATACTTGTTGAGTGGCCTGAGAATGATGATTGGTCACTATTTGTCGGTCCCCTTCTTGGGGGGTAAGAAGAAGGTGCATAAGAAGCCGTCTCTCGCGTGGTCAGGTTGAACATGACTGACGGCATGTTTCTGAAGCAGGGGGTGTAGTTTGGCCTCAAGGGGCAGGCGTTTGCTTCTCTTGCGTGGCACTTGGGTTGAACGTACTATCGCCTCGGATGGAAGGGTACTCATAAATTTAAGGGAGTAGCCGTGTGCAATAGTTGACAGGACCCATTTGTCCAAAGTGATCTCCCACCAGAACCCTGCGAACTTCTGTAGGCAACCGCCAACAGGTTCCGAATCGGCAGTTGTAGAATGTGAAGTAATGTAGTCATCGGCGACTTCCCCCAAAGGAGGGAGGCGATGAAGATCTTCTACCCCATCGGGACTGGCTTGGTCTGGTCTAGGTGCGAGTCGAGGTTTGATGCTGGGTCGGTTGTGGAAGTGGGGGATGAAAGGAATGGTAAGAGGACTTTGTCCTGGGTGGCAGTGGCTTAGGGTTCTGAGGCCAATGTGGCTGAGTTTGCCACAAGACAAGGTCATCGGTTCCTGGAAGGAAAAATTCTTGGTGGTGTCGATGCGTTTGGCTTCAAGAGATTCCAGGAACTTGCCAGTGAAGAGGTCTTTGCCGGAAAGTGGCAGATTTAGCAGTCTAGATTTTACACCTTCGTGGGGTATGTGCACTGCTTCCAAGGTGTTGACCCTGCAGGTAGAGGAAGCCAGGCAGGAAATTCGGGTGAACTGCTTGAAGGTGTGGGCTTGGCCCTCATCGAGACCACAAAGCACTAGGTCCACAAAGTCTGGGGTCACTGACGAATTCTCCTCACAGGCACATACAATGTATTCAGAGAGGAGGAGGAGAAAGGCTGTACAACGCAGGCCGAATCGAGAAGCCTTGTCCAGTTTAACCAATGCTGCTTCATGACAGGACTTGTCATAATCACGGAAGATCGACTTTAACCACTTCATGCCGGGGCATTTTTCAATGTTGATGATGCTGGGCCGGCATGACTATCATTTTTCCATTTTCAAAATCCTTCAAAAATTCATCATTTCATTTAACAGTCGTTAATAGCCGCACCAAGTAATCTTTAGGCACTACTATAAGTTGACAGGTGACCTTCATTGATGCCCGAGTATTTCAGCCAGGCCTGCAGCCTTGTAAAAAGAGCCCAGATTTTGCGGTGTTATGTAACTTTCTTTTGTTCACAAACCTGACCTCTTTTCAATAGGGGCCAGATTAGCATGCAGTGGTGCTATGTGGCTCATCGCTGTGGTGGTGGAGCGCTTTTTTCCCCAGTGGTAATCTGCCCGTTCTCAAAGCCCCAAACTCTGGTATACGGTTTCAAAACAAGGCTGGATTATCACCACTTTTGAGAGTGAAAAATGTCAATAATTCCCAGCAGCCTGGTCTTTTGTTACAAAGCCCTGTTTCCTTTGTCCGAGTTCGGAGACCCCAGCCACGCATCTAAACCATACGGCTCCGATTTCGGAGTCCCCTGCTGGTAGTGATTAATAGGCTGGAACGCTGTCATCCATGGTTCCGGTGGAGGTTCCCGTTGCTTTGAGTGGCGTCTCTTCTTCGATTTTGAAGAAACCGATGAAGAAGAAGAACGCTTGCCCTTGGGTCTGGAATGTGGGGGTGAATCAGTGGCCGATATGATGAGCGGGGCCAAAGACTCATCCCCAGGGGGACGATTGGGAACTTGGCTGGTGCGGGTGTCGTCTTATGATGGAACAACCAGCGAAAGTCCCGGTTTACTGGGAATACCAAGCTGAAAGCCGGAGCCGCGGATGGACTGTGGAGGTCGGAAACCATGGTGGCGTAGTAACCCGGTGGGCTCCATGGTACCATGGTGAGTTTTGTCGAATGTCACGGAACCGCGGGCCAAGGCGGTATCAGGTGGGTGGGACCCGATGGAAAGTGGAGAGCCTGCCCTGGTGTTGCCGGTATGAGGCCAATTAGATGTCTGCTCAGTCGATGCTACCAAAGGGGCCGTCTTGAGTGCTGCAGAACTACGGCGGCCGGTAGTCGTTGCGGGCGGTTGGGGAATAGAAGCCCTGTTGACTCGCAGACTTTTTTGAGGCATGGGTGGCCGAAGAGCCGACTCGTTGTCTCTTTGGTGGTCAGTGGAAACACTGGCTCGGTTTTTTGAGGTGCATTTAAAAGAGTTCATTTGCACTTCGGGAAAAAAAAGGGAAAATTGGGCTAAATCAAAATTTAATTGGAACTTTGTAGCGGATATATGAAATTGACAATTATGAATCAGAATATTTGGAGTTTGATCAAATTTCGCTTTTCATTAGATTGGAGGTAAAATATTGCTCCATACACAATTGTTAGAAGCAAAAATTCAGAGAGCCCAACGCTAGGGTTCGCACTACTTTGGGTACGGAATCTTCAAGTGTAACATGAAGCAGTGCACAATCGAGTGTTGTCATTAGAACCAAAACTTTCTCAAGTCCTTGAAATTACCAATTTTGGCAGGTTGGATTAATGTCCTCGCTGGGTGGGCCATGCAGTAGTTCTTTCTTTTTCACATTTTACCAACTGACCAGTGAAATAACAAACAACATGGATAACACAACCGTAAAAGACAAAAACGAACAGACGTGCGACACAATTTGAGAGGTGTGAACAGTACATTTACAAGTCTGTTCATTCTCTCTGGACTAGTTTCCTTCATTTCCAAAATGTCAGTAGAGCCAATTTAAACAGCAACCAACGAAAACATGTCTGCATTACCCCACGCCCGGACGCTGCACTGGTTGCATGCGTGCTGGGTGGCAGCGGCCTGGGCTAGGCTGCGCTGAGCTGAGGCACAGCGAGGCATTTAATGACTGATTTCATTTTTCAAATGTTGCTGTATAAGCTGCAGGTGCATTTTCAGCGTGAGAATCAATGTGTGAGCCATGGCTTGTATTCCAAAATACGGAACATTAAAATATGTATTTCTTATTAAAAACTGAGTGGAAGTGAGCGGGGGGGGGTTGTTCGAACCCCACTCCCCACCCCCCAGCCTACAGTTCATGTTCTGTCCAGACGACGGGGCCCATACTCCAAAGATCTGCTCACTACTTATTAAAATTGCAAAGTACTCAGATTTAATTCCAGATTCTGGAATCCTGGATCAGAGGCAGTGGACGCCTTTACTCAGAATTGGCAGGAATTGAGTAGTTTTGCCTGTTTACTTAATTGCAAGAACCATTTTAGACATGAGAAGTTGCAAAGCAGAGGGAGCTTTAATATGTCCAGCCTGGCAGTCGGCACCCTTTTGGCTTCTATTGTTCCCAGATGGGTTTTCAAGAAACCCGGAAATTACCAAAGTTTCAGAAATCTCCTGCCCGTTTCCTTTATTTTTGGAAGGTTGAGGACCAAACTCTAGGTTTGTAGAAAATATCTGCTGTAGTACAGTACTAACGGTAAGATTTGGAGTTAAACCTAACCAGATTAGGATGCACTCAAAACGCATCACGTTGCCAGGCAACATGTACATGTAGCACTCCGAGTGCTTCCTCCCAACAGTAGTGAAGCATTCACAATGCCCAAAGTTGCCAGACAACTTGAGGTACTTCGTACACAACTTCTGCAGCAATATTGGCAGACTGAATATTATATAAAGTAATGTTCACTTGAGCTTGACAGTATTTCTTGGTCTCTTTCTCAACCACTTATCTTTGGTAGTCAAACAGGGAAAACCCAGTTTGTGCTAACATCCTCAAAGGCAGATTTGAGTCAACTGGCTAATCAGCTCCCAGAAGTGCTATACAGTTTGAGGGTGCCATCAACAGTTAGCTACCACAGTGCCTACTTTTGAAAATGGCAACACTGGACACTATTTCATTAGAAATCAGCACTACCAGTGGACCCATACACAGGGTTCTGCCCAGGATGGTTTTAGTGCCGGCAGGACTATCTAAGCGGAGCACCACCATCAGTTGGCGCGGAGAGTACCAGAAAATGTTTGGAATCTAAAAGCCCCCAGATGGCCGGAAACAGCACTTTCTGGGTGTTTTCAGCTGTGTATACACAGCCTAGAATTAGGGATCTCATGTCTCAAATTTCTGAAATTTAATAAAAAAATTGAAAATTTGTAATTTTGGTCAACTAGGATGAGGTGATAATTTTAGACGGGCAATTGAATTAGAAAAAAAAAGAGTAGAAATAAATATCGATTTTATTCTGTAAATCCCTTAAATATTGAATTAATTTCTATCTCTATGATGCCCATAATTTTTCATTGCTATTCAAATCATTTTTCATTTTTTTTGTGTGTTGAAAATAAGGCGAAACATGCAAAATCTTGGCAGAATATTTTCCTTATTTTCTTTGTACGAAAGTTTGTACAGTATGCATATGGGATAACGACATTCATAAATGTGTGCAGGGGTTTTCTGAACAGTCATTTTAAAGTCTACTTGAACATAATGTAGATTGGCCATTTGCTTTTCTGACACATCTGGCCATGTGTCACGTGCATACTGAGCGCGTGTATCTTGCCATATGGAACTCGTTTACGGAAAAGGCAAAATCATGCTGTTACTTTTGAATAAAAAAATTGCGGAGTTAATATTTTCACCGAGGGATAAACAACAATTAACGAATGCGGTGCGATCGTTGGTTTAAAAAACGATCGCAGTGATCGTTTTATGCAACATCGAGCAGAAAATACATGCACCGAATGTTGCTTACCGTGGTCGGCGCGGCGAAAAACAGTCACGGTCGATTGTCAGTTTTGCAAGTACATGTAAAATTGTTTTTCTGCCAGATTTTTAAGTGTTTAAACGCAGTGTGAATGGGGTCATTTGCAATTTTGTCTTTCTGAAAGTTAAGCCAAATTTTCTTTTCAAGTTGTGGAACTGGGTAAAATGCCGAACTGGACAAACAACGCTGTACATCATGGAGAGGGGATTTTCCGATCTTCGCGCACTGAGAGCGTTGCATATGCAAGCCTATGTGTGGCCTTCCAACCAATGGAAAGATTCGTTACGCACTATGTGCACGTGCAGTGCGCGTAACAAAGCCTCCTATTGGTTCATGTTAATATTTGGTCCAGATATGTTGCATATGCACGTACGTGGGTGTGCAGACGATATGCATGGCAGTGCAAAGTGAAATTTACGAAGAAATTTTACGGTTTCTTCACGATCTTCATATCTTCACGATCGATCCCTCGACCAAGATGCTATTTTATTTGGGTTCTTATCGGGAATACGTGCCGGTCGGAAAAGTTGATTTGGCAGATTGTGGCGGTCGGCAATTCTGCGTGCCGGTCGGGCCCGACTGGCGCCGACCGGCAGCGGCAGATCCCTGCATACATCATAGCACTTAATTAGACTCCTGTGGCTGATTCAGCCAACTCCCCAGCTCCCATCATGAGCACAATAGCCGCGATCTCCTGGGCTCACACCATGGCAAGTCTCCTGGATCCTACAAAGGACCCATTGGTTATCTATTCGGTGGAAGGACACAAGCGATTACTATCTAAGCCAAAGAATAGGAAAGAACCCATCACACCTGACATGCTAGCTGAATTAGTTCAAAAAATTGGAATGGACAAAACCATCTCTAATCTGATGAATATTAGGTCATTGGCTATGATGCTCATTTCATATGCAGGGTTTTTAGGTTTCAACGAATTGACTGTTCTAAACCTTAAAGATATCCATTTTAATAATGATCACTTATCTATCAATATACAATATACAAAACTGATGGAAGAAAGAAACGGTGAAAGATATGTATGTGTGAGGCAGTTTTGAAAATCTTTTGTCAGTTTCTAAATCTCTTGGTATTTAATATCATCCCGTTCTTTAAAATTTCATCCAGGTCACAGCGTCAAGCATCAAGCGTCAAGTCTATTGTATTGTGTTTAAGTGATAAATGTCTATTCATTCAATTGAGCACCAAGATGAAAAATGAATTGAATTTATCCTTGTTATGTAAGAGTAATGGCCGAGTGGTCAACAGAGGGTATATAAAGATTGGGACTGGCTTGTATAAGGCCTTGATGCTTGCATGCCGCTGTGAACTCCATCCAAACTTATGTTGAATTTTAGGATCTGTTCAACTTTGTTGTTTGCAAGCCTGATGGCAGTTGGTTCACACAGGTCAGGCATTTGTTTCCTTTTTTTCCTTGGGTTTTTTAGTTTTTCATATCTGGCAACCAACAGTACAAGATCATTTGTTGTTCATTACATACAGTACAATTCTGGTACGATTGGGATCTATATTATCCTTACAATGTTAAGATTGTTAATAGTTGGGCTTTGTAAAAGAAGTTTATATGCTGGTTGAGTGATCTGTAATAAAGTCATCTAGATCACAGTGTTAAGCAATGTTACCAAAATCTTGAATGTGTTGAATCTAATGTATCGTGTTTATAGGATAATTGACCTTCACTTCAAAATAACTTTGAACCCTTAAAACAGGAAAGAGCAGAATGTGGCTTTACTCTCATTTTGTCACATTTAAGGTTCAAACTTCAAAGTCCTACATGTATATCATTTGAAGTACATGTCCAATTTAGTTGAAACCTTACAGATGGATAGAAAGTGAATTGTTATAGATGAACATTGACATCATGTGATGATGTCATCAGGTGACAAATCAGGGGACATTAAATGTGAACCATTTCAACCACTACATTTCCTCAAGTACTTCTCCTCAAGTATATGTCCTGGTACTGTTCCCTTCATCATACATGATACCTTTGTGAACAATAACTGTCATGACATTTCATTCTGAAAATCCAAAATTGTCAGCGTCAGAAAATTGGGCTTGAATTCAGCTGAGTGTTCCCTAACATGGTGCACTTGAGTAGAATCTCAGAAAATACCACATATACATTTACAAAATCCTTTGAAGTTGATAAATTCTTGTAAAGCATCGTTACTTCCACTAAAATACCTATTTGTAAGTTTGTCAGAAAATTCTTTTCCTATTGTTGGGCACATTTTGAAAGAGGTCATTTTGCACATCGGAAAGGAAAATTGGCAAAAACAATATTTCATGTAAACTTTGTAGCAGGTATGTAAATATGTAAATATCTTACAGCTCAAAGCATTGGTCGGAATGAACAACTTTTGTTACTTTGGACAACAGTTGTCAGAGAGACTAGCTAAAGAACTCATGAGGTGAAGATTCTTTGATTTGAATGGGCTTGGATCTCAGAAGTCCAAGTGGGAATGAAATTGGAGTAATTTGAAAGTTATGGAAAATGTTATCTTAAGATAAGAATTTTGGGAAATAAACAAATTTCAATTAAAAGAGAGGTTTAATGCACCTTCATTATATGGCATAATTTTAGCACAAAACTACATGTACATCTAAAGTTACATGTAAATATACAGGTATTAACACTGCAAATTGGTAGGAGACAATTTCAGCCGCGAAGCCAGTGTACACGTATTGCACCCTACCTCCATGAGTGCACAAGGAAACTGGGCAGCCTAGAACTAATGAATGACTCATCACTTTCAAAACATGTCTAAGGTTGTGATGAGGCATTCGACAATTCAAGTCCTTTTTTGCTTTCATTTAATCATTCACTTCATATGTCACTTTGGTACATGTACTTTGACACAACTGTGCCATTGGACTGATTATTGATGATTGCCCAGGGCAAAGACAACCTTTAGAACAAATCCTGACAGATGCATCCAGCAGCTGCCTGGGCAAATTGAAATTTTATCACATTATGAACGGTAACTTATATCCCTAACATAATAAGAATACTTTCAAGGTAGTCAGTACATGTACTATCCACAGTGGAATCTCCATTGTTTGTTCTCATGGTGGTACATGTATGTACCGTATTTGTGCTTTTGAAAGTGAATTTACTTGTAAAACATGGGGTAATGCAGTAGGCTAGCAAGGAAAAAAAATCTGAAATAAGTACATTCTCTTGTCCTTAAAATTGACAACCCAAATCTAGTACAGATATTTATATCTTGAAAGTTGTTAAAATGATGATAATGCAGTGCTTCATACATGTATGTGTGGTCAAATAAATAGACCAACCAATGCCACTACTATTACTACCGCTACTGCTGTTGCTGCAGTATACTATTACTACTGAAATAAAGGAGACACAGTCACAAGGAATCTACACTGTAAGACTGCCAAGGACAAAATAGAAGCCAAACAAAGTAGACCTACTCTCCAACCCTAAACATGGACAAACATAAAAACACGAGAAAATTATTGCAGGTAAAATAGGGTGGGGTACTGGGGTAATGAGGGAGAAAAGTGGGAAGGATTGGAAAACTAAGCAGCAAGATTTTCTCAAAATCTTTCAAACCACTAATACATTTCAACATAGGGTTGAGATTAGGACTGGTCAAACAACATGTTGTTATATGTGCTCAGTCTGAGACTGCTTAGTTCATTGGCCTTGTCAGATGTGTCTGGGAGAATTAAGGTTTCTGTCAAAGGACACAAACGTCAATGTGATGAATCTGCCACAGACTTTCTTCTATCTTGTGAAGAGTCAATAAACATTTCCATACCAATACCACAGAGCTTTATTTGTCATTTCCAACCATACATAAACTTCACATCTTCAGGGAAACATGATCATGTCTTTCTGAAACAATCATTGTTAAAATTGAATTTGCACTTTTTCACAAACTATTGTAAAACTTATGTCAAGAATATTCATCAAGGCACACAGGGGTTCATATAAAAACTCCACATAGAACTGACAAAATTTAAAGCATGTTTTGTCAAGTCCTTCCAATGTGCTACATGTAAGTGGCAATTTGGTTTGTCCTCTTAGAACTACTCCAATATACCTTCCAACTGATCTTTTCCTACATGTACCTGTAAAAAAGCTCAGCAAGAATGAGATGAATTTGTGAACAGGTCTACTTCTGAAATGATAAGTTAACCCATGTTTTTTCTGTTTTGTGTATATGACATAACAGATTGAAATAACAGAGTGGAGGTTTACTAAAAAGGAGGTGGGCAACCCACCTGAAAGGTTTCCTCTTTTCCTAAATAGATCTCCAACATCGTGACAAAATCCTCTGGGGGAAACTGCCACCAGAAGACAGACTGGTATTTGGGGTTGTTTTGGAAGAGATGTGTTTTCTTTTTTTTAACCCAACTCCCTTGTGGTGGTCAGCAAGCTTTGCAATTCAGGCTCCATTATTTGTTCAGATGTTTGGTGTTGACATCCCTCTTGTCCTGACCAGAAAATAACTGTGCTTTTTATTTGGAAAGGCTTATTTTATTGAAGTCTGAGATACCCGTACATAAATAGGTCTTTTTGTGCTTAAGAGGTTGAGGGATAACATGCCTGTGATACTGATAGGTCACTCCTGGTCAGGTTAAAATTTACTCTGTAACTCTACCACTGGTGGGAAAACTCATCTTCCCTGTCTTCAAATTTTATTTCAAAATTCTTGTTGAATGTTGAAGAACTTGTGTGAGAGATTAGAGAAGGAAACAACAAAATTCTGGTGAATGAAAATCTGTGGCGCAATGTAAAATTCAACTTCTTACAAATTTGTAGGTACATGTACTACATGTATAGTCAACTCCTCCAGTTGGTATTGATGGTCATGTTATTGATGGTCATTTTTTAAATCTGTGAATTACTGTTTCTCTGCCTAAATGGGGTCCGTCCATGAGAGTTTTAAATTAAATCTTAAATCAAGTATTTTCGAAGTATCAAACTCACTGTCACAAATAAAGTAAACATACTTATCAATGCTTTGAGAGGGTACACCCATATCAGTACTTCATTATAGAGAGCTCCTGGTCCCTGAAGTATGGAAATATTTTAGTAGCATGTTCAAGTTATTACTTTTAGTATGACAATTAAATAGTTGATACACTGAAGTACATGTAGTTTTTGAATAACTCTTTTTCAGAAATGTTCTTCATTTGACTCAGTTTTGATGCTAAAGCTATAATTTTCTCTCATTTCTTAGACTGAAGCTTACAGTCACCCTGCTCTGTCTGTTAACATCTACATGTACATGTACCTTTAAGCCCAAATGAACAGCTCACATGCTGATACCTTTTGCTCAAGCTGTGCAAAATGATCAGGACAGTGCTGTGGACAGACCACACACACTCCCATCATCAAACAATCATGTGGACATTTATAGACATTTTATTGGTGTCTTGGAGACCAAATCAGGGTAGGGGTAAAAGATGTAAAGTGCACAGCCGTAATTCTTTTGATGATCTGTTTTTCTCATCTGTTAAATTGTTTTACTAGGTCAGGCAGGTAAAGGGATAAAGCTGTGATATGCCTAGCCTCCAGTGTTTACTTCTTTTCCTGGTATGAAAACTTCTAGAAATAATAATAATTTTTGATCACAACTTACACTAGTACATTCCGTATTTCTTGAAAACCTGACGATGGAAAATAGGTGCAGTTTGACTTGACCAGTCAAGGGCAGCCAGATCATACTTGAAACTGACCAATATTGCAACAAACATGCACAAAGTCCTTTGCAAAATCAATTATCCCAAGACTGATAATGACATAGGAAGGGACACACAGGGTTGAGGAATAGGATGTGTTCATAAATAAGAGGTTGAATAGTGTGCCATTTTGGCAAAATCGTCAAATGCTTTAATTTCAAAGATTACGCTTTTACAGGTAGAGTAAAATTTAGCAACTGACTAAAACCTGAAAACACACTATATCTGAAATACAATGTAAACGGGAGAAATTAATTAAAATGTGGGAGACATATGTTACGGGGACACCACACATTTTGGTGTCCCAATTACATCAACAAAAATACTTCTCAGATACCGGTACAAGAATGATGTAGTTTGTGTGTAAATAACAATTTACTATTAAAAATAAAACACTTTGTGCAGTATTTAAGGCTTAATTTGGAGAAGACTTCCTAAATCTTCAATGACCAACATAACTACTTAGGGTATCAAATATTTTCACTTCAAATGCAAGATGTAAAATTTAATATCCTTTTTGATATAAGTTGACAGTTTATGCTATTTAAAATGTTAATTAAAACCCTACAATCTAACTTCAAAAACTCAGTGACTTCCAATTTCCATGTATTTATAACAATACTCTGATCAGGACTTAAATGCCTATTTTTACACCAAATTTGAAATTGTGAATGGTCCCAGCACCATTTTGGGAAGTAGGAACCATGCCTAATAATTAGTATGTTTTTGTTTTATTTTTTCACTTGCTTGCAAACTAAGTTTCACTTTCAGATAAAAAATGTTTAGTGATCAATTATGAAAAAAGTAACCTTAAAGGTAGTGTACACAATTTGCATTTACAGCAATACAGTATGTCAAAATTTGGAGGGTTGTAATTTACTTTGACTATCATTCCATGGAATGATTAATTTAATTTTTTCAATCCACTGCTTTGAGAAAAATCAAGAAAAACACTATTCACTTTTAACACTCAAAGTGCAGCTCGGTAATTTGTCTTGCAAAATCCATGGGCCACAAGATGTTCTGGAATGCCATGACAAGACGTTCTGTCTCAATGCATGTATTTTGACAGAACCCTTTATACTTGGTGGAACACAGGATCTGTTGCTTTGCATGGTTTGAAGAATCTTATCACATTTATCTGGATAATTTGCAGATTTTTCTTGAACGTTTCCATTAAGTGGGATTTTTGAGACGTGAGGAACCTTGGTATTGTTTCTGTTTGCGAAATTGGGCAATTAATTGTACTTGCATGCAAATAGCTTTTATACTATACTGAATGAACAATATAATGAGCATTTCATGGACCCCATCGCGTTCGTTACGACGGTGTTGTACTGAAAGAATTCTTCTTCAAAATATACCCCAATTTCCGTTAATTAACAATTTGACAATGTATCAGCTTGATTTAATTATTTATTTGTTTTGCATTCAAAGCCAATGTTTCTAAACATTAGTTCTGAAAGGAGGCTAAGTACACTGAAAGCTCCTTGAATTCCCATGATTTAATCATGAAAACGGCTTTAATAATATTGGCTATTAACTCATCGTTCTGCATGACTATTATTTTGAATGTTTTTTAATGTTTGAGACATGTCAGGCATGATCTTGCTGGGATTTGAAATTGTAATCCATAAAATGCAAAGTTTCGGTTGTTAATACCCTAAACAAAGCAACGCTTGATTAAATCTGCACATTATTTTCATTGTTCGTGCATTTGCAGAGTGCACACAAAATAGTCACATGTACATGTACAAGAGAATTCAAAACTTGACCAATGTTGAACAATGTTGAGCTCCGTAGAAATACTGAAACTCCTTTGAGGAAAATGTTCTTTCTTCAGAGCGTGCCTCATTTAGCCAATATTTAGTTGGAAAGCTAGAATAGGGCCATATGAAACTGAGGGTTTAGTTACGTTTTTAAAATCAATTATCCCTCCTTCCCCTTAGGTGCATACTATTAGTTTTCATATTCTCTTGAATTGAAAGTTAAATCATTGTCAGAAAGAGAGAGAAAGAGAATATCTGACTCTGCCATTTCTATAAGATCTTCAGAAGCAGAATGATGTAACCATGGTTGCATTAAGCACGACGGTCTGCCAGCATGGTGTTTTCCTATTATGTAGGCCTACCCAATCGGTAAGCTGCTTCTCTTTGCTGATTTTGCACTGATGTTGTGTAAGTGCAAAAAAATTAACCTCTTTATAAACTCAATATAATTTCACTTTAATCCGTGCTAGTCTGATAATTGTGATAATTCCAACATCACTTCAAAAAATGTAAAATGTGCTAAGGAAATAAGTTTCTACCTATCGTACCCTGTGAATTTCATGTTGACTTTTCAGTACTGGAAAAATTGGTGTAAGTAAAAACATGGAAATATGGGTTATTGTGAAGTATTGGTTTTGTTTCAGCCGAGTTAAAATTAAGGTGTGGGCTCTTGGACTTTTTCAAAAAAGGTTTTGTTACTTAAAGCATGTCTCCTGAACCCAAATAACACCAACTTTTGTATTTTGAAAAGGTTATTCATGCTAAAAATGCAATTTTCTGACACTGGTCATATTTTAATCTACCCCTATTCTGGTACCAGATGCATTGATGTATAAAGCCGGGTATTGTGCAGTTACGCATTTTTGTCCTCAAAGTTTTAATCCCAAGGTTTACTGAAACACCCTGCAGTCTGTCCACAATGTTGCTAAGTGTTATAAATGTTGCAAAACAAAAAGCCTTAATACAAGGAGACTACAGCCAGGGCAAAGTGTGTTGTATCTCATAATCATGTCATCAGAACAAAACTAGAGGTGTGTTTGTCCTCTGGACAAACTAATTTTTTTTTTATAAATTATCACTTGATATCTTGACTCTTGGGTATATTTCAAATCAAATAACAGAGCACAAAATGTGTGATTTCTCTTTTGTTCTCATGGTAATCTTGAACCAAAATTGAGGACTAATCACTCATTAGTGTTTAGTTAAAAGTGTACAAAGCCTAAGGAGAAACTGCAGCTCATGTGACCCCAATGATGTCATTTTAACAATTTTGTCCTGGGAATAAGTCAGATTGACCAAAGTGCTGATGACTGGCTGGTGAAACACATGTACAAAACCCATGAGGGAAAAATAAATAGCCAAAAGTCAATAAAACATTAGGCAATGATGTCATCATGACATCATAAATTAAGGAAAATTCTTTTACATGTATCAGGGTCTTTGTTGGTTGTAACTTTGATGACTATGATCAAAGATGTCAAATTTACCAAAATGGTAGCATGAAAACGTGTACGAAGTCAATGGGCTGAAATAAATATTGAAAAATTAATAATAAATCAGATGATGATGTTATCCTGACGTCATCCAATTAGAATAATTCTTGTGTCAGGATCTTTGTTGGCTATCACTTTGATAATGATCAAGTTACCGAAGTTACCAAAATGGTGGCTTGAAAAGTGAAAACATGTACAAAGTCAATGGGCTAAAAATACATACATGTATGCAGAAAAACCGCTCTTTTAAGTTCATGTCACGTGACTTGCACTGAAAAACTGAAAAATCTCTATGAAAAATTACTTGATATTTTGACTTTTGTGTATATTTAAAAGCAAATAATAGAGCATAAAACATACAATTTCTCTTTTGTTCTCATTTTTAAGCTTGAGCCGAAGTTGAAGACTACTCACTCATTAAGATTGACAGTAGAAAAACGTGTATGAACAATATGGCCAAAAATATTAAAAATTCAAAATAAATCACGTGACGAGGTCATCATGACGAATTTGTTCTAGGACCATCATTAGATGATTGTCCAATGGTCTGCGAAGTCTGAAATCAATCAGATGTACAAAACTACCAAAGTCTAGGGTGACAAGAAAATGTGTACAAACCATATGGAGAAAGTCTGAAAAAGGGAAAAAACTAGAGGTTTTGTCTGTCTTAAGGACAGAGCAAAGGCCTTTATCGCATTTTCATTTTTTTCCTAAGAAAAGGGCATTCCTTTATTGCAGAAAGAGCACAGATTAGAGGTTTTATAAATTTACCTCTTTTAACATTCCATAAAATGCGATCTGCTCTCAGTGCCACATGCTTGGAAATTTGCCAACTCTTGAGTACAATGCCCTACACAGTGTGCACTGTCTATACATGTTACAGGCAGATAATGTGCGTCCACACACCCAGTAGCCAATAAACAGTATGCGAATGGGATTTTGGAGTACACAAATACTGTAAGGGTTATATTTGTTATCGGCACTTCATCTGTGTGAAGAAGTACACCAGATATGCACTTCATGCAGTTGACTCCAATGTTTTAGCTATCATCTAATGGATAATTCATCCTTACATCTCTTATGGTTGATTTTATACCAATTTAAAAATAAAAGGACTTTTTACTATAACTTCTTGTCTGATGACGTCATTGGCCCCAAATTTCACATGGGTTAACTGGGTCAAGATCATCATCAACCTCAGTTTTCAGGCGATTCGAACAGACTATTCAAAATTCATTTTTCGGAAGTTTCAATGGGCTGAAAGAAATATTAAAAAATCATTAATAAATCACTTGAGTAGAGGGCACTTGACAATTGCGTGACATCTTCAGTAGATGTTTTGAAAAATACAATACCCCAAGAGACTAACATTGAAATCAAGTCAATATCTACCAATTTTAAACAATCCTATTTCTGGTTTCGACTGGAAGGGTGGGTCACGTGATTTGACTCACACGAGACTGAAGACCAAATAATACTCTGGCACTTGACACAAACAGAATGTTGCGGGAGGCCATGATTCATTTTACATGGATTTTTAAAAATTAAACAAAAAATTTAATATTTAAAATTTAATGATAAATCCCTTTAATTTGTGTTTCAGAAATCTCTGGGCACATCTTTGTTATAGGGTCTTTGCTTGAGACAACTTTAAGCATGATCTGAAATTGTGTAGGGACTAAAGTGCCCTGGAGAAAAACTCTGTACAAAAGAAATGTGATTTTCGGAGAAGAACAAGGAGGAGATGAAACAAATCTTGACAAAAAGAATGGCTTTTTTGTATTTTGCGAAAAAGACAAAACAAAAACAGAACAGAAAAAATGACTTTTCACAAAAAGTGGAAAATCCAAAAAATGAACAAAAAGAATGCCTTTTTGCAAATTTGCAAAAAAGCCCCCCATAAAAAGAACAAAAAGAATGTTTTTTGGTAAAGTTGTGAAAAGCCAAAAACAGAAAAACAAACAATGCTTTTTTCGCAAAGTTGAAAAAAGCCCCCCCCCAAAAAAAAGCTATAAGAAAAGCAATAAGCTGCTTTGCATGCCAGCACAAAAACAATGCCTTTTCCTCACTTTGCAGAAAAGCCAATATGCAAGCAAGGAAATCTTTCCAATCTTCAGCCCTGTCTGCACTTGACTTTTTGGTCAAACTCACAGAGACAATGATTACTTTTCTTATTTTAAGTCCAGTGTGGACATCCCAGGAAGTTCTCCTCTTGGTTACTTGTACTGAATCACACGATCATTTTTACTGGATAATTTCTGCCCAGGAAATATGTCTGAGTTTCATTTCCCAAGACGAAAAATCCAGTGCAGACTGTGAGAGTCGGTAAAAGCATCGAAAGCAGCTGTGTTAGTGCGTACATCCAGCCTGAACTTGCATGTTTTGCCACGGTGTGGCATGTGGTGAATATTTCCAGTACATTTGTTCGTCTTTTGGTCATTGCAGAAATGATTATTGATACAATTCGAAGATTAACTGGTGTTAAGAGTGCACCATTTCTAGATGATAATGAGGACAGTACAGGACGAAAACAAGGATGAAAACAAATGCAGTAAGGTAATGCGAAGTGCCCTCATGACTCATTGTATTGATAGCTTGGTTACTTCTCCCACAGTCTCGGTAAAATTTTCCCGTCGAAAGTCCAAGTGTGGACAGTGCGTGGTTACATTTGACCATTTGTCCTTTTACCACTGGCTTGGTAAAACTGTTGGAAATAAGGTAAGGTGTGAACACAGCTTTTGCCAAATACTGTATACAAAACTGAGAGACTTACCAGCACCAAAAGCAAAGAAGAAACTCTTCTCAGGATACAAATCCAGTATCTCCTTGACTCGGGCAGCCATGCGCCGATTCCTCTTATATATCAATTCTTCTCGAAAATACTCGTCAATTTCCTGGGCCAAGCTAATTTCATATGGCCCCAGTGTAGAGTTGAGTAGGTTTGGCACCTGGGCTGTGTCATGGTTGAAAATGACGGAGTTCAGGTTGCCACAGTTGTAGTGCCAAATAAGGTCCTCTGTTGTGTAATGTCGACGTGCTGTACCAGCGGCCGCACGCATGATCTCTTGCTGCCACAATGTTTGGTTGAGAGCAAAAAGGACCTACGGTATCAGAAAAAGAAAAATTTTGAAAGATCAGAAAAATGCTGTTTTACTATTTTGCCATTTTTTTTTCTTTTTTGGTGTCAAAGCAGTTTTTTCCCAACCCCTCACCCCCCATCCGTAACTGTATGCACACAGTAATGAAACAGTGAGAGTGTAATCCTTCTTGTTTACTTATATAGCTACTTATTGAAGACAGCAAGAACACAATTACTTTAAATGTCATTAAGTTCTGATGTGAAAAATTGAAGAAATATAGTCATTTAAAAATTTTGCTTTTTAAAATTACCTTTTTTTTCTCTTTTGTTTTGCACCAATACCATTGTAAACAATGTATGGCAAACATTTTTGTCATCATTCCCACTTGTCTGCAACAAAGGAGACATTAAAAAACCTGGATCTGCCCCTAGCATAGTATATGTTTTTAGGAACAAATTTATTGATACATGTACATGTACATAAACTGCACATACATGTATGTACATGGACTCATGCACACAAACACAATGTAAACGGTTGTATGGAAATGCCTCACAGCAAATTGTGTGCAGAAAATTTTACCCCATTTCTGTAGTGGAAGATGCTTTTCCACCAGGTTTTAAATTAAATTTGGTCTTGAAAATTAGAGAAAAGGACCTTTGTATTGAAGAGCATAATTGAGGAATATCAGAACAATGTTCCAGCATTCATTCAATGAAAGAGATGTTTTTACCACAGAAATTTGATATTTGGGGGCATAAATTATGAAAAAGTAGTTAAAGGCATACTAAGATCTGATGCAAACGTTACAAAGGTACTGTAAAAGGTATGAAATGTCTTGTAAAAGAAAAGCATTTACAAGAAAAAATTACAGCAGATGAGGGTGAAAAACTGGTTTGTCACGAATCACTCTGCTGTATAAATTGTCATATGTGTGGGTCTCCAATTTATATGGAGTAAACATGAAAACATACTAACAAGGAACTGCTCGGTACACTGCGATGATGGAAACAGATCACAATACATTATGCAATGATGAAAACATTCACAATTCCACATGAAATATTTTCTCAATTTGTTTAACTATTCTGTGTTAGTTTTCAACTTGATGTGAACCCACTCTGTTCCTTTTAATAAAACCCAATGAAACTTACGTAAACAACAAAAGAAAAAACTGTGAGGAAAGTTCTTTTTAAAAATACTATGACTGTTTGGGAGAACACATCTTTCCTGAAACAGTAGAAAGATTTAGGAAAATTCATATATTTTCTAGCGAATGGAATTCAGCATTTTTTGTTTACTACTACACAGACACAGATCATTACATACTACACACATTATCTTCTTAGCCACTCTTTCCCAAGGCCAAAGGAACAGCACATGTAACTTTCAAAACCACAAAACTGCCCTACATATCCAACAAAATAAACTATTTGGGACAGGCTAGAATTGCTCTCTATGTACAGAATTTGAGAGATTAAGTGGCATAGCCTCAGGGTGAACCAATTCAGGAAAAGAAATAACAACCTGGGAGATTTATATAACAGTTGTCCATGAAAGAACTCAATCACAGAAGATGGAGGGCAAATGCGGTTTCCTGGCCAGAGTGTGATAAACTGTATTTGAGAGTTCTAGGTCTCAGAAGCTTCCTGGTGAGCATGCCCACCTGGGAGAGGTCAGCTAGGGTCATGCAGATTAACTGGTTTGCCCCCTTGATTGGGATGTTTTCTGGACAATTCTGCTGTGGGGGTGTAAAGACTTATATGCTGTGGGGTGATCAGAGCCAGCGTTGCTTTTTGATGAACGGTTAGTAATTAATAAATTACCTTCAAGGAAGCAACATGGTTTGGAGCAATATGTAGATTTAATAAATGTTCAAAGAGTCAAAGCTTTAAATACAAATGCTTTACATGACTTCATAAACTTCTTCAAATGAAACGACTATTGAGTGAGATGTTGCATTACAAAATCTGCAATTGTTGAGATCAAAGTTTCAATTCGCATCTCTTTTAAAGGCATAGAAGATGGTCATTCCCTTTTCACCTAGAACATGATATTGAGAGCAACAGTACCTTCAAACAAGCACCACTGGGTGAAATGTTATTTTGCAGTGCTGTAGAACTCATGTCCAAACTTGGACTCCAGTCCAATCTGTAACAGATTTGGGCTATATTTTTCTCAGATGCTACTGGCCTAAAGATTCAAGGACTTGGCCCGAGTCTGGCACAAATCCATCCAATATCAACTGTGGTTATATATCCTCTGCACCCTTCCAGCGTAAATTCAGGAAATAGACATATGACTTAGATAATACCTCCTGAATTCTGTCAAATAATTTTTATGGCAAGAAATGTGACCTGCTTAAGTAGGTTGCACATTTTATCTTTTCATGTAGCCAGATGATTCCAAGAGCTAAGGGTAGACCATTGGGGAAGGAACTTCGGAGGTCACACCTCCTTGCATTTTTTTTGCAATGAAAAGTTTTTTTCGTTATATTTCATCTCTCTTTCAAAAGCTAGTAAAAAGCCTAAAATTGTAACCTCACCCCTTTTCGAGTTTCGAAATACAGTATTTTGGTGTCCCCCAAAAGAAACAAGTTTGGACTCCTGAAATGGATTTACCCTTGCCATTAGGAATGTAATTCTAATTCTAATTAATGCTAAACTTTATGGCAAATATTAGAACTGTGCATGGACTGTTGAAAAAAAAGATGTCAGAGTAGTGCTAACGGAGGACTTGACTGATTGTTCAAGAACACATTGTACTTATCATGTCATGCTGCAGTACCCAGACAACCGGTGCCAGTGAGAAATCCTTGTGCAAGGTGAACCTGCATAGTTTTGCTTCCCTCCTCCAACCAAACAGTGGCCTATCAGGGATCTGGATCATGCATTTAGCATCTATGCACCTGCCCTAAGGAAAAGACTTCAAGTTTTATTTAGGAAGTCTTAATGAATAATTTTAGAACTCTAGCTTGAAACATATTGTAAGCATCATTTTCCCTTGTCAACCGGTCCACACGTTTTTTCAATATACATTGTAGGTTTGATGCCTTATGAACCATTTCGAGATTATGTCAAGACAATGTCAGGAACAACTAGAGGTTTTGTCGGTCTAAAGGACGGAGTAAAGGGCTTTTTGGCATTGTCTTTTTTTATTAAGAAAATTGAGATACTAGCACATTTCCATTTCTCACTTCTTCTGAAAGATCTACCCTGGAGCTACAAATATTGACAAAAAGTAATTCTAGTATTTTCTTTGGTGATGTCACAATGATGAAATACGCACACCCTTTCGGACATTAGAAGATACAAAGAAGAAAGTGTGCACCTATAATATCACTTCACTTTGTCTGTGCCATTTCTTGCAATCTACCAAATTTGCATGCATATCACAAGATATAGGGCTCTAAAGAATGTACTTTTAATGTCACATGATTTCTCACTGGATGATGTCATCCTCACATGAGGTCAATATTTGCCTAAGTCTCTTCCCTTTCAAGATGTAAGGTTTGAACACAATACGACATACAATTATGGAGATATAGTGCTTTGTACATTACATCTTTGATATCAGGTGACTTACATGTACATGTACTACCTGATGGCATCGTCATCACATCAGGTCAATATCTGTCTTAATCACTTCCCTTTCAAGATCTCAGCAATGTTTGAACCCATCAGACATGCAGTCAGTCCTTCCAAGAGTGCACCTTTAATGTCACATGACTTTTAACGGCGATGTCATCACTTAAGGTCAATATTCATCTAAAGCCTTCCCCTTTCAAGATATCTGCAAGGTTTGAACCCACTGGGACATGTACAGTACATGTATATCACAAGATAAGGTGCTTTAAAGTGTGCACCTTAAACGTTATATGACTTGTCCCACGACGACGTCATCATCACATTAAGTCACTGTTTGGCTAAAGCATTCCCCTGTCAAGATATCTACAAGATCTAAATTTAGTCAGACATGTACTTTAGGAGATATAGTACTTTGAAGAGTGTACCTTTAATGTCATGTGACTTGTCAAATGATGACCTCTTCATTAAGGTTAATGTTCATCTCAAGCCCTCCCCTTTCAAAATATCTGCAAAGTTTGAACCCAACGAGTCACTGTCACAAGATACAGTGCTTTAAAGAGTGCACCTTTCATGTCATGCGACTTGTCACATGATGAAGTCATCATCACATCAGTCAGTTTCTGTCTGAAGCACTCCCTTTTCAAGATATCTGCAAGGTTTGAACCCAATTGGACATGTACTTCACGAGATATAGTGTTTGAAGAGTGCACCTTTATTGTCAGGTTATTTTTTACCTCTTGATGTCACTACTATGGAAGTCAGGTCAATGATCATCTAGAACACAACCCTCCCTAGCAACCTGCAAGGTTTCAACCAAATGGATACAAGAAGACATTGTGTTCATCAAGAAAAAGAGCACGAAAGAAGTTTTATCTGATTTAAACTATTTTGTGCTTTAGGCATTCCATACAAATCAGTGCTACATGTTGTATTGACATTTGGTCATTTGGCATTCCATACAAAGTAACCTGACTTCAGCGCCACGTGCTTGTTTTACTGCATGCCCAGAGCATGCCTTGCAATGTGCAATGTCTTTGTTACAGGCAGATGTAACGTGTTCACCTACCTACATGTAGAAGCCAATACACAGTGTATACATGTATGTTCGAATGGAATTCTCGAGTGCCCAAATATCGTAAGGTGTGTTTTTGTCATCGGCGTTTCATCTGTGGGATACAAGTTGACCGGTTACGCACTTGATGCAGCTGACCCCAATGTTTTAGCTATCATTTATTGGACAATTCACGCCTATATTTGTTACGGTTGATTTTTTACCAAATTCTGAAGAATAAAAGGACTCTTTATTATGACTTCCAGTACGATGAGGTCATCCGCACCAAATTTCACACTTGTTAATTGGGTAAAAATCATCATCCACATCAATTTTCAGGCGATTCCGACAAACTTCGCCACAGACATCTAATCAAAATTCATTTTCAAAATTTTTGACTTGTCGCTAGAGAGAATATTACATGTATACCCCAACAGACTAACATCGTTGAAAACAACTTGATACCTACATGTATTACCACTTTTAAACAAAAAGCCCACTTCTGGTTTTGATGGGAAGGAAGGGTCACGTTATCTGACCCACTCGAGATGAATTGAAGAACAAATTTTAACCCTGCCACTTGCTGCAAACAGAATGTTTTGGGAGGCCATGATTAATTTTATATGGATTTTTAAAAATTAACATATTATTCAAATATTCAAAATTTAAAAATAAATCACTTGATGACATCATGACGTGATTAATTTAGTACAATCTTTGTACTATGGTCTGTCCGTGGTGTAACTTTGATGACAATCAAACTGGTAAGTTGCCAAAATTGTGCCTTGAAAATGTGTACAAAGTCAATGGGCTGAAATAAATTTTTAAAAATCAATAATAAATCACTTGATGAATTTATCATGACGTCATTGATCCAGACACATCTATACACAAGGGTTCTTCACTGATGTGAGTTTGATAAGATCCAAAGTTGCTAAGGGATTAAAGTCGATGGTAGAAGAAACGTGTACAAAACAAAGGGTACTTGGGGCAGAAGAAGTCAGAAGAAAAAAAACCAACTGAAGTTATGTCTTTTTTGTAACTTGCGAAAAAGCCAAAGATGCAGCAGAAAAAACAAAACTAAAAGAATGCCTTTTTTTGCAACTTGTGAACAAGGCCCAATAAATGGAACAGAAGTAATGCCTTTTGCCCAAAATTGCAAAAAAGCCAAAGCAGAAGAAAGAGAATGCCTTTTTTGCAATATTGGGAAAAAGCCAATTACTGTAGTGCTAGTAATTGGAAATATCAGTTCTTGTTTTGGTCTTTTTCTTTACCTAGCTAAATTCCATAATATGTGTAATCACTTTATGTCAAATTCATTATTTGTGCCAAAAACTGCCAAATTGTCTGAATGCATTATATTTGATACCTGTAGAAGGACCTGAACTTGGATTTTCAAACCCCAACACAGATTGTTTGGACCTGGTCTCAAAAGGAATGAAATTGACAACAACACAGTTACAAATGGTATCAAAAACTTACTGGTGAGCTACCAATTCAATTTTGTAAGTGACATACATGTATACACTGTACATCAGGTTAATATATTTTCTCTCCTTTGATCAGCCTGCCATCATTGTACAGTAGCAGGAGGTTTACTACATGTACTTTGTGCACATCAGAGCCCTTGCTATGCATCTTAAGTTATATTACAGGGGTACAATGTATGTTTCCCTGAGGACTGGGAACAGCTATCACATATCTACAGGGGCAAAGCAATGACCCTTTACAGGAAGAACTTCTAACTGATGGTACACACCAAAACCTTATCTCTAGTGCATGGAGGAAGGACAGAGGTTTGGCCATTGGCCACAAGGGAACAGCCTGGCATGCAAGGTGGCTGGGCCATGTTTTAGATTTCTTTAGTTTGGGAGATACTTACATGCACATTGGCTGATCTATTAAAATACCAATATCAGTTTCTAAAGAGCTAAGAAGTGGGACTCCTTCCCGCTAATCAGCTGCCAGGAGCTGCTTTTATGCCTTGAAAATCTTTAAAAAGTTGTGCCCTGACCCTACCATTTATTTAATCTATTGTTGATTTGTGTTTTGTGGGATATGGCATTTTATATACTTGAGGGTAGCCTGGCAGCCAAGATGAAGCCAAAGGTGCTATGTGACTCAAACGGGTTAAAAATGGCATATTCCACATCACACCAGTCTCTTATCATTAAGTCTCTTATTATTCATTTTCCTTAAACTGATATCTTGAACAATACCCTGAAATAACAGATGTCAACATTTTATAAACAACAGATGGGGATCTTTTACTAGGATCTGTAAACAACAACCATAATAAGCCACGTGGTGAGTTAAATTTGAATAAAATCTGGTAAACTGAGTTATCCGATTGCATATAAACATAACAATTTGAATTCCCCAGACTGAAGACACTGTTTGCTATACCCTCGTGATTCGGGGCAAACTTTTGCTTAGCAACCCCCATCTCTGGAATGGACTGGTTCCTTTATGCCCTTCTTTTCCATTGAGAACAGTGTATTGTTGCAAGGCGCCTCTTATGTAACTAAGGAAATGCTTGCCCGCAATCACGAGGTATAGCAACAGTGGCTTTAGTATGGAGGATTCCAATTGTTATCTTCATGTGAATTTAAAGAACTCAGTGTACCAGATTTTATTCAAATATAACTCACAAAAGGCTTATTACAGTACATGTACCAGAATAATTTTTATCATGACATGATATTTATCATGACATTCCTTGTCACCGAGGCTTTGATTTAGATAACCAACCAAATAATTAAAAATCACTAATTTATGAACCGTAAAACTTCCAGCAAGGACAAAAGAGACAGGGAAACACAGTCCAATCTTCTAGCTCATTAAATGGATGAGAAGAACACGAATCTACAAAATATTCATTGTAATAAAGCCTATCAGCTTTACAAAGCCTTCAATGGGTAGACTTTGTGGTAAAATCATTTGTGTAACCCTATGGAGCTATGGTTAAACTGAAAGACAAAATACTGGAGCCTGACCCTACAATTGTGGTGGGTCTCATTTAGTAACGGAATGAACTGTATGATGTGGCACCGAGATGCTGAAATGGAGGGCACAGTTCCTGTATGCTTAGACAAACAATGCAACAGAGAAGAAACCTGAACAGTTCCTTCTACTATTAATTTAATGACCCATGCTAAACTTGTTTCAAGCTGGAATATCTAAATAACACATATTAATCAAGATGTGAAAATTGTGAAAATATTTAGGAAAAGTGGCAAAATTATACATGCTCATCAATTATGGATACTTTCCAACATAAACAATAGTGACCAAAAATCAACAAATTGAATTTGGACATTTTCAGACCCTTTCAGAAATTTTAAAAAAACGGGGGCAAATTTTTCCTGTTTTGATCAGGTGACCATAAAGCCACTGGACCTAAAGATTTCCTCAGATACTCAGACTTTGTTGAAAACCAAACCACACTATGTTGACAAGTAATATGCTTAAGTGTGGAGCTATTATAGACAAGGAGTAAGCACACACAGAGATCAAAAGGGTTAATGAGGCCACTGCCAGTACTGCAAGTGCTGCAAGGACAGAACAAATTACGCATCACTTACGGGCTATAAGGAATGCTCGGAATAGCATCTGCGAATGACTGTGGGTACCGCGCATGCGTGTCTGTAACACTTACGCATGTTAAACATGGCCACCATGAGATGGAAACCACCGTCATCAGAGACTTAAATTTCGATAATTTTAGTGATTGTTCTGATATTCCAATGATAATGAAAGTCTGGTTAAGTCTTTACATCCCCAAAACATCTCTCTTAAAAATAAACTGAATAACTATACCACAAATTCTCCAAAAATATGCGACAAGAAAACTGAAAGAATGTACATGTAGCTGGTCCAGAGGAAAATAAAAAACACACAAAAACATGGAAAGATTCATTTTGTCAAATGCATTTCTGCGGCATGTTTCCACCTTCTTTTAACCGTAGGAACCACTCGGATTGTGACTTTTGATATAAATATGGCAGTTCATATTTTGGGTAATTGTTCTCTTCTGCTGGAACTGCAAAATGTCATAACTGACTTTAAAAACGTCTGACTTCTGCCAAATAACCAACTACCAATTCAGCATTTTCGAGCACATCTGTGGGGATCACTCGCTGACTCCTGAGGACTACTGAAGAGAACTGTGCATCTTCTTTGTGCATCTTTTCCACCATTTATTTACTCTAGTATGCCGAAGTGAAACACAGCGAGTCTGAGGGCTACCAGCTACCTGGCGGTGGCGATTACTGAGTACAAAGAACGTCTAGGGTCTTCAACACTGGGGCCAGTAACCACACTTTGTCTATGGAGCCGACCGGAGCAGTTAATCATATTACGGTTTGCAGGGACTTCATTCTAACTCCTTGTGTTTAATAGCTCCATGGCTCAAGCAATACATTGCTTACATTCATGTTGCAACTTTGGCCAAACTGTTGAACATACATGTACTAGAGTTTAGTGAAATGCCATGGGATTTCAAAGGCAAAGACTTACCTAAATGTGTAAAGGGACAAACCACAGTAATACAATGCTGGCTTTTAAAATCCTTGTAAATGTTTATCCTTTTGACACATTTATTTTCCCATATTTAACATGGGGTTTTATTACAATGTAAAGGAAGGAAAAAATCAGACGGAAACTACAGCTACACATTTGGTCAATTGGTTAGCACTGTACACATGGAATAGTTTACATTTGAACTACCAGACCTATCAACTCTTTTGTAAAATCTCGTTACACATTTTGCAACAGGCTGCAACTCTCATTCATAATCTGACAATGATAATTATTTTTCATGTGAATGGTTCTCTCCCTACTGATAAATGACATCCACTACTGATAGCCAGCAATGCAACTGTGCCCTAAGGTCTGCTTCCATATCATTGACCAGCAGTTTGTAGTAGAATCACCAAGCAAGCATTGAGTCCTAGTCTCCAGCCTTTGTGCCCTTCAGTCTCGCGTCAATTGCTCCAAGTTGTTCACAAAATTAATCAACTTGATCCAGGTAGGATTACTGCATGTGTGCACACCTGAACTTCTGTGGTTTTTGTTTGACATAATTAATTAATAATTAATAAATTTTTTTTCAGCAACGGTTCATATGAAAGGCAAACCTGGCTTTTTTCAATCACACAAATATATGAATCAATCATGCATGAGTCCAAGTCTGAGTCCTTTTTCCAATGTGACTTACATGGAATTACCACATGTACTTTGCTTCAGGGAAATGAATAATTTTTCATAACAGGTTTTGCCCGTACACTGATGGATGCGTCTAGAAAATGGACTCCAAAGAGCAGAAATCACAAATTGTGTGACCGAAACTTTGGAAGATTGTAGCCATGAGTGGAAGATGCCATTGTTTGTGAACATGTGAACATTAGAAGTGGTTCTTGTTTTAAAACTGCATTGTACCGGGGTGTTGAATTCCATAGCTCACAAACAACTGGCATTTCTGCAGTGGCTGGAGATGGTCCTAAAAGTAAGAAGCTACATGTATTACAGTGATTATAATGTACATGTACAATTGTGTGTGTTATTGCAACTGATTTTATGGTTTGTTCATCAACAATTAATCTGCCAGGCGGTACAACTGAATATTCAAATATTCAACCGCATTGAAGGTCGAATATTTGAATAGTCAATCATTGGAATCGACTCAGCCCTATAAACTTACTGGGGTCGGCTGACCAGTCTGAGTCAGATAGCAGCAGGTACTGCATTCTATTACAAGATTTACTTTGAGTCAGGGAGATGCTCGTTTTCACAATGAGTTGTCCAAGAGCTTGCCAAAACATTCACAAGTTTACTGTAGATGATCCAAACTATCCATCTTTCAGGCAACACTGTTTCACAGAGCAAGTGGCTGGTCCAACTATGGTTACATATGGTTGTTGCTCGAACTTGCCCTATAATTAGTGGTATCACATCAAAGAAGGAGGTACATGTATAGGTACATGCATCTCTACAGCAGAAGTTCACACACTCCAGGTGCCCCCTATTTGAAATATACACAGTATACATGTACATGTATGTCCAAGTTACAGTTAATTTGCTTTTGTAATAATGTTCACCCCGGGTGCCCCTTTTGAAATATGTACACAGTATATGTCCCAATTACAGTTAATTTGCTTTGATGTTCACCCCTTGAAATAATTGCATGCACCCCCAGGTGCTTCCTCTGAGATCTGTTTGTTAGCCACTGCCTCTTTAAGTGTAATATCCACAAGACACAAGGGATAATAACTGCATTCAGACAAAAGCTTAGCTATTCCTATTGGTCAAGAGACCACAACATGACAAGTCTGGAACGGTTGCTAATGCACACGTGGCTGTCAAAAACACTATACCGCTGTCACATGAATTTAAGACTCCTATGAAATCTGGTCTCTTTTCCCTCGTATTGGGTGAATGTTCAAAAAACTTGTGCAATACTTCCAATGATTCCGCATTTTGAGAGCTCAAATTCACACTACAGTGGCTCGTTATGTTCTTCACCATAACACACAGTTTGCACCACTCATTTAACATTACTCATGACAGGCATGTGCCATATTGTGGCTAGAGGAGTGTTTAAGAAAATGAAATGAAAATGTTGAACAAATCTGTTGGAAACGTTTAATTTTTAAAAACTCTTTTTGACTTTCTGACCCATGGGTCCATTAGTTTATGAATGGATACTGATAACATCCCAAGCATCACCATTATCAGTGTCCATTCTATTGAGCCAGTTTTAAATAAAAGTTTAACACTGCTGAGGTCATACACTGTATTTATTGCCTTGGGCTATGTCTGAACAAGTTGTCTTTCAAAATGTTAATCTAAGATCAGAGGTCTGCAAGCTACAATCCAGGACAAGATTTTTGGGACACTTGGCAATAGCCATACTTCTGCAGCCCCTTCCCCTACTCCCCGGTCACTGTTGTCATGTCCAGCTAGAGCGCAGACTGCGCACATAGACAAAACATTGAAAGGGGTCTGGGGTTGGAGGCCCAACAAGATTTGTCCAGGATTATAGGTCTAGATCTTTGCTCACTGAAAACACATAAGGATTTGCAAACAACAGATGTAGCCGCAGCTCTGAAAGCCCAATTCCAACACAGCCTTAGTAATGGTATACATGTAATAACATGTATCCACAAGTTATAATTCATGCACTCATTCTTATATAAACTAAACTGTTGACGGCTCCACTTTTTTAAGTTCAACTAATAATAATATTTTGAAGCACATCAGATGACACCCAAAGTGACAGAGATGACACCCAAAGTGACAGGAATGCCATTATCTGCTGATGAGTCAGATCAGTTGTAATAAAACTTATGTCAACATAATTCTTGCACATGCTGGGGTCTCAGCTGTGTCCTACTTCTGAAAATTCTGCAAATTGCTGCCTCTTAATTGAAACATTATTTGGGGTTTGGAAATGGGGCTTGAAAGAAAAAATTTCTTTTATTTGCTACATCTTGACTTTCCCCTATTTTTGCTCTCTTTCTTTCTCTTAATTACTTTTTCAATTTCATTTCAAGTAACCACTAGGAATAATATTCATTCTCTCAAGAATATTACCCCAAAGTAGTGATGGGCCTAAACATACATTGGGTAACATACATGTAAACAGAACTTTTGTTCCATTTCTGTAGAAGGAAGCTTTAACAGCAAGCCCTGAGACCCATACCTCAGTGAGAAAAATCTTTTAAAAAAGGTTCACATTATATCAGGATCCACATTTTTGACCACGCTCTCGACTTTAGTTATAGCAAATGTAAACCAAAGTTGCCATTTATTTTTTGAGTCCAATGTTCAACAATGACCATGAGGTCACAGTGTTAATATATTAATTTTCTAGAAAATTTAAGTGGGTTATCTTTTTTACAAAGCCTGTAGATTAAACTTTTACTCTTTGCTTGGATTTTCCATGCAGAGAGATACACGGTGAAAAAAGGTTCGATGCACTATGTGTATGTGCGAAGTTAGTGCCATCATGAGTCTTTGCCAGTTATATTTGTGGAAAAACAAGTACAATTTATAAAATCAAACTCACCAATGAAAACAGAGTCTAGATCGTGTTTGCACGAGATTGGTAGTTTAAGCCTAGGTCTCAATGTCACAATTTTGGCCCCCATAGCCCTGATTACCCACAGGTGTGTTGACTGTGTTCCTCTTAATGAGTCAGGCATACAGCTCCCCAGTTACTACTACTTCTAGCTACCGATGATTATTCAATGGTGAAACTGCCAATTGATGTTAATAATGGCATTTGTACAAATGTGAAGCAGTTTCACCAAGTTGAGCCAAACCATGTTGCGCTCTAGTACGATGTAGGGCTGTCCCAAATATCTGAGTATTCAATTGATTATCGAATATTCGAATATTATTTTCCAAAATTGAATAATTGAATGCAAAATTTGTGAAAAGGGAGAATTTACTTTTGTTTTAAATGAGAAAAACTGCACTCTGGAGGCTTGTTTTGAGCAGATTCAAATGAAAACAGACAGAAATCTTCTGATTCAAAAGTAAATTATTCATTAGAAATTTTAATTTAAATGGATTAGAAATTTTCAAAATGGCAAAAAGTATTGCTTGGAACTCTTAAATCTTGATAAATCGTGGCTGGAGTGATTATAATGTACAATTGTGTGCATTATTGGAACTGATTTTGTCAACGGTATGTTCATCAACTATCAGCTGGTTAATACGACTGAATGTTCGGATATTCATTTGAATTGAAGGTTGAATATTCGAATAGTGAGTTATTCCAAATGACTCAGCCCAAGTATGATGTAGACAGTTCCACCCCACTAGAGTCAGGAATACTATGGCAAATATTCATTTGAATTGAAGGTTGAATATTCGAATAGTGAGTTATTCCAATTGACTCAGCCCAAGTACAATGTAGACAGTTCCAGCCCACTAGAGTCAGGAATACTATGGCAACAGACAGTTGTTCATGTTTCACAATTATAGTAGGATTAATGAAGATTCATCACCAGCATTATCGGCCTGTATGTAGCAAACATCACAAGAAGTAGTAGGTGTAGGCTTAAATTTTGGATTGAATTGTCATGTAAATTCCACGATTTCACACAGTCGTTCTTACAGTTCTAGAAGTAACATAGCCATACGAATGTTACGATTGCTAGGATTGCCCCACGTTTTGATAAAAACTGTCACTGTGCCTGTACCAGGATAGTTTCGAACATACTGAAAGCTTTCCTGGCCCTTCCCAACCTATCACTACCAGGGCCAACAGAACTCCAGACGGTGTTTCCAGATTCACACAGATGCCGTTACATGCTTCACAAGGGACTACTGGGGCAAATATTGTGACAGCATGACTTAGGCTTTGCCCAATCTTGAATCTCTTTTCTTTCAGTGTTGTCCAACTTAAACAGTATGATCTCACCAAGTGGAGATCATCCTGAAGATACCAAAATTTTCACTCCGGCTAATACCCAGGATGATGCATATAAGTTACAGCACGACAATGAAGAGCTCCACATGTGGTCTCGAAACTGGCTGTTTAAGTCCAATGCAGGGACCCAGAAGTTGACTACTACAAGGAATGAAACTAGATCTTGATCAGGAAATAGATTTTGGAGTGTTTATCACCAACAACTGCAAGTCAAGTGTCCAATGTGCAGCACAGAAAGCAATGTGCAGTTTAAGATAGTCCAGGTTGGACGTTGTCATTTCATTACGCCTGACGTGCAGGGTATAAAAGTTGTGTACAAAACGACCATAAATTTGGTACTATTTTGTTCTTGGTTTACCTTGTTGAAAAAAATAATTTTTCACTTTTACAAGTTCTTCGAGGCCTTATCTATCCGTCTAGGGGTTTAGGAATTTCAAAACGAACCATGGACTGCAAAATCGAGGAAAATACGTGAGAGACAACGTTACTTTTGTAGACGTAATTCATCCGTTCTCGAGCTGTAAAGGGCCTGCACGTGGAATCCGAGCTGCGTGTAAGCACTACGCGTGCGCGATTTCCAGCGAAAAGGCCTGTTGCACGCCTGCTACGCGGAGGCCGTGACTGGTACCCGGCTTTAACCCGCGTGCAGTCGAGACGATACAAAATGCAGTTCTGTTTTTGTCAGATCGGGGCTTCTGATTGACATTGACCAATTAACCCACTATTGGTTACCCCTAAAATGTTCATATTTTGTTCTGCTTTAAATTTCGGTTTAAAAACATAAAATTGCGACACAAGCTGCTATTTTATAAGAATAACCTCGGTTGGCGTAGAAGGCTTTGCATTTGCAGGGTTCTTGTAGTACGGCAAGAAGTTCCTCAACGATCTCTCTTTGAAAGTGTTTAACATGTTTAATTTGTTCGTAGAGTTTTATTGGTTAAAGGTGTACAAATACACAATATTGTAGAGATCCGATTTTTATTAAAATGAAACAGTTACTTATCTTGATAATTGAGGAATAAAAAGAGGATTACACCGCGGGCATGATGATCGTGATGAACAGGCGAGAGCGATGCTATACTGATGGGGAACACCGTATCAGTGCAGGGGCAGTACTGGCGTGCACACGTGCGGTAAGTAACGATCACGCACAAATCGTGTTGTTGATCTGCCTCTCCTTTTTTTATTCGTAGACTACACATACAATAAGCAGACTGAATTGGTAATTGGCAGTGACGAGTTGGATTTTAGAGCAATGGACAAATAGCTAGACTGTGTCGAAGTCTTTAAACCTCAAGGTAGGTGATTTTTCGTTTTTAAATTCAGGCCCAAGAGATTGTTAATCGCCGTTTTTGACTCTCATATCAGTCTAGTTTATTAAAAAAATATCTAGCCAGCGCTTTCTGGAAATTTCTCCATCTCTAAAAAAAACGTATTCAGTATAACTTTTAAAATGGAACAAATCAACAGATATTAGTAAATTGCTCGCAACAGATGCTGGATAATTAATACCATCTCCCCTCGACATGTAACTGCCGGGTCCGTCAACTTCTATCGAATTTTGTGGACAGCTTTTGTCTGTCTATTTTAAGTTCACCTATTAACAAATAAAATACATGCTCAAAAATGGCCGTGCAAATCGCCGTGCAGGTAACCAGGCCAACTGTCACCAACGCACGCCACAGCCTCGTATACCCAGCAAGAAATGAGACCGAGGGGTACCCCCCCAACATGCCCAATCCCTATACACATTCCAGACTATTGTTACTTAACACATCCCCCTCCAAGATGTCTGAAAGGAATTCCCCAGATTCCTGCGAGACAATGACCAACACAAAGCAGGGGGGGTTCTCTCCGTCTCATACCTTGCTGCATATGTAGCCTCGCCCCCGGCCCGATGTTGTGTGTACTCGGCATGGAGATCAATGGTACTCGTGGCTGAGAAACACCGTTCCGTTAAGCAGTGAGCGTTTTCGAAACCTGATTCGTTTAGACTTCACTGAGTTTCGCTGGTTTCTGTCAGAACATGTAGTTTCGATGTGCGTGTACGCGGTTCGGGGCGCGCACTTTACGAATTGCATGCACTGGAGAACGGCTGAAAAGTCCACAACAATGGCAAGAATTAACGTTACGTCCGACTTGATTTTCCCGTTTTTGTCTTTGGTGGTGATGTGTCGAATTTCTTAACCCACCGGATGTGGAGATAAGGACGCATGGGAGTTACAGGCGTGAAATTGGCTCCTTGGTAAAGGTAGAAGTGTTGCAAATTTTAGTTACAAAATTTTTCGCCCAATTTTCGACATTTCGTATCCAGGACTCCCCGTAACGCAGTACGGTCAGGGAGTCAACCTAGACTAGTCTCCCATCTACGTCACAAATGACAAAAATACCAACTCCTTTAAGATTGAGCTTGACAGGCACTGGAAAGAAATGAGGTTTATAAAGGTCACAGCCTACTCAATTACTCCAAGTGTAAATAAAGATGGCACGCAAGATTATCCCACCGTGGGGAGCTGGTAAGATATCTCCTTGTTCTTCATCTTCATAGTATGACAAATGTGTGCAAATGTGTCTTGGTACAAACGACAGGTCGAGGGATTTTCTCAGGACGAGACAGCTCACTGATTTCCCCGAACGAGTGCGCCGGGCGTACGGTGCAAGAACTGCATATCGAGTACCGGCCGTGTGTACTGTGTCCATAAACCTATTACCTGTCAATCGTAGGCGCCTTACTACGAAAGACCCACTTACAGTACATGTACATGGCTCGCTGCACTCTTGTATGGCGTGTTCAACGTGTATAGAACAGGTACGTTCTCCAGAGATTCAACACAAAGGAAACAATTATTCGCATATTTTCATCAGGAAAATTACTGACATATCAGTTTCAGAGTCAGAGCAGAATTTCTGCACAAACTCTTTAGGGGAGAGGGTAACTTTTTGGGGGGGGGGGGCATTTAGGAATTTCTTCATGTACCTAAACCTTCCGGTGGCAGATCAGCATCATGCATCGTTCCCTCATGAAAAGGAAACTCAACTATAGATAGAAAGATGGACGGGGCAATCCTTGTGCAAGATTTGTTGGGGTATTAATTTCCCGTCATTTCACTGGTATTCCATTTAGTCCGTGGCAGAACGGGGGGATTGCAAGTTGCAACCCCCAACCCCCCGGGCGGCGGGGCCCCTCTAGATCCACCTCTGCCCTTTATGATTCATGCACCTTTAGTAAGGAGTATAAGACCTTCAGACGCCTTGTGGAAAGAAACGAGATAATCGTGACTTCACGTGTCTTTAGTACAGTCGTTTTTCCAGATCACAAAAATTATTCTGTAGTCCACCTTGTGTGTTGGAGATATTTAAACAATTATTTTCAAACCTAAGCTTTTAATTTGGACTTACAGGATCGACGAAAATAACGACGACACTTTTCCTAGTTCTGGATCGGTTTAACCAGTTCCGGATCACGACAAAAACTTCTCTAAGAATAACACTACAATAAAAACAGCGGCGTATCCAGCTTTCAGGGTGTAGGGGGATTCAGAAGCGAATGCAGCTTCAGGCTCATTCAACATAATGTTGGGGGAGGAAAAAATCGAAAGCCTTAGGCCTACTCACTGTCCCAACATCCTTGTCTTCCCACCCTGGCGTTGTTTTCTTAGGATTTTGTTGCTAATATCTGATAAATAAATATACCGATTACTTTCTTTCGTACTCACCTGTGAAGAATAAAATTGTTTTTTAAAAAAGCAAGTTCTCCCCACCTCCCCGCTGGATGGATGAATAGTAACCATATGAGAATTCCACTTTTCAAACAGAACCACTGTAACAAGTTGACTTTCTAACGAAGATTTCTTAATTTAATTCCAATGAATTAAAAAGTAGAGCTTGCATAAATTTGGACTCAGCTGTATACACAGCGAGTTATCAACAATACTGCCTATCCCCGCGCCCAAATTGATGAACGCGTTTCGTCACATACAAAATCTGGCCAATTTCTTTTGTAAAAAATTTCTGAGAACATATTTTGTATAACGAGAAGCTTACATTTAACCTTTCACACAGAACACAAAAGCGATCCGAAATTCGGAAAACCGACTGCACTTGACTGTCAAAACGTATAAGATGTCCATGTAACTCCGGATTGGCTCATCGCCGACGAAGAGCAACAATAAACGGCATAGCTTTTAGTGTTACATTATGAGACCTCACTCGCTCTGATATGCCGTAGCCGGACGCGCTTTAAAAGTTTGTATCATTCGTTTCCGAGAAAGAATCGGACGATCCCTGAACTAATGTTGGACGCGGCCTGTCTTCAGAATCACCGTAACTTCCCGTGTCGATTCCCCAGGAAATGAATAACATCATACTTTATTCAGCACACACTTCTTCGGAGAGAGAAAAGAGGGGGAGAGAGATGGGGGGAGGGAAAGGGAAGAAGGAGAAAATCATGATTCGAGGTTTATAATCCATTAATCTTTATTAAAGGCGCACGTGGCACCCTGGTGGCAACACGAAACCAAGTGCGAGTGGCGAAGCCACGAGCGCCTTTACAATCTCCTGGAGAAGGTGTGTGCATTTCTTTATATTTCTCTACCGATTTGGTAGAGAACTTTCATAGATAATGCATTACATGTTGTGGATACTGACCGTAAAAATGTTGCATCCGCACGCACGCACTTCGACTATTTGATCAACACGCGCTAACTTATCATGAGGATAGCCCTGGGGAAAGTTGTTAACCAAGCAGGTTGTACACTAAAATGCGCGCCCATAGAAGACGGTGCAAAAAACGGGACAGAAATAGCGCAGCCTGGTGACTATCAGGAGGAGGCTGCCCCCACCCCGTTTTTCACCAGAAAATCAATACATGTATTATGGCCAGAAGTTCAGTGTTCTTTTCAGTTTCTAGGAATTAGCCACGCGAATGTTGTTTTATTCGCCCTTCCCCGAAGACACCCCATAGTAGTAAAACTACACGCCCAGCTCTGAACGTAGCCACCTCTAGGCAAAAGAGGCCAATAGGCCAACAGGTTCGAGGTTTTTGTGAACGAAATACCCCGATTTGGAAGCAACCAGTCCACAATTCCCGATTTATATCTCTATGATTGCTCCCGATTATGGCACCCCCTATTGTAAATATCCCGTGGAATCATAAAATATTTCAATGAGCTCGCGCGTAGAAATCTAGCCATTTAGTAGAATTCACGATGCGTAATCTGTTGTGTGCGCCTTCTTTCATCAAGATTACCCACGGCTTGTTGAGAATCAACATGGCGCGGCTAGATCGTACCCATAGTAACGAGGCTGCGTTACGTATCTTTCATGGCCGGTCCCCATCCCTATGGGTGCAGAATTTCTGGCCAGCTCATCAGCATTAATAGTGCCCCCACCGTATCTTTTGAAAAAAGGAGATTGGTTGACCCCCATAATGGTTAGATTGTGCAAATCGTTGTCAGGATCAACTCTCTGGGTCTGAGCTTTCATATGAGAGCGGAACGGCTAAAAATGGTCTTAGGTGCCCAAGAAAGTTCAACCCCACTTGAAAAATGGCTGCAATCAGACTTCGGAAAAATCACATTTTGGGAGGGGGGTGATTTTGTTTTGTGGGAATAATTAACAATAAATTGAAAGATTAGGGACCAGACAATAATGTCATTTGAGCTTCAGAAATCTCAGGGATGTTGTTGGTGTGCATGTTATTGGGCCCTGAACAGTGCCGATTTTACACTGTTTTCAATGGGGCTTGAATAAGTGGACTGTACCCCTATTGTGTAGGTTCAGGGGCAACCTACGTACCTATGGGTACGATCTTGACTTTACGTTTATTCATCCCGAATAGCCAGTCAGCGTCATTTTTTGTATTTACACGACCGGGGATACTGAAGGAATGCGTACACAGCCCATGAAGTCGAGGTTACATAGAGTTATATAAAAATGTAGGGTCCCAACCTCGTTTCCATGGGTAAGTTCTTGCCGCGCTATGTTGATTCCCACCATTCCTTGTGAGCTGACGCCTGGTATAGTATTATTTAAAATATCCTACTATTTTCGAAATTTAGATTAGGACTTTATTCAGTGTGTTTACGCACGACGCAGATTTACTCGTGTGTTACGTGCAGGATAATACGTGGGCGCGAGCGTACAGCTTTTGAAATACGCGTGCAATTGACTTCAACACAACTAGGGCTAGTGAAGGAACGCGCACAAAGCCCACGGAGTCGAGGTTGGGCCATCGCAGTCATCCTACGCGAGCTCGCGCGCGTGCTTGGTTCCCGAATGGCCTTGCTTTTTTGAACCACTGAACTGGCTCAAGGTCATACTTGCTTCTGCGGATGATTTAACCCTAACTAAGGGTGGTTCCAAGCGTACTGATCGGTAATCTTTTCCCAGGATCATTTGATCCCAGTAAAGCTGATTGTCAAGTCACAATAATAAACAATAAGCACCGGTAACGAGGTGAAACTGGTGCCAGACATTAATGAACAGACAAAGGTTGGTCTGGTAGGATCTGTCTAGTAAGGGGTGCTAATAATCCTGGGTCTCAGGGATAATCTAGGCAATGGACAGAATGGTTACCGGAACCCGATACTGTGACAGACAGGCAATCAAACACTAATGAAGAAAACTTCCATCATGAAGAAGACAAATGTTTTAAAGTAGGACATTCAAGAAATTCAGTTTGAATTTTTTTTTAATTTCTTTTTGAATTTAAGTCTGACTCGAGCCAACGTGACCGGCCCATTAGAATGGCATTTGTCTTTGTTTTCCTTGGTATTAAACGGCTGCAAATACATGTATTTCATCAAAACAACAGCGGAATAACTAAAACAGGTCAGTCAGAAATGGTTGTAGTATTTCAAAAGGGGAAAAGTTAAACTGACTTGGCCATGTCTGTAACCCAAATCAGTTAATTTATGTGTTAAAGGTAGTGTATGAGATTTGCATGAACTGCAATTTGCCAACATTTTCCGATTTTACTTTGTGTATCATTTCACGGATTTGTTTCATTTTTTGAGTTCACGTCTTTGAGAAAAATCGAGAAAAACGCTGTTCATTTTGAACACTCATTGGTTGCAGGCCAGTAAGTACATGCACGTCCAAAGATTGCCTGCGCCGACCGAATCACGCGGACCGAATCACGGTTTGTAGGCTGTCAAATTCTCTGCTATTAGAGAAAGGGGGAAGATGAAATCTGCCAGCAGGACTGTCAGCTTGAAGTCTGAAATACTGGACCAAACGGGGCCATCCAAATTGCTATATTTAGCCATGGAGTGTACGCATCAATTTAAATGGCGATGGGTCTAATGACTGTTCTTTTATTAGGGATGATTATCTCTGGAGAGAAATATGTTCAACACTCATCGGTTAAGCCACTGAAAATTGAAAGGAAAATGAAAGATGGGGAAGTGAGCTTTAATTTTAAATGTGTCTGAGAAACTTGTATTTTTGACGATTTTTTGGAAGTGGGGGTATTTACCACTGACGTCTATGGCAGCTTATTTCAAGGTCTGCATCCCAAAGTGAAACTCGCTTAATTTTCTCTCAAAAATCCATGGGCCATAGGACTTTCGTGAGTGCCTGGACAATGCACTGTCCAGGCCGTTTTCTAGACCAATCATGGCCCTCAAAAATGCACTTTTCCATGGCTTCGCCTTGTATAGTGGTTGGCAAATTTACTTCAAGTTTGTGTGCCCTCTTCAACAAGCAACGCTGAGAGTTTGTCGAATAAGCACCGTTTCATTGTGCAGTGAATTGACTGCAGTCACCGCATGCAGTCACTGCGCGACCTGAGTACACCCACATGTGCACTATCATAAGCATTTTATAAGCATTACAGGGTCCAGTCCACTAATTCAAGCCCCATTGAAAACAGTGTAAAATCAGCACTGTTCAGGGCCCAATAGCATGCACGCCAACATCCCTGAGATTTCTGAAACACAAATGAAATTCTTGTCTGGTCACTTATCTTTCAATTTTAAATTATTCTCACAAAAGAACCCCCCCAAAAGTGACTTTTCCAAAGTCTGATTGCAGCCATTTTTCAAGTGGCAACCCTCAACATTTTTCGGGCACTTAGGACCATTTTTCAACTGTAGTTTTTAGCCTTTCTGCTCTCATATGAAAGCTCAAAGACCCAGGGAGTTGATCCCGGCAACGATTTACACGATCTCACCATTTTGGGGGCCAAACAATCTCCTTTTTCAAAAGATACCGTGGGGGGCACTTTTAATGCTAGAGAGCTGGCCAGAAATTCTCACTTGAATTAGTGGTCTGCATCCTACACAGTCATTGCTCGCTCTTCAGACGTAGTACATGTATACCGTACCTGTATGTCGGTCAAGACCAGTCCACACCCCGTAGTGCCCATCATGAGCACTTTATGTGTCAAAAGAAGTTCTTTTCTTCTTTTTCCAAGCGATTCGTTGACTTCATATACTTTAAGACTCAGGAACATTGAAATGAGAAACAGTTACAGTTTAAGAGGTCGGAGGAAAACCCCAGAGGATTATTCTGGGTACTAAAATTATTATGGGTACTGGGACTAAAACCCAATCCACAAGTGGACCGAGCCGGGAATCGAACCCGGACCGCAGAGGTGGAAGGCGAGGAAAGAACCACTAAGCCAACCCAACTCTCCTAAATATGGTAACTTCATGTATCCTTGCATTTTGGGCATGAGAGTTACTGTGACTGGAAAAACAGGAAGCTAAATGTCTCAAAATTGGAGATTTTGTTTGAGACAAACAGGCTTCGCCATGAACTCCGAAGGAGCGGCCATATTAGCGTTTTGGGCATCACCTTAAAGCCAATGAAATCCGATTTATTGTTTCTCGTCTGGGGTTTTTCAAATTTAGATGCGTTTTCTTTTTTCCTTTTCATTAGGCCTATTCCTTATTTTCTATCACGGAAAGATAACATCCTTTTCACATGCATAAGACCTATGTGGTTCCGTCACCCGATCTTTGGTGTGTCTGGAATTTGGGCCTAGTTGGGCAATATTGAGACTCGACAACATGGACTCGGACTTGAGCCGGACTCGGACAAAAATGGACTCGGGCTTGGCTCAGACTCGGTCCCTCGTGGAATCCGCTTGGCTCGGACTAGATGGACTCGACTTCGTCACTGGTACACCTGCCTACTTTAGTTCAGACGGGCTACAATAACTAAACAACTGTTTAACGAGAGTGATTCTTAATGCTCTTTCCTGGACTATATCAGCATAGAGGTAGATACCAGGCACCGTCACCACTACCATCTCGATAAGAATGTCCCACATTATGAGGATTATAAATCGTCACCAACACCACGAAGTAATACAAATCTATAGATGTGTGCGCGCTTCAACGCGTACTTTATAGAAATAGATATTTTCGTTTTCATGAAGAGGCACAAATGTCTTGCGTCGCGTGCTCCGTGATTTGCCGTATTCAGAAACTGACATTCTCCTTAATTTACACAGTTACGAGTATTAAGAGCATTTTTATTTCAGTTTAGTCACCCATTTACGGGTAAAATAAAATGATTTTAGACATTTAAAGCTTTTTTCTATGCTATATTGACAAAGCACACATGATTTGTGCTTCTTCGTGAAAACGAAAACGAATCACAATTGCAAATCAAATTGCAAATCAGTTGCTGCGCGCCATTAGGACAGATGACTCAAACATATTTTCCAATATCTTAGGACCCTGGGGTTGAACAAATAATCACAAATGTCAGTACCTAAATCTCTATAGAGTAACCATCTTTAAACTGTTCTCCCTTTCAAAACCATCAAGATTCATATCATGATTTTCAGGATTTTTATCTTTTCCCTCTGTTTTCACTTTTTAACTTTTCCAGTTTGGTTTTATTCGGTCTACTTTATTTTTTTGTATTACTTGTTTTATGATTATTTATTTTCATTTTTTTCCTTTATACTTGCGAGTCCTTGTTGAGGTAGGTCCCCTAGTCAAGTACATGTACAAAGACAAGTTAAGAAGTAAACGCCATGACAACGTTAAAGTGTAGCTGCAATGAATTCATCTTAGACCCAATTTTCTTCAACTTTATACTCTTCTTCATTGAATGAAAATTATTTGACATCCATTTTCGGTGAAAAAATTGAAAATGCAATTTTTTAAACATTAAAAATTACCCATGCTTTCCTACACAACTGAGGGCGCTGTTGCTGTGATGTCATTTGGGCACTGCAAAAGTTTTCTGTTCAAATTGCGAACCCAAACTTAACTCAATGAAAACATTTCTGAGAAATGGTTGCATGCTTGCTTATAGCTACTTACACAACAATGTATCACCCAAAAGAAAATTGAGGCCAGCAAAATCAGCAAAGTCATAGGTTTGTGCACAAATTCTCTACTGGAATGACATCACAGTTTTGCTTACGAATATGGCAATACTCATTAGCATAAAGCCGAAAAGGCAGCAAAATACCCTTTCAAACAGTATAAAGCAAAACTTGAAAATGAGGTTAACTAAGATATGAAGGCGCATCTGTGCAATTGTATTAAAAAATGAATTGCAGCTTCCATTTAAACGTTCTCAGCAGCTGTTCGCCGACAAGCAACTCCACGGCGTCATGATGCCCGTGATCAAAGACCGAGGGGAAAAAAGTGATTAACCTAACAATGAGTCGTCAAGTTTTATGAAAAATATTCCTTACCCACTAGACTGAAACTGTAGGGCCCTACTCCCGTTGTTTGATGACTATACCTGGCTTGGGAAGGTTACCCATACAAGAGTGCCAATAACTGATCAGAATTTTTAAAAAAAGAAAACGGAAAAAAAGAGAAGATAATGTGTAACACTCACGCGGAAGGTTTTTTTTACCGAGATCCGAGTGAAGGTTTTGGTTGAACTTCTCTGTAACTATATCGAAAGGGGTAAACCTGTGACCTATTAATGGTTGCTCAACACATTGTACATGTTTTATCAAGTTGGACAAAAGACGTTTTAAACGCTGTAACAGCCATTCTTATGGAAATCAATATTCTCGATCTCAAAGTACCTGGACAAGGAGTATGTTTACAGGCAACAATAGTCAGTGGGGAGATATCAAGAAGAGCCGAAAAAGATCAAGACAGCTGCTTTGTTGAAGCGTCTTCTTCAAAGAACTAGCGGTGAGCATTGACGATCTGTTGCCCTGACCACTATTTTTCAATTTTAATTATTTATTCATTTATTTTTTACTTCTTTATGTCAACTATACTTTCGCGCCTTCATTCTGCCCTGCTTTTAGCCCCCACTTTTTCTTTTGTATCTGCTGACTTCCAGTTATCAACCCCTAAGTAATCGAAGTTGTAAATGCTACGCTAATGCCCAATGAAATTAGCGGGGCGCTGTCAATTTCATTGAAGGTATTACACGGCCTGCTGGCTCCAAATTCTACTTCATTGTTCCGGGGGCTTTTCATCAGACGCGTCAAGTCCCCTAGAAAAGCGCCCCAGCTTTTCAAAACTTGTTTTTATCTCTGATTGAGCGCGTGGCGATTTTCTGGAGCGGGTCTTGTCGCGTCGGGCGTGAAAAAGTGGCAGCCGGAAAAGCATAAGCTCGATTCACAAACGACTTTAATACAAGTACAGAGTTCCTTAAAAAGTAGGGTGTTCCTTGAAATATTGAGATAAATTCCCAAGAGGTAGCAAACCCGAGAAGACACTCAAATTGTAACAGTTACTTACTTGTGTGAAGTTGAGTCCGTTTAGTGGCACGCATTGTTCCTCCACCCGCTCCACGGCACCCGTTCTTTTATTCATTCTCATAGCTTCTTGGGCAAGGAAAAGATCCAAAACTGGAATGCCTCGAGATTTGATATCTGTTTCTGTGAGAGCGTTGACCATGAGCATGACCCATATCGGCCGTTTCCTCTCCCAGTTTCCAGCAATGGCATTGAAGAGATAATCGGCATAGAGGCCCCTTCCTCGCTGGTCCGCTGTCATCCATGACGGCATCATGATCTTGACATACTCCAAATGTTCCCTCAGTCGCTCAAATAAACTCCTTGGTAAAACATCGCTGAGGTTCTCCCCATGAGGAAGCAACTGGCAGTTAGTTAGGGTTGAAATAGTGTAGGTATCTGTGAGATCTAACTCGAAGAATATGTTTTCACTCTCGCCGAATGCCTGTTTGATGTTCCCTGGTATGTAGTCCCAGACACGAGTGTATGGAACGTGGATGGTGCCGAAGAAGTACGCAGGGGTGTCTCGCTTCACCCGCCATAGAAACGATTTGACACCCTGTAGATATTTCAAGTACATGTATGATGAAACATGACGACAAAGAAAATGCAGAGTCGGTTATCGGAGGATAACGCATGATATCATGCAGCCATGTGATAAACCTCTCCACAGCATAAAAACATTAAAGCCCAGACTTTGTACATGTACTGTAGGCAACGCACCAAACAGTTTGACACTATTACCGAGTCTCAGGAAGAGATTGTCATGGTGAATAACTTTCGGCTTTAGCTTACAAGCAATGTATTATTTTTTTACGTTTACAATCTGGTGCAAATTATGCCAGTTGAAAATGTGTTCGTACTTCCCAGGAGCATGAATGTGAACAAAATAATTCAAACTTACGACTTCCAGGCCCCGGCAAATGTAAACAAATATTACAACTAGAAGTATTTCCGCGTGAAAAGATCTAAAACACGATAACGTAACCCATGTAGCATGTGAATACTTACTTCTGCTGTTGAGTTTCTATTTTCGCAATGTAATTTTTCCCGAAGCCTTTGAACGGATCCCGAGATCGGCAAGGCAAGTAGAAACAGGTAAAACACGGGTATTAAACTCATCATCCACGCATGACCAAAGACAGGCATTTTCCCGTGATTTACTCTCACAACTTCTCGGAATATCATTACACATCACAAGGCTGACAACAGTTAGTGGTGCTCTTTCTCTTGATTCACCATGTGTAACGTACGCTTTGTAGAGGCATGCACCTGTCAAATCGAGTTATGTTTACCGCATGACACCAAAGTGTGACGGCGAAGTCGAAGCGTCCCTGCCGCTCTCAAAGGCTCAATGACTTCCGTTCAGTTGCTTGCACTTCGGAGCCAATCGTTACACTAAAATATGGAGTCATAGTCGTGGTTTTTATCTGCATAACTCAGGGGGAAAAAACAGGGTCTTGTATTTTCCAAGTGTACAAGACAGCCATACCGGTGCTAGAAGAACAGATTACTGTCACCCCGTCTCTTCAAAGCGTTGTACTTGCGGGTAGTCTACCGACTAGCGTCCGCGTGCATTCAGCAATCGCACAGCGTTTGCTGCTTGACTGTTCATTCAGGCGTTGTCAGAGAGGGTTTCTCCACCACATCGAAGCAAGCCACGTACTTATGTGCAGTGCCGTTGATCATGCTGATTGGTGGGTTGGTGCTGTAAGCCAGATCAATCAAAATGCCGCGTGGGCCGACACGGATGTATGCTCACATCGAGTGTCTGGTGTCTCCGGCCGGCCAAGCTTGCTGGCTGTGTGGCGCTCGTGTAATCACACAAGATGCATGAATAGCCTGGGACTCCCGCGAGTAACGGGGACAGGAGGGTCTCATGAATGACATCACAAGAGGAGCTGAGCGAGACGGAGGTGTCAACTCCCCTTCATCAATGTATAGGAAATACTAAGCAGAAAATTCTGGTTAATCACTAGACATGACAAAGTGAACTTTCCACTGTACTGGCCCTGATTCAAGACATACAATGTTTGGTGAGTAATGTACCATATCTTGTTTCAGTATAAACAAACTAACCCAGTAAGGGATAAGTTTGTTGGTTCTTAAATGCTGTAAAAACCTTGAGATATTCTGTCCAGAAAAAACTAAAGGTTATGAATTGAAGAGACTACACATGTACCGGGCCCAACTGGCAGGTTTTTCTCTAGTGGTGATAATATTGCACATTTAAAACAAAAGGTGAACACTTTTCAGTTCCAATATTTTAGACACTACAGTCCTTATCAAATTTGTTCCTCTGGATAGGATTAAAGTCGTACGTGTTTCCCAAGATTCCCCGTACTGAAAACCGAAAGTAGTTGTGTGTGCGTGTTCTTGTCTTTGTATAGCATGCCAAGTGTCTTGCCATTGTGCGCATCTGCGTGTTTTGTGTTCCTTTTTGGTTTTGTGCTATGCTGCTTGTATTTTTGCTTGTTCGGGTTTTGTACTCTCTGTCTTTGTTGTTGCGTGTTTGTCCAGTTAAAGTTAAATGCTACTGTTTTTCTGATGGCTGTGTTAACTGGTCTTTCGGAGTGGTCGATTGCGTTGTTTCTATTTTTTGTCTGTATGGCTTGTGTTTCTTTTTCTTTTGTCGATTCATCAAGTAGCACCGAGGAGAACAAACGGACAGAGCAAGTAAGTACTTGTTTATTTACTTGTGTTTTGTGTTCTCTTTGTTGTCTGTTTGGAAGCAAGTGCAGATCCAGCTCCCCCCCTCCATCGCCATTTCCTTTGGGGGCCTACGTCTAAAGGTTGGACGACCCACTAAAAGCATAAACCATGAAAGGGTCTAATTTTGCGTGTGCAGTTCAGGAAAAAAGCAACCCAAAAGATTGAACAGGTTTGCCAATGGCGACAACTGTAGTACCCCCCAAGTTCGAACAAAAATTCCCCCAGCAAAAAAAAAATAAAAAATCCTGGGCCTACCCTATTCTTTTATAAATATATTCACAGTTTTTTGGTTTTTTTGTGGTGTTTGAATGTACGGTTTGTGTGTTTGTTGCTAGAACCCGAGAGTTTCTTTACTATCATTGAATGTAAATTACTCGAAAAGCTTTCATTTGCTTTGATGCAACAAAGAACTCATAAATAACTCTTATATGCCTATGAAAAACAAAGTAAACATGTAATTTATTGATGACAATATTTAAAGGAACCAGGAAATAGAAATATTTTTATAAATTTTACTAAAATCCCTTGAAATTGCATCTTTGGGTTTCGGTTAACCTTATTTTAAATTTCTGTTTTGTAACTTTAACCCATATTTTGATTTTTTGGGGAGGTTATGCTAATGTTATTTGCATATTCATGAGCAGAACCATGATGCCATCCAAGGCAGATAGCAAATTTGGGGTTCACAATTTGAACATGAAAACATGCAACCTGAACCTGTCTTCCTGTATTTACATCAAAGCAAAAGCGCCCTCACTTGTCCAGAAAAGCTTGTTCAATTTTTAATGTTTGAAAAAGTTCACCATTCAATGCACTTAACTAAAAAAAAAAGATGTCAAACAGTCTCCATACATGGAAGAAGAGTACAGAGATACACAAAAAGTGATCCTAAGAAAAATTCATTTAGGTTACAGTGTACAATGTTGGGAGGTTAAACATTGTACATATATACTTGTATACAGTAACTAAATTTCTCACAAGATATTACAGGCGAGGACTTGAGGCAGGCAATGACGAAGGACGACTCCACGTATTGCGAAACAGTGCATGCGAGCTGGATCGCGGGGTGCACCCACGTATATAAGCTAGAAATATGTCCGCCGAGCTCATTAATAAAAGTTATACACTCAAACTATTCTATATTAGAGGGTCCTGGGAGCCATGGATCTGGGGAATTGAAGAAATATGGCACTGGACCTCTGGCCCGGACCCAGGGCTTCCAATTGTGAGCAATTCGGATGCAATCGGGTCCGAAAGTGGCACTATTTCAGCCATTTTGCAGAGGGGTGCATTTTCAAAATGGTTACTTTCCTGGGCAGTGAAATTTCCTTCGTTTTAGGGGTGGTCTGCTTTGGGTGAGAATTTCTCAAAAATTCATTGGTCAACCCACTAAAAATTGAAAGGAAAATGAAAGAGGACATGTCGAACATCGTTTTTCTGCACAGCCTGAACACCAGTGAGAGTTGTGAGTATTTTTTAAATATTTGTGAAGTAGGGGGATTTATCACTGCTGTCTATGATAATTTATTTGCTGCGGTGCACCCCGCAGGGCAAATTCACCCCCAACAAACGCGCGGAAATAGACAAAACGGCGAGAGACCCTAGCTGACCCCTGTTGCCAAAATATGGGGACTAGAAAACCACAAAATACTGAACTGTAGACTGAGCTTACAAAACCTCTCTATCAGAATTAGAGTCACCTCTCTCAGCACTTCTTGGTCAAGATGAACTTGTTCCAATCGCTCAACAGACGAACCGCCAGCAGGTCACGGGTCCTGACAGACACAAAAGTCTCATCGTACACTCAATCCTGCCATAGTCCACTCGTCCTGGTTTTACTTAGGTTATCTTGTTTTTCCAGAAATTACTGTACTCTACGTTTATAAGTTTCAAGAAACGTCTTACAATTATGTAAGCTTAAGAAGGGTAAACTACATGTAACAGAACGTCAGATATTTATGGAGTATAGGTATATGTACTCAAGAAGGTTCTGGTCATTTACAATGCCCGCCTCTTGGGGTCAAGTCACACACAGACTCTCGTGCAGCAACAGTGGATGATGGTACAAGTGGATAATGCCCTATAAAACAACACCCAGCATCACGCCACTAAAATGACATCAATGCAATGGGATGCTGATAATTCTGTCACGGGATTTTTAAAAACTGTTTCAATTTACCTGATGTCCGTAACGTGTACATGACACATGGTTCTCGATAATTTTATTACGTTCTGCACTGTTGTTAGTATTTTGGATAGTGTTATTTATGTATTTTCAATCTGTTGAATGTAATTTAAACCCAGTGGCCTAACTAACGTGGAATTATGATAGTATTTGAAAGTTTTTCTAACGTTGAACGCTAGCCCCAAAATCAACAGTGGAAGCAAAACATCTACTCAACGTCAGATATCAACGTTGATGCCACGTCGAAAAGCGTGCATTGAATGAACGCTGATATTAGTTGTATTTAAAAGTTTTTCTAACGTTGAACTCTAGCTGCGAAATCAACAGTGGAAGCATTACATTCGCTCAACGTCAAATATCGACTTTTTCTGACAACATCCAATCAACCTCTGTGCCATGTTGTCAAACGCACGTTCCAGCATCATAGAATATAAATTGAGAAGAGTAATGATTTTGAATCCCTATAGCGATAGATTAACGTTCATTCTGTGTTGGTAATGATAATAAACCAAGTACATAATTCGATATAATTCGACGGCGTTAACTTTTTTACGCGCGGAGGAAGAGAAGCTAGGGCTGTAGTGTATGTTAAGCTCGGTGGTTATATCCACCAGAAGGTATGTGCAAGTATATAATCTCACCCTAAAACACAATCTGTGCATGGAAAATAAAAATAAGTGCACAGAAAGGATGAAAAGAATGCAGCATTACTTAAAAGCGATATATGCATATACGGGTATCTACATATGCATTCTTATCTGGTTCATAAGTGTGACGTCACTTCAGTTTAAACCACGCCCACTGCACATGCAGAGCACATGGGGGGGTGCATGCATTGATCGCCGTTTGCATGGGCCGTTTTCGAATACTCAACTTCGTCTCCGACTCAGGCTTCGAGTAGGAAACCAATCCCTGATTGTGGGCCTGAAGCGTTTAACTTAAATTGAAGTACTGTAATGTTTGGCTCTTTTGCATCTTACTTGATGTTTTGTGGCGCTATCAGACTTACTATTGCGCTTTCAACCTCAAAGTCGGGAAGTAAAAAACAGATGAAGCCTCAGACAGAGCCCAAGCCGAGTATTGAGAAACGGCCATGGAACCATGGAACCGGAAGTTAACGCGCAACTTCAGCGATTGTCCAATGGGAGCCTGCAAATCGTGACGCGTCCGCCTTTGTGACGAAGTCACTTACGAACTGGATAGACTTCAATCACTTTTTAGCCTTCATGTGGATTTTCATCCAAGGATGCACACTTGTGGAATGCAGTAAATGGAGCCAACATTCCTCCAAAATGATTCTGGGACCTCCATAACGGGATAATACAGTTTAACCAAGTCCTTAGAATTCAGCATAATTTTTGATACGTCAATTTCGTGTACTGTTGGATGTACTTCTTGTACGTTCATGTCACACTTGTTGAACAGATTATTAATATAGTGGGAAAGGTTTGTACACCGTGTATTATGACCTCAACCTTCCTATAGACATCACAAATAGACGGCCATACAACTTTGTTGTAAACATTAATTTATAACTTAAAAATTTGTCAGGATGTCTGGTGTCCGTTGGAGTTCTTTGAGTAAAGTTTGAATTAAAGTAATTTCTATACGCCAATTTCAAAAGAAAAATCCTTAACTCATAAATGACAGTCTTTTTAAAACTTCAAACAAATTTTCAAAAGGACACACTGCAAAATCACCATTTAGTACAAGTACATGTGTCCATTACACACGCACAAAAAGGATGTATACAAAAATTAGACGATCAGAAAAGTTTCAACAAACAACTCTCTTCGGAAAGTGTGTCGGCATCGACTTGTGGGCAAAGCTTTTGTGCATTTATTAGGGAATGTTCATGCCTGGGTGACCAGGGGCTACTTTCACAAATCATCCTATACACGAACCGCACCGTTTTGAATGCAAAAATGGAGGGTTTAGAAGGATCACAGAACGTGAAAAGTAAAACTGAAGTATACACCTTGTTGAAACTGCCAGTTTCTTCAGAATAATTTTCCTAACTATGACTGCAGTTCCTTCTAAATCAGATCTAAGCTGTCCTCGGCATATCGAAATATGATCACCGCTTTAAAAGCACAATGCCTCATGGAATAGCCTTGAACACACATGTGCATTAAACAAGCCTCAGGCTGTGAGATAGCCCCAAGATCTCTGGACTTAAACTATTTCTCTGACGTCACCCATAAAAGCCAATTGGAATAAGAACTGCTCATTCAAATTAATCGACCGACAGTCAAAAAAGAATAAGATAATTCTACTCATTACATTTCAGAGAACCCAAAACTTGACCCAAAATATCCAACTTTGTTAAGAAAGGCAGTCATATTGGCAAGAGTAAGTACACTTGAATGAACTTGCAAGAAATAGTAAATTTTGCCCAGAAATCATAGCAGGATGACCATATCCTGAAAATTGTAAGTCGACATGTTGAGAAATATAGGGTGACAACATTTGGAAAATAAATGACAACCTCCTGAGATAATTTGTCACGGGGTGAAGAAATCTTGGAGTAGGCTGTCAATGTCCTAAGATAATATTTCACTTGTAGGATATCGTTCACCTGGTTATTGGATGTAGACAACTCACTTGCAACTCACGGCATGTCATCGCCTCAATGTTAAATTAATCAGGATACCGACATCGTACCTCTAAGATGTCTTCATCTTGGGATTAATTTGGGATGTCGTCATCTTAATTTCAGTGTTGTCATCCTGTGACAGATTTCAAAGGATATGCCCTCATCTGCCCTGTGATACGTCGTTATCCTAATAACAAGTCGGATGACACCTTCAGAGGAGCCTCGTACAATATGAATCTACAACTTCTGCCAACCTCCGGAGTTAATCTAACCACAGCTCCATTTCACAGACACTTACCTCTGCCTGATGTCTTCAAAGTTCCGAGGATTTTTTTTTTGTTTTGTTTTGGTACGCTGCTTGTGTTTGTTTTCCTTCATACTACTGGTAGGCCGAAAGAAGCACCGAATCGCCTTTTAAAGCTCTCATTTTTTTTTTTACTTTTCATCACTTGATATTGTGCGGGATACGAGAGGATCGGGTCTACGATACTGAAAATACACGTATATATTGTTTCCCATTCCCATGTACCGTGACATGGGATTTGGTCCCATTCAAATAACAAATGGTCACAAAACCTCCGTCAAAGGGACCGACGTGTCTTTCCCTGAAAATCAGGACACGTGATAGGGCACTTTGAATGGAAAGCTTTCGAGGAGATTATTTTGAAATTCAACTTTGGTTTTGGAGCAAAATGGAAGATTAAACGATGAAGTGGTCAGCAAAAAGGAAGGGTTATGGCCCGGAGTCGGCACAAGGCATCGTCATTTTGTTTCGCATAGCGGGAAACTTCTTTCTTCATCGTAATGAAAGCTACGAAGCACCAAAGTCGGAAAAAGCAATAAAATTTATCCCAGCATTCGGAAGTTGAAAAGGGCATATTAAAACAATTTTTTTACAAATTCCAAACAGGCGTTGTGCCAAGATTTCCCGATTTAAAGTTAACATTTTTGTCTTACGATATTTCAAATGAATTCAAAGTATCCGCAGAGCTATGTGTGAGTTAGTGTACAAGCGAAAATTGAAAGCCACTGACTAAATAATTAAAGTAAGACGGTTTCAGAAGACACGCCAAATATGCCTCAGGAATTTTGAAGATTATTCCTCAAAGAGATACATATTTTATAGAAGGGCTCATTCCCCCAGCGTATAGCCCTCCCATCACAAACACCAACAGAGCTTCCCGAACAAAGACAACAAACCCATCATCATACTTCCGATCCGTGCCTTGAAGTCTGAACTTCAGAACACAGAATGTGCTGCTCTATTCACGTCCACAGTCTGGTTCCCTGTCCAAAGATTCCCTGACGACTCTTGATAAAAATCTTAGGTCAGGCATCGATAGAGGCCCAGAAGGGACATCGCCAATCAGCAATATTGACAAAAGTATTTGCGACTAAATTCACGACTCGTTGAACTTGTGGTCGCAAATAGTGCCGCAAGCATGCGTTGTGCCAAAGCTGCCCAGCCGAATAACGATTTTAGATCAAGCCGAAAAATGTAGGTCGTTGTGCGTGCGCGTGGACAATATTTACATGGGATGTGATGGGGATGTAGTGCTAAATTGCCCCCCCCCCAAAAAAAATTGAAAACCAACACAAAGTCTTTGCTCGCAAGTTGGGTTTGTTCATAGATGTAAATCCCGGGAGGATGGGTTTGTATACTTCCCCCACCTGAACCGGGGAATGGGCCATTGAATCATCCCTCCACCCACCTTTTCGCGGTGAGCAAAAAAATCAAGGCGGATTGTTGAAGAATTTTCGGACATCCCAAACAACCAACATGTATTTAATGGCACTCAAAAAGGGAAAACAATTTAAAAAGCCATGACGGTCCATGAAGTCGATTTGCTGTGTGTGAGTAATCTCTCCTCCCAGGTAACTCCGAGAATATGTTGAAGGCAGCGCACATGGAACGCTTCCAGGGTCTTGACTTTCTGTAGAGTGTCCATGCTTCACATCCATACAAAAAGAAGGAGGAGGTGTATACAGCATAGCAGACAGCGACTTTAGTACTGATGCGAAGGTTGTGGTTTGATATACACGTCCGTTTGCAAAAACGGCCAAAAGCAGAAGACGCTTGACGGATCTCATTTGGTGATCTTTTCGTTGAGTGGGGCCCCGTAAGAGATAATGCTGCCGAGGTACAAGTTGTGCTCAAAATTATTCATACCCTTTGGAAAATAACATATTTGTTCTAAACTCTTTATTCGTTAAAGCTATTATGCTGGTACTTCCACTATATCTTTTGTCTATTTGTTGCAATACACAAACCCACATACGTGTTGGCTAAACTTCATTTGCATAATAATAGATACTCCTGGTCAAAATTATTCATGTCCTTTCATTCATACTGCTTATTTTTACTTTCTGTGACTGCAAGAATCTTTGGCATGAAGCTATTTCAAGATGTTTCAATAGAATAAATACCTTCTTCATGACGTTGTGTTCAAGATTCTGATGAAATGCTGTCTCTCCCAGAGAGTATAAAAATAAGAAAAGTTTTCAGATCATTCTCAGTTACTAATCACCATGGCCAAGAAGAAGGAACTCGGTGATGACAGACGCCAGCGTATCGTGAATGCCTATAAAGAAAGCAAAGGCTGCAAGGCAATTTCCAAGCAATATGAGGTCCCTCTTGCAAACAGTTCAGAGTATCATAAGAAGCATAAGAGCTTCAACGCAGTGAAAAACCTCAATGGGCGTGGCAGGAAGTGCAAAGTATCTCCTAGAATCGCCAGACAGATCTACCAGGAAGCCAACAACAACCCACAGATCACAACCAAGGCCCTAATGGATACCCTTGACGAGGCAGGGACGAAGGTGTCAAAGGCAACCATCAGCGAGTACTGCACAAAGGAGGTCTCCACAGACGCAGGCCCAGAAGGACACCACTACTCAGGAAGAAACATAAGGAGGCTGGTCTGGTATTTGCTAGAGTACATCTGAACCAAGATCCTACCTTTTGGTCATCGGTCCTGTGGTCTAATGAGATAAAGATGGAGTTGTTTGGCCACATGGATATTGCCAGGAGGATGCAAGGAGAAGCATACATGCCGAAGAAAACAGTTCTAACCGTAAAACATGGTGGTGGCAACATAATGCTATGGCGTTGCTTCTCTACTAGTGGCACTGGGAACCTCAATAACCCTAACCCCTAGGGTGTATGGTTTTACATACGACTTGGGGTTTAGTTTGGGTCTTTGGGAGTAATCGCTCAGCAATAGGGGAAAATGAGTCGGTGTAGCATGACACGGGCAAGTATCTTGCCAGCAACATCGAGGAGGGATGTGCCGCTGCTGTTGCCATGTGTAGAGCAATCCCCTTTCTCCTGGTATATACATGTAGAGACTATAGTTGCGTGCTTTCATGAGTCGGAAACTGTACCATGATTTCAGCAAACGGAGCAGAAATCGGTGAGTTTCCGGAGTAGGTATAGGCCTCCATGCTCGTACACTTCTCCAGGGATCGCATCTTCACCAGGAGCTTTTTTCACGGTTCTTTAAGGCTAGAACTGCTTTTTGCACTTCTTTGAGGGCTGGACATTCAACCAATTCTGGAACTAGTGAGAATGTTGGGAGCTTATTAAGGGCTGTGCTTTCGGACACGTTTTCTCTGTTCAGGAGATCCTGGAAGTGTTCTGCTCAACGTTCAAGAATTTGTAGCTTGTCCCGGGGGGGGGGTGTTGCCATCTGCAGAGCGTACCAGAACCACCGTACGTCTAAGGGCCACATATGCCTTTGGTGGCATTGGGAAAACTCATAGGACTTGATTTTGTAGGCACAGCAATGGATTTCTTGGCCTTTATTGATCCACTATTCACTGGGGATTTCACGAAGTATGCGCAGAGTGGCTGACTTTGCTTCCATTTTTGCAAGAGAGCAGTGGATGCCGGATGTGCCAGGTAGTCTTGGGAGTGTAACGTTCTTGTTCTTTACGAAGGGAAAAACCTCGTCCACGTTCTTATATGCAAACTGATAGCAAAACTGTGTTTAAAAAGATTAACACACTTTTAGAGTGTACCGATGACCTTTGCTGGAATTCCTCCCTACACGAGCATCGAAATCGGTGAGTAGGGCGATCTTGTCAGGCACAGGAACGTTGCGGATTGTTTCATCCAAAGAAGCGCAGAAAGCCTCTTCCGCTTCTTCCTCAGAGTACAGGGTGTAAGCGTATGCATTGATGATGGTCACGAGGGATCTCTTCATTAATGAGAAGCGAAGGGACCGTCATCAGTCGCGAGCTGATGCCAAGGGGACTCCGGTATCCTGGAAAGGATTTCATTCCTTGTTGCCAAACCAACACCATGGGTTCGTTGCTCTGCTGGGGATAAACCCTTCCAAGAAAAGGTGTATTCTGCTTGTGCTTCGCTGATGGGTCCTTCGTTGTGGAGACGGGTTTCACTGAGAGCGCAAATGTCCACTCTGCATCGTAGGAGCTCAGAGGCTACGATTCCTGTTCTTCGAGGAGGTCTCCCGGTTCCACTGGTGTTTCCCAGATGTTCCAAGAAGAGAGGAGAAGTGATCTAATTTTGTTTGTTTTTTGAGGCTGTTCCAGGTGGTTGGAGTTTTCCAAAGATTTCTGAACGCAATATTGGGACAACTCTCGAGGCGTGGTTACCTGGTCGAGCTCAGGCAGCACAAGCTTTTTTGAGGACACTATTCTTGTCCCTTTCCTGGATTGGGACGGGCAGTGCTACCCTTAAATAAGGCTGCCTAGACACGCCGGCAGAACACGGACCGGACACTTGTCCCAGTTGCGTCGCAGAACGGCCATCACACCGTACGTGCAGAGTCCATGCTAAGAACTTCCACTGTCAACCTCAACTGTTTCTATCACACATTGTCTGTCGCCGCATGACTTGAAGTAGGAAAAACGGATAGGTGGGAGAGCCAAGCCTGCGCTAAGACTTGTTTTGGCCGGTGAAAGTGGGGGTGCGCATTCCACGCTTGAACCGCTTCGCGTCCTGTCGTTTGTCCAAGTGGTAAGTAAGACAGTAAGACGACAAGAGGGCCGCGCCGGCAGATGGCTGCCTCTACTGTACTGATGAGTGATCCCTGGTGGAGCAGGTTTGCCAGAGCTCTGTTGGTCGGTCTGTTTCAGGGTTCCACACCTTCATGGCTACCGTGGCGGTACATGTACCAGAGCAAACGAGGTCCCCACCGTACCGTCACCCCATCTGGTATTCCCCTACACCAGTGCACCACGTTGAGGGGTGTTGGACTCCACATGGGACTACTTGCACGTTTGCTATCACATACATGTACACCCTCGCCAAATTATTACAAATATAGCATGCTTTGAGGGGAAGCAGTGAGAATTATTGGTCCCAAGGAGTGTATCAGCTTCTTGAATACATCCTGACGCAAAGTGGAAGGAGGCAGTCTAGCTAACCTTCACCTTGGGACAAGTTTTTTAAACCTACACCTCATAAATATTCACGAGCAAAGTGTAGCGCGTCATTGGCCGATTTTTCCGCGCGCTCGGGAAGTAAAACTGATAAGTGCCCATGTAACATCATTCCCGGGAGTATCCAGCTTGCTTCTGTTCAGTAGTATTTTTTCTGGTAGCACCAAAACTTCCCTCTGAACCCGCCTCGTAGACATGTAGTCTGTGGTATGTAATCCTCACGGATTTTTTGGGCAGGTTCGAGCGACGGCTATAATTACTGTAGGCCCTATTTGGACTAACACCGCCCCAAACGACGGATTGTTTGAACTAGCTAGACGACCATTTGGGACTAGGCCCCAGGGCATGGTCGCTCGAAATCAGCTATTCGCTGGTTACCAATAACTGATTTCATTTATCATTGGGGAGGGAACCATTCACATGAATAAAACTGTACGAGAATTGCAGCCAATGGTGAAATGTAACGATGAGATTTTAAAAAATAGGCCGACTAGAGACGTTCAAGCGCAACTGAATTCCGCCTGTGCATTGGCTCGCGCCCAAACTTGCCCCTTGCCTCGCGTTGGGAGGTAGTCAAGGCGACCTTTACCCCGGGACCAATAACTCCCACTACTTCCCCTTCAAACCATGCTGTACATGTATTTGTATACTACCTCCCATCAAATGATGTTGTATTTGTTTTACTCATAAAACTATTCACGCGCAAACTGACAAAAAACATTTTGTTTCTGAACTGTGGAGTTGGTGAAACCAGAAAAAAAATACGGCCGCGAGCTTTGCTGGATACACCAGGATGATACGTCTCACCTGGGCGTGTATCAGCTCTACTTCCTGGATGCGCGGCCAAATCGGCCGATGACGCCGACAATTTCCTCAGGAATATTTACTAGGTGTAGTTATACAGGATAACTTGCAACCTCCGACTTAATCAGGCAAACTGTACACCAAATTCACGTCCACGGGCATCCTAACACCTGAACTTTCAAATTATGTCAAAATTTTCACAGAACTATGTATGTTTTAGCGTGATAATTTGTATAGAAATTAGCTCAATCTATAGTGAAGCGGATTTTTAAAATCAAAATTGTCAGTTTATAATGAAAACTGGGATAATGAGTACGAATCTATATAATTCGCAGTAGGCCTACCTACTAATATACAAAAAGGTTTACCAGTCACAGACAACCATGTTTGACAAACGAGTGAGTCGAATGTCAACCTGTGGATCACCCACGTGTCAGAACACTTTTCCTTGGCAGAACAGTGACCGCAAGTAGATTGAGATAAACACGGTCTAAGCTGACATAAATATTTATGGGAAGGTCAGGGCAGACCATCCATCTCTGAAGTAGTTAAAAGGGGACGCGATGGTATGAGGAAAACTAGAGATAGGGGAAAGATGACAGATGCCCCAACCAACAAGCTGTGATTGACGTGCGCCAGTGTCCCGCCTGCACTTTTATGACCTGCATATTAGCACGAGCTTCAATTTTCTCTCAGCCCAAAATAAGTATAAAGACTAGAACGGCAAAGCCGCCATGGCTCACTGCTTCTTATGAATTTGAATTTCTTTCCTGTAATAACAGCTTTTGTTAAAAGCCATCCAAGTTATACAAATAAAGAGACTACCCAGATGACCACGGCAAAGGATAAAAAGAAAATGTCCTATTTTCTGTCCCTTTCATAAAGATTATGCAAGCAAATCCCTAAAAGTAAATCAGCATAAGGCCATCAACAAGGGAGATAGGCGTACAAAGGCTCCATAGTTTTTTACATGAGAGAGGAATGCCTGAAGAATATGGATCCAGTACAGTCAGACAAGACCTGAATGCCTAGATAAGCAGTGCATCTGTGAGTTTGATGGATGGGGCATAATTAAACTTCCTCTAAAGTACAGTTTTGCACTTTGCATCCAACCCCATCATCCTATCCTCTACAATTCTACCCCCATCATCCATATCCCATCATCCTATATCTACCATGTCTACTTTGACTCCACCCCTAATCCCATCTATCTCCAATCCAACATCCACCTTATCTTTCCATCCATATCCTACTCCACCCCTCCATCATCCTATCCATCTCTTACTCCACCCCTCCATCATCTTGTCCATCTCCTAATTTGCCCCACTCTACCATCCGATTCATCTCCTTCACCTTATCCAATTCATCTCCTACTTTGTCCCTCCCAATTATCCTATCCATTTCCTACTCCGCCCCCTCCCCATTATCCTATCCACTTCTTTCTCTGCCTCCTCCCCATCATCCTATCCATCTCCTACTCCGACCTTCCCCATCATCCTATCCATCTCCTACTCCGACCTTCCCCATCATCCTATCCATCTCCTACTCTGCCCCCTCCCCATCGTCCCATTCATTTCCTACTCCAACCCTCTCTTCACTTCTTACTCTGGCTGCCCCATCATCCCACTAATCCAGCCCAAACATCACGCCAACCTTACCCAGCATTTCATCCACTTTCTACATACATGTACCTTGTCCCCATGATCCTCCTCCTACAGGAACCCCTCCCCCAACAAACATCCTGATCTATCACTTGGAGTCCCCCCATCCCTTACATTTTTCCCACATACAGTGTGCAAGTACGTTTGTATGTGGCTAAACACAGTCTACACATGTACATGTACATTATAGGAGTGCTCACTACATATGTATACATGTACTGTAGGTTCATATACATGAATGTACTACACGGTAAGTACTTAACTCAAAACGTTAACATTCAACTTTAACAATTTTCCATTAAATTCATATACTATGCTTCAATGCATTAATGCTATAATTTAAATAATGACAGAATTCCAAGAGAAAGCCAACAAGCACTCAATGGCACATTGTAACACCTATGTACCTGCAAGGAAAAACTTTAACATTTGAAGATGGCCCGACGGACGGACAGATGGATGGCCTGACGGACAGAAGATGGAAATAGGTATTACATAGGCTTGCATTTGCTTCGCAGCTCGCCAAAAAGGATAGACAAAAGCATTGGAATAAAAATTTGCTTTGTGCCTTGTGTTGTTATCTCGGTGTTTCTTGTTAAAACTGTGAATCAAAGTTTAAATAAATTTCACATATACATAAGGGTAATTTAGGTTAGGTTTGGTTTAATTAACTGGGGGTATATACTTTGTTTGCATGTACAGTGTACAAATTACTGAAGAAAATAACCTTTGCATCAAAGTTTTTAATCATGTCAAACAAAACAGTTTAGCACCACAGTTTGCCTGACTGGTTGGCTAAACAAAGTGTACATGTACATTACAATAGCATGACAAATATAACCTGTAACCCAAATAGTAATAGTACATGTACATGTATATACCAACTGTGCAGTAATTTGCTTATATGAATGCTTGACTACATGGGGGACAGAACATGACTGATAAAATAGACAGAGATGTTATTTTTCATTTGGGGGGGAGGGGGTATCTACAAATTTTAGCCCACATGTAATTTTGAAATGCCCCCAGCCAGGCAAGGTCTACAAGTACATGTCAACATTTCTGAATTGGAAAACTGTGCCATGGAATTCTTTCTGGAACTTTGTCCTGGAGCTTTATTTTCTTTGCATATACATGTATGCATCGTTTCTATTACTACATCATTATCTAATCCTCTTACTATAATCATGATACTTTGGCCTCCTACAGAAAGGTTATACCAGATGGTCATATCCATGCAAACCTTTGTTGCTCTCTCCACAGGGGAGCATTGCAGTGAACACACTGCTGGTGGTGAGCTAAAAATTTGTATTTTGATGGAAAAATAATTTGAACACTGGTGGAAAAATTAATAATTTGTACATACTGGCTACACCACGAATCAACCTGATTAAGAAAGCTCTCTGCAGAAAAGGGACAAAGGGCAAACAAACTATATTCCAATACCCACATGTCCCACAATTGGATGCAGATATCCTTTGAAACCAAATAAAGCTGTAGTGGTTGGAACTTAAACTAAATCAACAAAAAACACACCAAAACCAAAATAGTCAGAACTACATTTTACCTATCCCCAAATAGCTGACTCCCAATTAGTCATAAAGTACAAGCTAACATCTCTGGTATAAATTTTTCACATCATGGTATGCGATACTTATGAGCTACACAACCTCCGAAACTTTCACTTCAGTTAAAAGCCTAAGTGCCAACATCATGAGGGCATTTTATTAACCCTTAACTTGGAAGACTGGATGCAAAACCAAATCCCAGTTGGATGCAAGCTATGATGAGACTCAACAGTTTAATATTTCTGAAAGGGGCCAAAGCACTGCACAACAGAGACATTTATGTGAAATACTAGACAAGACAGACTTTCAGGAGCAGACTTCTCAGATTTCTCCAACCACAGGGATTTTTTCTTGACTGACCCATATTGCAGGGTTCCCGTGATTCCAGTAAAATTGGAGCCCAAGTGAGGCAAAACTCATTGTTAGGATGTCATCAACCTCTTCCTCATCAGTGCGTTTTTCCTTCTCAAGGAGAAAAAAACAGTGCTAGCTGGTTTTTCGTTTTACTTTTTCTGTTCTATTATACTAATCCTTGATTTCAAAGTAAGTGTGGTGACAATGTTCTGTTGTGTACAAGTCTCTACCTTTTCCTTGCTTTTAACTTGGAAAATTAGTACCTCCTCAATCAGTTCATTATACAAGAAAGATAAAAGTCAGACTCCTCTCAGGCATTCAGTTGCAATATCATGACTGTAACTTGGGAAAACATCCCAGGCCACGGCTTCAAGTTGAAGTCCATCCATTTTTCACTTCATTTTTCATGCATTGTGTTCATTTGAGGCGACAGAAGTACTCAAAATCTAAAGAACGGTGCTTAAGAACAAACCCAATGAAGTTTTGTTTCAGTGAATACTATATTCTGAGAAAAAAATATTCTGAGATTTTGATTTCAGATCAAAAGTTGCTGAGTCATGTTTTGAATTGCACCTGGGTTCAATGAATGGGACATGTTTTTATGTTCAGTCAAGTGCAGCTACATGATGTCCGCACTGTAATGACCAATTAGAGTAACTGAACATGCATGTGTGTCGTGTCAACACTCAGGCATACTTCTAATGGCAACTGGCTTCTTTCACTGTGTTCTTCAAAATAACAGCTTACCTGAAGAATTTCACTGGGAGTTTAGTCCCATGACCATCTTGGAACCAAGTATGCTTTTCAACAATAATTTTGTTTTCAAGATGTCTTTTTGCATTGGGGAGAAATTAATTTATTTTGCCCTGACCCAACATATATATTGATAAACACTGTATGCTCAGTGCTTGTCCCAAAACTTTCGAAAAAAAGTCACAAGCTTATTCGGGTGGGACTCGAACCCACGACCTCCTGCTTAATAGTGCAGATGTCTTAACCACTCGACCACCGAGCTTGCTGGGGTCAGCTGGCTGGTCTGAGTCACGTGAAGCAGCGGGTACCGCGAACTATTTTCAAGATGTATTTTTTGCATTGAGGAGGTTGGAGTCCCACCCGAGTAAGCTTGTGACTTTTTTCACAAGCTCTCGGACAAGCACTGAGCATACAGTGTTTATCAATATATATATACGTTGGGTAAGGGCAAAACCCATTATATAAAATAATTTTGTCGGTCACTTTTTAGATAACTGCAAATGATGAACTCCAGATTAAAGTATGGAGTAATCCAAGCATCTCTTCCAATTGATTGAGGTGTTGGGCTTGTCATACAGTTGACCCGTTGTTGGTACTACCATCATAATCTGCTGACTCGCGCTGTGTACATGTACGTGTGTGTGTCAGTATGTGTACAGGACCAAACCAGTCTTTCAACTCATCAGGCCATGTATGACACATACACTGTACATGCAAACACATGTACATGTATGTGGATGCATTGTGCTACATATGTACACTATTGTACAAGTACACTGCATCAGTACACATAGCTTACTCTGTGAGTTTGCCATAGCTCTACTTGTACTGTACCAGGGTTGGTGTACCATGACAGTGCATGGTGGCTTGTAGCCATGGGTCCCCTGTGTCAGGCCCAATGATCTCCCCTCAAAATGCACCGAGACCACCTTGGACAGGGCTACTTCCATGGGTGAAATATGGAGAATGCAGCCAACAGCACATTTCAGCCTTGGGGAGAGTCCTGCTCAATATACACAACTGATTGAACACAGCATTGACACACTGACAGATCGAGGTTGCCCCTCCCCCAAGCAAAACAAGAACAAAAATAATCAGAGAAAGGTGATTTTGGGTCTATTTCACTTCCTTCCAAAAACATGTAAAAAGCCCTAAAATATAGCCTTACCATGCCTTTTTTGCCTCCCCAAAAACTTGGTACCAAAAAAAAAAAGGTTCCGGATCCACTCTTGTACAGTAATTTGCAGCTTAAGTAACTCTTTGTTGCACATGATGACAGGCTATGGTCATTTCATGTTAAAAGTAAAATTCTTGATGCAGCCATCATTAAAAGTGTAACAGAGGGTCCAGTAGTAAACACATGTACCCTTGATCAGTAATCAACGCAATGGGGGTCCACTCCCACCTCCTCCACCTCTCCCTCCACGACCTGCACCTCCACGACCTCCACGACCCCCTCCACGGCCAAATGAACCTGTAAAGGAGTTAAACAGGAAAAGAAAAGGGGTTGAAAAGGTTGGGAGAAATCAAACAATATACAACAAAACCCAAACCAGATAACCTAGCCAGCTAATACAGCCAGCCAACTCAGCTAGCCAACCAAGCCAGCCAACTCAGGTAGCCCACCAAGCCAGCCAACCCAGCTAGCAAACCAAGCCAGCCAACTCGGGCAGCCAAGTTGAGCCAACCCAGCTAGCCAACCAAGCCAGCCAACTCAGGTAGCCCACCAAGCCAGCCAACCCAGCTAGCCAACCAAGCCAGCCAACCCAGCTAGCCAACCAAGCCAGCCAACTCAGGTAGCCAACCAAGCCAGCCAACCCAGCTAGCAAATCAAGCCAGCCAACTCAGGCAGCCAAGTTGAGCCAACCCAGCTAGCCAAACGAGCCAGCCAACTCAGGCAGCCAAGTTGAGCCAACCCAGAAAGCCAATGTATGGTGTTCCATATGTTCCAATGGCCTGTTTTCTCTGTCACTTTTCTTCAGGGTCACTTTTTTGGGGGGGGCCATTGCCTCTTTTTTTGGATTTTTCTTTTCAACATCGCATTCTTTCGTTTGGTGTCAAGTTTTTTTGGCTACATGTATTTTTGCTCAGATTCAGAGAAATGTTTGGACCCATAGACCTGTGTAAAGTGGACCATTTGCAAGTCTGACTTTGACTTTGAATCTCTAAATAACAAAAACCAACAATGGGAACAACTGGATTAACCTACTGCTTTAATACAAAGGCATGAAAATATTTGAAAACCAATTTGACATGGTGAGGTTTTGTTAGTGTACAATTTTTTGTTTGCTTAACTATGTATATTAATTTGCTATAACATCCCTTTCATGTCTGGAATCAGACTTGGCAATTTGGACTAAGTTTCAAGCCTTTGTGGACTTGGCTAAGACGTGGATGAATTGGATTTGACTACATCACTACAGATCATTTTGGAGCATATCATTTCACTGGTGAGAGTTGTGGGCGCCAGCATCCTCACTAGCAAGAAAACAATAGACATTCCATTTCTGGTAAAGTCAAAATCTGTGTAATAAAGAGGCAAGCAACTTCACTTGATCAAATACAAATGGCAATCACATTGGCATTATTAGTGTGGATTTTTGATACCAAATTGTATAGTTGTAAGATTTGGACTGTGTTGTTGCCCTTGCCTAAGGCAGGTCATCCAGTGGCAAGATTGTGGGGCTTGACATCTACAGAATATGTTCATCATCTATGCATTTCTAATACTTCCAATGGTGAAACCTAATATACATGTATGTACCTTTAACTTTTTAAATACAGGTCGGAAAATTTGTGTTTATATACATGTACATGTAAAACAAGCTTAGTTCACAGAATAATTTGATCAACCCTCAGAAAAGTCCGATTTTTTGTGTTCTTAAGCAGAGAGTGACCTATAATTAATGTTTTCAATTGTTTTGTTTTGCTTGCTGATTATAATAGTATCAAATCTATGACACTTATTTTTTATGGAAATAAGAAAGATATTTCCAGGTGAATTTTAAGAAAATTGCTGGTATATGTAACTTACATGCATTAAGTTTCTTTGAGTTCACATTATTTCCTCTTTAAAGACTGGGGTAAACTAAACAACTCCCCCCCCCAAAAAAAATCAAATCCCTCTCCAAACACCCTCCAAACTAAGCCAAAACAACTAAACTAAATTGTATCCTTTCATAGTTCATTAGAGAATTTGTTATTTTGCTTTGAAATGACTCAATATAAATGACAAGCAATCTTTTCATGTTACTTCACAAGCAGACAATACATTTCAGTAACTTAATTTTCCATCAAGTTCACATACTCCTGTAAACCCTGACCTTGCCTTTAGCTGGCAAGGAGTCAAAGCACTTTGCACTCGAATGCAATGCCAATCTTTCATTCAAACATCAAATTGCCCATTCAGAGGTTTAATCTGCACTAATGATGACAATATTTGTTGGGAAAAGGCCAGGGCATACCAACAACAGGACACAGTGTGAATAGCAAGGATGGTGAATAAGAGGAACCATCAAACTTGTTGATTGACAGATGGAAGACCCAATATGTGTATAAAGTTGTCATTCAAATTGAAGTTAACGGACCACTTCAACCATTATGTTGACACTGGCAAGTATGTATATTCACATCAGCATGCAGAAAAACAGTGCGATATCTTGCACCATGAAGTTTTCTTAACAACACAAGCATTAAAACTTAAATTGCTACACAGGTAAAATTTTTCTATGCCTAAGGCTCAGGATCACTATTAACATTTTCGAAAAGCCACGAAAGTCAAAAACAAACTGGACTTTACATTCCCTTTAAAACAAATTCCTTTAGAGCCTTGAATAGGAAAAATTTTTCTTCACAGCATTTTCAAAGATAGAGCTTGATATTTTCTGTTTATAAATTAGATGTGTATATACGTATCAGGGTATATATGATAAAGTGCCACTGGGAGCTTACTAACCAGCAGAGATAATTATACTGTTGCAAAGTCTACTTGTGGGTCCGATGAACACAAAAAATGTTCAGGATTGTCAGAAAATCGAGTTACAAAATCTAAAAGACAGGTGCATAGGCAGGGGCTACTAAAATGTTTGTGGAGACTTGCAAAAAAGGATGCGTGTACATGGCAGGAAAAATGCTGATACCCTATAATTCCACCATTCAAGGAATATTGCAGCAAATGCTACAAAACAAGGGACGTTCGCTAATGTGCTTGATGTACCATGTGAGAGCTTGCAATGCAATAAAATTGCAAGTGACCCTCGCGACAGACACTCAGCACCAAACATCGCAGACATGCGTTTCATTCACTCGTGTGAAGGGGCCTTAAAGGTGAAGTACCCAACACTGAAACAGAAGTGAAAAAGTCTTGCCAGTTGCATGGCCACTGAAGCAGCACATTCTGACAGTGCTATGTTTCCAATTCCATTTGGAACTGTGACTTTGTTGACATCCAAGTTTTGCATTCAAGTTACTCTGAGGTGCAATCTGAGGCATTCCCTGGCCACAGTCGTCTTATTTTTAAGGCACCAATAGCTGCCAAGATTTCACGTTAAAACTTATGGTTCTTCCTAGGATTCTTTTTCACCTGTGCAGGAGTTTCTTTACGGTCAAACAACATGTGATTCCACGGCAACTTTTGACTGCTGAAACTCTCTGGTACACTATTTTAATAAAAAGTTTCAATGTTTTATAGTTTAACATAATATGATGCTATCCGTAAGTTAGGCTCCACTAAAAACCCAGTGAAGTATGTCTCTACTCTAACACTTTCATCGTCATCCACCGATCTGAAGTATTGACCAATGCCATTTGTGGCAGATGGCTACAAATGGCATTGGTTTCTCAGACAGATGGCAGATGTTTCTTGGACCCAATGTGTTGCAAAACATTGTTGTGACCACTACCCTTCACTGATATATCACTACTGCATACTAGGCATAATGCAAAATATCTGCCCTTCTTTGACCTTCATGCACATGACCATTCTATCTTACACTGTATTTCTGAAGATGCTTCTTCAATTTTGTCGAGTCTTTCGTCACGACTTTTCATCACATACGTCTGTAACATTGACAATTGTGTTCTGGGGTGCATGACAACCGTCTGGTATCCATCTCAGAAGTACGATGTCTGCAGTATGGGTGGCAACATTGACAGACTATTCACTGGTAAACATTTTAAGCCTTGGAAATAGTGCATGTACTCTTGCAATTGACAGTGTGGCACCCATGTGCATGTATGCGGTACATACACCGCCAGTGACTGTACATTTACATTTTATGCAAGTAATTTTCAGTTGAAGAAAAGCGGAGACATCCAAGACAAAATATTTTTATGTAAACTTTGATTAAACTCAGACCTTGGCAGTAAAAAATTCAAGTCATTAAAAACTGTAAACAAAACTTGACAATCCAGGAGATTTTTCAGATGTGTTGGGAGTCAGAAGACCAACCAATCTACTGGGAGTTTTCTGCAAAATCTGGGAGAATCTGAGAGATCATTCATGTAAATAAATACAAGCCTTACTATGTATCTAGCTTTGGTGGTTATGGGTAAGAAACAAAATTAAGGTTTTCAAATGCACATGAACAATATTTACATGAATTCTATTTCTATTACATGAACATGTATATCATTCTCACTGACACATCCAGATGACCGAGTGGCCATTGATGGCTTCAACAGGCATGCATACGTGCATGTATTTATGTCAACTATGACACCCCTGTGTAAAGAGGTTACTGAGCATCACTTTGCACTCCTGTGGAAATCTTCCATCTCTGCCCCCCTTATCTTCCAGGGGGAATTCTCACATGACTTCATACAAGCCCAGCAGTAGTGTAGCCACATGTGCAGTACACAAACTTTGTGTAGTACTAATTACATTCAACATTACTCTCCAGATGAATCCATTGAAGCAAATGATGATTTCAACCGCTGTTCAATTTTACTGACAAGCTCATTGCCTCACATGTGCAGGGGTTCAGTTTTTGCACGGGAAGGCTGTTGAGTAGTCTTATGACCCATTACCATAAAGGTTGGGTGGTCTACATGTACATGTATATATTTTTAGTTCAGTGTTATTGTGCTTAATAACATTGGTTACCTCCCCAAAAGTTATGCTACAAACAAACCTTTTTGCAACAGTGGCAGCTTGCAAAGAATGGCAAACGACCCTTGTGACAGGCACTGGGCACCAACCATCACAGATGTGTGTTTCCAGTGCTCGTGGGAAAGGGTCTCTATACTGCAATGGTAGGTGGCCAATATCAGGAAAACCAAGTATTCACATTATAATTTGACACCTTTTGATTGGACCCTATATACAATTACAAACAAATGTGAATGTTTGGAAAGTTAAAGCAGTGTCTTAGAGCAAGTGCAATGAAGGATTAGTCTTAAGCTATAGTTACATGTTGTTCAGGATGTACCTTATTCCTAGATGTTAAGAACTGACATCTTTTGTCAAATAAAAGTCACATTATCACATAACTATTCTGGTTCCTTGATGTACATCCCTGCAATCAATTTAAATGTATGGGGCAGATCCAGAAATTAGTTTGTGATTAAAGCTTCTCTTAAAAACATTCAGTTTAGTTTAAAGTTCCGCTTCCTTTTCAGAGTAGTGTGTCCCCCAGTTTATTTGTTCAATTCCTAGCTTCCGCCATATAATGTAGCTACATGGTCTGGCCATACTCAGTGTAGCAGATCAGCAGAGACAAGTCAAGTAATATGTCATGTATTGGCCCTCCTACCTAGAGTGTGGTCTTCGGCTTGAGTCCTGTTAATCTTCAGTGAAAGACGCGATCTGATAAGCGTGCAGTGTGTGGCGTATGATTTATGCAATTAACTGTGGCAGCTCCCTCTTTTGACACATACCAGCTGATTTCTGCAATAGCGATTCGTCCAGTGAGAGTTTTTGTCGCAGAATAAACTACAGGAAGGTCTTGGAACCAAGACTAGTCCCATTTGCTAAAGTCGGTAGTGAGTTCTGAACTTTTCTCATCCATGTATAAAGTTAATTTTCCCATGCTACACGTATATGTGCTGGTACATGTACCCACAAAGAAAATGTTGACAAATAGTGATGCAACCAGGCTTAAGCTGTATTCTTATTGGATTTTTTGGGGGTTACCTTATGACTTTCCTGTAGAACTACAAAATGAATTCCAATGGCCACACCTGGTAAACAATTATTCCAGTCAGCATACCACGACCTTGATGTGAAAACTACTTACAAGGAAAGAGTGGTCGTGGAAAATTTCTGTGAAATCATGGTATCATAGTTGCTAATTAGTCCAATGGGAACGGTTCTATGCTGTAGATTTATCATGACTGCATTGTAAACTGTTTCAGATACAGAAGAGCTTTTAGTATTATGCACAAATTCCCCCCTAAATCAAAGGTGATTTGGGAGTCCACGGGGACGATACCTGTTAAACCTTACTTTTGTATATTTCTCCAGCTAAGGCTCCCACCCACTAATTAAAAAACAAAACACAGTTAATAGCATCCTCAGCGCCCAGGTCCTAGTACCTGCATTAGCCTGGTACCTTTGTCCTCTTGTCTCTATCACAAGCACTTAAATTGCTCCTGTCAGCTGAGTCCCGCATGGGGAAGGACGGTGGGCAGGGGATTAGCAGGTAAGTATCGTCCCCTCTTGGACTCCCAGATCACCTCTGATTTGGGGGGAGTCCACTTCTGGGACTCCCTCACCTGTTAAACCTCACTTTTGCAAAGAGTAGCACCGTTCGAAGAGGAGGGGTAGGGTAAGGCTGCTCTAAGTAAAAGATCTACCAAGCAATACACTGTATATACATTAGTAAACTAGCAAGTCCAAGTGCAAATTGTGGTATAAAACGACAAACATGAAGAAAAGTAGCACAAGACAAATGTTGACAGCATTTTCCAAGCAGCCGCCAGTAGAGGACCAGTCGGAAGAGGAACACCTTTTAAGAATGCCCATGATAATGTCATTGCTCTTGTATCATAAGCATGCGCATTGTTATCAGTCTCTGTTGGCCAATTCGGCAAGGACATGTTGATTGTCCTTACTACCCATCCAAAGATTGTGTCCTTAGTTGCCCCGGAGTAAGGTTGGGTTGTAGTAATAAACCGAGTAGTCTCATCCTGTAGTGACTTAATTCGACTAATGTACCACTTGAGAGCCCAGACTGGGCACAAGAGCTTATCATTGCTGACTGAAGAAATGGTTTTTATCTGTCGAATAAAGATATCTGATGGCTGGAAAGATGTCTGATTCTTTGCTGGGAACAATTTATGAGGAAGTAACCGCAAAATGTGCAGTTCCCAACGAGCATGGCCAAGCTCTTTAGTAAGCCCGTGAGGTTCACTGCATCTCCTAGCAGTAGCCGCTGCTACCAGAAAACTGTTTTCAAGGTTAAATGTACCAGAGAGGCATTAGCCAGAGCTTCAAATGAAGCTTCAGTCAAGGTTGTAAGGACTAAGCCCAAGTCCCAAGAGGGAACTAAGCGCTGCAAAGGTGGGTGACTTATGAACATGCCCTGGTATTGATGTTTTAAAAGTGTTATTTGAGACTGTTGATCTGTCAGAGAATCCAGTATGAATTGCCACTATTGCAGAACGATAGCCTCTAATTGTGGATACTGACAAACCTTTCCATGAGGAAATCACTTATCTGTCCTACAGTTGTTGTGGATGGATCAACAAGTCTGTCCCTGCACCATTTATAATAATGTCGTAATCGGCTACCATATGCCTGTCATGTTAAGGCTCTATGGCTGTGGAGAGCAATTGACACTTCATCTGCCGAAAGTCCTGCTGCTCGTAAAGATCGCTCCACAATAGTCAGCACATCAAGTGAAGTGTCTCCGAATCTGGTAGTAACATTTGGGAGTGTGGCTGAGCCAGAAGGTCCTCCCTTTGATGTAGTACAATCAGAGGGTGAATGAGAAGGTTGATGAGCCTCTAGAACCAATTTATAAATCAGGTTTTGCCCTGACCCAATGTACATATTGATAAAAACTGTATGCTGAGTGCTTGTCCAAGACCTTGAGAAAAAAATTCACAAGCTTACTCGGGTGGGACTCGAACCCACGACCTCCTGCTTACTACTGCAGACATCTTAACCACTCGACCACCGAGCTTGCCGGGGTTGGCTGGCCGGTTCGAGTCAGGTGATGCAACAGGTACCCCAAACTATTTTCAAGATGTATTTTTGCGTTGGGGAGATGTTAATTTATACATCTTGAAAACTCTAGAACTAAGGTTGGCGAGGCCAGAACAGTGCAATGAGGATGATTTTGCAATGTTCCGACTATCTTTCTCAAGGCCCATGGAAAGAGAAAGATCGTTGCGAACACATAGCCAAACATATTTGTTCAGTTTACTAAAAATGCATCTGTTGCCAAAGAGTTTGGATCAGTATACTGGTAAGTGATTGTTGAGGGTTGAGGCAAAGAGGTCGATGTGTGAGTGATCCAGCCTTCGGAATATATGCTGAACCACTGGCAGCTGTGGGGTCCATTCTGTCTGAAGAACCTTCCCTCTGGAAAGGGCATCTGCCATGAAGTTTAGTTTGCCCGTAATGTCGGTTGCTGTCTGGCCTACACTTATTTCGTTCTTGATGCACCATATTAGAAGGTTCAAGGTGTGCATGCACAGCTGAGGAGGCCATGTGCCCCCTCTGTGATTTATGTAGGAGACAAAGGTGGAGTTGTCTGATTTGATCATCACTGCTTGGTCTGTTTTTGTTCGATAAAACTGGATCAGCACCTTCTTGACCGCTAGTGCTGTACCTCAAGAATATTGATATGGTAAAGGCCCTCGGCCATGTTTCAAGTCCCCGAGACTGACTCCATGCCAAGATGAGCCCCCAACCCTGACTGGATGCATCCATTATGAGGGCCACTGTCGGCTTGAGGGGATGCAAAGCTGACCTATCTTGAGATTTAACCACCATCAAAGGTGACCTTGAATGTTGGCCTACATGGGCAAGACGTCCTTAAGGATGAATCCTTGGTCGACAGTAGAACAGACGGAGTTGGATGGGGCAAATTCTTAGCCTGCACCATGGTACAATACAACCAGACTTGCCATGAAGCCTGGAAGATGCAGCCAAGCCAAGGCTTTCGGTGGAATGTGGAAAAAGGCAACACACTCTATGAGACTGTCAGTTCTGCATTGAGTGGGTTTGGCCACACTGTGCACAAGATATACCAGTCAGCTTGTATTGAGTACTGTCTTGACAAAAAGGCCCCGAGTCTTAGCAAAATATTTGAGACAGCTGCCTACTGGCCCTCAACAGTAGGCCATAGGAGGTGAATAATCATTTCCTCCAAGAACCTCAGCCATAACTTGATTTGGGGCGATGGGGTGTATGAGGGTCAAAAGGTGTGCCCTTGGGATGATAAACTGGCCTCTCTGGGTGAATTAGACTTGTTCTGAGCATGCCTGATTGGGCTGTTGCTGGAAGTGGAGGCTTGGCCACGCCCACAAAAGGACTTCAGAGGAAATTGTTGTTGGAACCCCTGGGCTGCCTGTTGGCTGGCGCATGTAAAGTGTCTGAGCTAGAGGGTTTCCTGACATTAATTCTATCAGTAGCCTCCAAGCGCTTGGCTTCATGCTTCTGTAGCTTCTTGAAATTTGCTGTGAAATAAGTCTGCTCCCAAAAGGGAAAGAGGATGAGTCGTGTCCTAGCCCCCTTGGAAGGCAGAAAAATGGTATCCACGACAATAGCCATATGGACCATGGTAGCAAGCGCAGCAATGTGAATGAACTGTTCCCATTAAATTTGAAGGCAGTCATCCAAACAATGGAAACGCAGCTCTGTTGTTTTCGGGGAGTAAAAACGGGGAGTAAACATTCTGACAAGAGTTGCAGAAAGCAGGACACCGCAGACCTGTGCAAGCCGCTGTGTCTACTTTCCCAAGTGCATCTTCAAGTTTACTCCTTTCACAGCTGGATAATGGGGATTTATGTGATGTGTAGCCGGTGGAATCGGCTGTGATTTCTTCTTACATACTGGAGGCCAGAGGCCCAAAAGGCGTGTCTCTGGTACATGGGCGGCCTTGCAGAGTGTTTTTACCAGGGGCTTGAGGCCCAGGAAGCTTGTCCCTATTGAGTGACTTAGATGAGCCCAATTTTGAGTTTGATGACCACTTGTGATGTAAAGAGTCTGGTGAAGTACAGGCAGTCGAATCAACTGACAGGGACTGGGAATTAAGCTAAGTGGTTACTGCATCCCAACCCTCATCGCCCCATGCACGACAGATTCTACAAGTATTTTCAGGTGTATTGGGATGGCCGCGGGGACACAAGTCATGCGGGTCTAACGAGCTCTGGGTTTGATGCAGTGACACAAACTGCAAGTTGGGTGGAGTAGCAACGTGCTTACTCTTATGTGACTCCGCCATGTTAAATCTAAAACAAACTGGCGATTTTCCACCGACAAAAAATGGAGAAAGAAAACAACTCCGTCTTTATTATCTATAAAACAGAAATCAACCACACACACTTGGCGGAATCAACTTATAATGGAAAACATATACACTGTACAAGAACTAGCGATAATGAGGGAAGATTCGCAAGCCTTTGGGAGCATGAAAATAATACATCTGACCAGTGGGAGCACTAGAGAAAAAGAGGTTGAAGGTACCAGACTAATGCAGATACTAAGACCTGGGTGCTGAGGGTGCTATTAACTATGGTATTAAGAAAAAGTAGTGGTTGGGAGCCTTAAATAGAGAAATATGCAAAAGTAAGATTTAACAGGTAAGGGAGTCCCAGAAGTGGACACAGAGATCCGTTGGGGCTTGCAAAATTGTGGAATGGTTCCCTCTCTCCTTGTGTATGGCACACCAACACACCAACATGAGCATTTAATATGCACAGACAGAATGTAAGCAAGCATGTAGCTTGACTTCTTATCCATTTGCCACTTGAAACATGGCAGATTTGATCGTTTTGTTGGATTTTTAATTGATTTAGATGTCAGGTAAAATGCTGGAGACTAAGAAGTGGAGGGTATTCCGTCAGCACAAATAATCAGTGGACATCCATGTACATGCACGCACCATCTCTGAATATCGGTGGAGAATCAAAACAAACGTTCCCTTTTCTACAAAGGTACATATTTGACATCAAGTATACAATAGTGTATGTACTGTACCATGGTACATGTACATGTAGCTGTCTACACGTCATCACCACGTCATATCCTGCTTAGATTAAAGGTGATTTGCACAGCATCCACAATAGGTGACATTCTGCTGGTCTGTTATGGCAAAAACTTTTTCATAGTGGTTTATGAGTCCATATGGGAATGCCCATTGTATGTGTTTTGGAGGTTTGAGTCTATTAAAGCAAAGCAAGCACTGATATGACATATCTGATGTACTGCACTTCAATAAATTTGTACCCGTCTTAAAGACAACACCATATTTACTGTAGGTATAAGACAGCAATGGGTGGCAGGTGTACATGTATTATGTACATGTACAAATGACCTTTATTTCCATCACCCTTAAAAAAGTAACAATTAAATGCTTGACCTTATTGTATGTGAACGAACACTCTTAATTTTGAAGAAAAACTATCTCCTGAAAGAGTTACATTGTGTAAATCTAAAAACAGCTTTATTTATACAAAAGTTTGGAACAAATACTGTACTCTGTGTGTGTGCAAGATTATTCTGATTTCAAAACAACCTTTTAAATTGACAAATGAGTACATGCACAGTACCAATGCAAAAAGGAAAAGCTGCAGTTTGGGCTCCTCATATAAAAGTATCTAAAGGTGTAAGGTACATGGATATTTATGTATGGTTGTGATATTTGCAAAGCTTCAAAAGAGCAAGTCATAATGTAAGAATAGAATGCATAGCCCCAGGCTCAGAAGCAAGGTCTAACAAACTGGTAAACTGTCATAATCATCAGAAAAACCAGAATAAAAGGTCGACCCTGTCCCCTCCCCTATCCCACCAGCATTCTAAACCTCCCCTACCAGTACCTAGTAAATCTTTCATGTTCATGTAATTTGCCAGCTGTACACAACCAGTAATGGATTTCCCATACTGGGCACTGCTGGAGCTGGCAGCCACATCATATCCAAGGTAAATGTGGTTTGAGGTTGGACAGTCGATGTTAGTTCCCCAAGGTATTGGGAGTTGACAAACTAGTTCCCCAGACAAAGTCCAAATACCTTGGGGAGCTGACATTGACTGTCCAACCAAAATAAACCATGTTATATTTGTTTTAGTATTCCTCATATATATTTTATTTAATAACCTCTAAAAATAAAAACATCCATGAAAGAGAAAAAAAGTCTAATCCTTTTGCGACACAGTAATTTTTGAGTATTTCCACTAAATTTTGGACAACCTGGCTGAAATACTCAGGCATCAACAGATGTTGTCTGTTAGATTAGAGTAGCCACCAGACAGTCATTCCTGTGGGTGTAAACGTCCAGTAAATGAAGTTAGGATTTTTTTGAAAAATTTTGAAAATGGTATATCTTGAAAATTTCCCGGTTTTACGTCATGCAACTTCAAATTCCACCTGGCAGGTAGTGATTAACTTCCAAAGGCAGTCATTATATTTATTTTCCATTTGAAGGGATGAAAGCTCCATATAAGTTGCTCAGTCCAATTGGAAGGTTGACAAACTACTTGGTTAAAGCAACCTCCTAAAAGCAGTGACTATTTAATAAGCACCCGCTGGCATTTTTTGATTAGAGTATTCAATCTCCAGGTCTCTCCTGTTTAGTCAAACAACACAGGAAAACTTTACAAAACAACGATCAGGCACTCAGGATGGATCAATTGTTCAAACAGAGTCAGTCTGTATCCAGCAAATAACATGACAGGCCAACTGTGAAGAATTGGCCACTTCATGCCCTTGCTGGCTGTATACAAGCTGACAGGGACACTCTGTTTTCTTGACCAGGTCCTGACAAGAAAAACATCCTAAAGTCAACATGACATCATTTGGATGTCAAAAGATCTGGCCTTGGAAGTACATGTGGGAGGTTGGACAAGAGCAACAACCTTGTTCAGTGGCTAGAGTAGAGTTCACTTTCTGATGACACTGACTTTCAGTTTGTTTTCTTATTAAATAATGAGTTCAATGACGATGATTTAACTGAAGTTGAACTGACTGTGAGAATACATCTTGAAAGGATCCAAGTTGAGGCAAAAAAAACAAAAACAAAAACAGCAACAAACCAAACTAAACCAGTGTGCAGCTTATCTCTATACCTATAAGAACATGCATAAAGCAATTTCTAATTGCAATGTTTTCTCTTGTCAGCTGCAACTTACTGTAAACTTCAAATGTATGATTTTCCAGTTGTTCCTCTTGGACATTTGCAGAACAATTTTATCCTGCAAGTGGTTGGCATGTTGTTAATATCATGTATGTACATGTATGAACATATACAAAAATGCTTCTGACCAAATTGGCCTCTTGTTAGGTGCTCATCCCAATGAAAAGGTTCATTTAAGCTTCAGCTGAATGACCACAGGGAATTAAAAAAAAAACTACAATCAGACTACAATCAAATGCAAAGACAATGGAGCTAGGGAACATGCAATCACTCCAGACTCCAGCATGAATATATTACTAGAAAATCAGCATCTCAGCTAGGTTTCTGCGTATGCAAGTTCTGAGCCAGGTAAGAGACCTTAGGAATGCAAGGCACGAAAACGAGCAAAACTTGGAGGTGCTAGAATTGCAATTATAAGATTTTCGGCTGCGTAGCACTTCCACAAACAAAAAACAAAAAACAAAAACAAATAAACAAAACAAAACACAAAAACACAAAAATCAAAGCAAAATAAAAAAAAAAGAAAAAGAAAAAGACCTCTCCAGCGGTTAATACCTTTGTGGGAAAACATAATAATACTGAACAGCGTAAAGTGCATTTGCCTATAGATACAATGTGCTTCAATAAAGAAAGCTTCAAGTCATGAGAATTGTCGTTGTGATCATGGAGAGAATAAAGTTGGTTTTTAACTTTGCCTTAAAAGTGCTGAGTGAGTGAATGCTGCACTCAGATGCTTTGAGTTTGCGAGTTCCAGTATCAGGGACCAGAAACCAAGAAGGCCTGTCCCCTGCCTTTTTCAATGTGTGTGGAACTCGGAGATTGTTGCTGGAGCGGAGACCACTGCGACCAGGTGCATTGAGGTTGAGAGACTCTATATATTGTAGTGCTGCATTTGTGCATGCTTTGTGTATGATTACTGATACATGTACATTGATACATTGTCCGATTGGTAACCGGTGTAGGCCTAATTGTAAGTAAGTGGAAAAGTGTGCATATGTTTTGGTTGTGAGAAAATGGTACGGGCAGCATTGTTTAACACCATTGTAAACGGTCGACATCAGGTTGCCTGTCAAAAGTTCTCTAGTAGCAGCATGACAAGGGGGTATGTCATCAATGTATTCATGAATTCTGAAGATGTTTCTGTTGTGGTATGTGATGACAGAATTTTTTCATATTTTTATTATATTTCTATTCCTCTGCATGTTGGGTCAAGTGCTACGTCATTCCTGATGCAGGGAGTGTAGAATAAATGTACATGTATGTCTCGTTTTGTTTTTCTGGATGATTGAAGTGTCTGAGTTTGCCTGGCAACAAATTTTGAAAATCATTCAGGAAAATGCGAACATTTTCAGTTTGTTACATGCAGATATTGGTGGTTGGTAAATAATCAAGTCTGAATACACTGATTCATATCGGCAAACACTGAATATTACAAGATGTGAAAAACGAGAGTTACAGGAACAAGTCTGAGTTTGAGTTGGGTTTTGCAAGGTATTGCAATGCCACCATGTCTGTCAGCTACTGGTAAGCGTGGAACATAGAAGGATGTATACCCTGGTGGGGTGATCTCATTTATGATGACCTGATCTTCATTACAAAGCAATGTTTCTGTCAGGAACGTTACATCCATGTCGTTGGATACAATGTAATCATGTACAAGCAATGTTTTATTACAGATGGCGTGAGTGTTCCATTGTGCCACATATGATGTATTGACCATTGTGATTGGAGGAGGAGTTTTAGAAATGATGCATAAATAAGTAAAAAGTCCATGTGATATAAGGAGATCTGCAGAAAAGATGAAAGACGTGACGACAACGGATAAAAGGAAAGGGTAAATACTGGAAAAAACTAAGAATAACAAATGTTAAGAGTAAATGCACATCTGCCAACTGCTCCTTAAACAATTACTTAATGTGCGCTTTTGACCATTTGTTGTCCTGTGAAATATGCAGGGCTTCCGAACATTGGATTATCTCAAGCCCAGTGGAAGTCAGTGTAGAATTCTAGCAGCTTGAGAATTAAAGTAAATTTTTAGCCCAATGCTGTAACATTGATGATCCTGACAGAAAACTTGACAAAACTGGAACAAGTTGTTACAATTTAAAGGTCAACAGAAAACTGAAAACATTTATTTCTCGTGAAGTATTTCAAAATAACAATAAATATGTAACCATTTTAAAAACATCGTAAATTTAACATTTACCCCAAAATGTGACCCCAAAATGAATAAAAAGATTCTGCGTTTTCCTGCCCACAAAAATTCCCTTTTGGCCGTTCACGCTCCTAGGATGATCGGATGACGTCATCGCCAGAATGCTGACACATACAGTGTGCATGTACATAGCGCCCAGTACATGCAGTATTGCAGGCTCGCAATAGACCACATTGTGTTTGATGTACAGGTAGCTTGGCCCACAGGCAAACACGCTCTCAGTTCAAGAAATACACAGTAGGACATGTGTCTTTTAATTTCTACCTTGAACTGAGATAGTGTAAACATATGTTTTTGAAATATTTACATATTTATTGTTATTTTGAAATCCTTCGCGTGAAATAAATGCTTTCAATTTCTGTTACCCTTTAAACACATTCTTCAAGGCTCAAAGAATAAAAGGGGTACATCGCACACTGTTCACATGTATACGTATGTACATGTACCTACCTTGTTATGCACAATAAAACAAGAAACCCAGCGAGAAATGAAAAGTGAACTAAACTTGATCTTTCTTTGGAGTTTGGACTAGTTTAATAGTGGTATCAGTGTCTGATTTAGTTCACAAGTGTTTATCTTTCATGCCTACTTCTCCCAGGAATGGGTAAAAATTGTCCATTTTTTTGAAGCAAAAAAGCCTGTCCAAAACAAACTGCTAGAACTAATCATTTTACACATGTGCAGCTTTCACTTTTCAAAAATGACATGTCTCAATACAGAGAACAAGTTGTTAGTTAATTCACTTGTGCCTCTTCCCTTTTTAACACTTGAGGTATAAATCATTGTTAAGTATGCAATTATTCAAAATCCCTAGTCTTTCTTATTTCTCTGATAAGAGAAAACAGCAAGTTGACAAGAGGTGTACATCACTGAACCAGAATTTCAGCATAACATGTCAAGTAAACAAGATGAAGCTCAGTGTCTTGAAATTTTTCAGCCATGCATTGGCCCTTTTGATGGGGATCCTACACTTTGCAATGTTTCTGTCTAGTTGATTTCACTCTTTGTGAATTGTCTGTGGTTCAAGAATGGGGGAATGTTAAGAGCTACAGCATCTGGAACAACATCATACACAAGCATGATGTGCACATGTATGAGGAAACCCTTATCTGCCAAGATAAGGTCACCAACATCTAAGTGAGATAGCAAACCACATTGCTGCATTACTTCTTTATCTGACACAGAACGGGAAAAGGTAAGTGATGACAGCATTTGATGCAACTCCAAGTACATGTAGAACTTTAAATGGGTGCATGCCTCTGTACCGTAGTTTGAATGTGTTAGCTTCTGTTAAGCATATCAACTTAAAAACATGGTGCACAGACATCCATTTAAAATGTTTGCTCCATCTTAACCACACACTGCAAGTCTAGTTTCAAGTTTCAGGATGTCATACTTGTACCTGAAGGAAACTATACGGACAACTTTAATACAATGCACAATGAGTGCACGTCATACTTAGGACTTGCACAGTGTGGTTCAGTTGATGCATGTACATTTGTACATGTGCATTGTCAAGCAACTTGTGCATGTACATACGGTACAAGTATAGTTACATGTATGCATTTCCATCAGCCAGAGATGACATGTTTGGCTTCTGAGGTTGGCAACTCTATTTTCTTATCTCTGGCCGGGAAACAAGTCTCCTTAAATTGTGGCTTTAGTTACGTGGTACATGTACATGTATGTTCTGAAGTGTTAAGATTCCCATTCTTCTACACGTAGGCCTGTGAGAACACTTTACAGATAACTCTTACATTTTTTTGCAGGAGAGAAATCTTACACTGACCGCTCGCTATTGACCTTGCAGGGAGTTATACATGGAAAAGATGGAATGTGGGTCACATTGGAGGTCTCTAAATCACAAGAGTGACCATTTGCTGATTTTTAAAATGCCATAACTGTTGCTAAGGAAATTGATAATTTGCTAACGTGGAAGAACTGAAATGTTATATTAACTGATCTTACCTGTCCACACACTCTTAATAAAAAAATCCTAAGTTTGAAGCGAAAGTTTTTGAAACTCAACTTCTTTTTGTCTTTAAGGTAAACTATAGTAAGCAAATGTTTCCTCTGGCAAAGGCAATCCTGTGTTTTAGACAGACGTGTAAATTATGACTTCTCCACAAGTGCATTAGTCTTGACAGCAACATAAAACACGCAATTAAGTGAGATCTTTGAAGCCAAAATGCTGGCCAACTTTCCCTAATAATATGGTACAGTCACTCATGAGCTGTCAGTAGTAATAAGAGGTCTTTGTATCCCGAGCCACCTTTTGTTTGATTTAGAAGTTCTGGTGAAAATTGATAAGTTCCATGGGATCAATATCCTGACCAACCTTTTTATTGTCATCAACATCACAGGACAAGGGTTATCTGGCTATCCTTCTTAGCACTGGAACCATACCAAAATGGATTGCTTATTTTTTCCAGGTGGCAGAAATCACTAGGGAATAGAGTACCCTTTTTTTACAGTGTGTCAGCTTTTGATATGGACCGAAACATGGTGAGAAGTTACACACCCATTGGGCAGGACACAAGGTTGGAAAGCATTTGGGTCTGAATTATTGTTTGGCCTCAGGCACAAGGCAGACATATGGGTTAGACTTGTAATCCAGTCTCCAACAATGATGTCAGGCACCTGGAGGTCGCCTCCAATAAATGATTTTTCTATGCTGAAATCATTTGTTGGATTGTTTGTTGACTGCAATGTAATAGTCTACATGATACTGTGCACTGAAATTAATTGTCAGTTGATGAAAAGATTGTCACAGACATTAAGCTAAAAGGACATGGACTTTATGATATACAAAATCATTGCAAAAACTCTGTTAGAAACGATTTGGCTTTTTTTCAAATACAGTTTTATCTTGTAGGGAAGAAATCAGTCAACACAAAGACATCATAAATTTGAAGAATGGCTTTCCACTCTCTAATTATTATACGTCTCAATTATTAAAGCATCGTGGACATTGCATGTCAAAATTCACACATTTTTATACACATGCAACTGTTTATATATGTACATGTAATATACATCTACTTCCAATCTACTATCCTCTAGAATGAATTCCAATTGGTTATCACCCTTTCATGTTGTCAGTCTGTTGTTGTTTTTTTATTTAAACTTGATCTGTTTTGTAAAGTCTGAATTAGTTTGTGCTGAACTTGAGGTTGGTCAGGATGTACATTGGGCCACATCGAAGAAGTATTATGGTTTATTTTCATCACGCTCAACTCACAGGGCTTACTGATAGTCACATTAAAAGTTGAAATAATATTTTTTCAAAAGCCTTATGGAGAAATGTTTATAAAGAATTTACTTGCCTGTTCATGTGAGGGAACAAGAAATAAATGGAAAAGGTCTTTAAACTGTTGAACATAGGTGAAGACTATATAGTCTGGTCTTTTTTCTGTCAACTACTATACGGTGACAGCTGGGATCACACTTAATGAGCAAATCAATACTTGCATCATCTGAAGACAGCCATGATGAAGAAAAAGACAAATTTTGGTGTATAATTCATGTTGTCAAGTACATGTACATGTAAGGTGATGCCCTTTTAAGACGTTTCATGGTATACATGTTCAGTCAGCAGTGTGGATTGATGGCCAAGTACCATGCATATCAGTTGAGACACTGTTGTTTGCAGGAGTGGGCAAGAAAAAGTTGCTTCCTTGTTATTGGGTCATGTACCTGCTACATCTATGCAATATCAAACAACACATGCAGTGAGGAACTTGTGCGTTTTGTTTGTGCATTTTGGTTGGGGGTGTCTGCACTGCGTTTTGTTTGTGCATTTTGGTTGGGGGTGTCTGCACTGCGTTTTGTGTGTGCATTTTGGTTGGGGGTGTCTGCACTGCGTTTTGTTTGTGCATTTTGGTTGGGGGTGTCTGCACTGCGTTTTGTGTGTGCATTTTGGTTGGGGGTGTCTGCACTGCGTTTTGTTTGGGCATTTTGGTTGGGGGTGTCTGCACTGCGTTTTGTTTGTGCATTTTGGTTGGGGGTGTCTGCACTGCGTTTTGTGTGTGCATTTTGGTTGGGGGTGTCTGCACTGCGTTTTGTGTGTGCATTTTGGTTGGGGGTGTCTGCACTGCGTTTTGTGTGTGCATTTTGGTTGGGGGTGTCTGCACTGCGTTTTGTTTGTGCATTTTGGTTGGGGTTGTCTGCACTGCGTTTTGTTTGTGCATTTTGGTTGGGGTTGTCTGCACTGCGTTTTGTTTGTGCATTTTGGTTGGGGGTGTCTGCACTGCGTTTTGTTTGTGCATTTTGGTTGGGGGTGTCTGCACTGCGTTTTGTTTGTGCATTTTGGTTGGGGTTGTCTGCACTGCTAACTTTTTTTATGCAGTACTCTGAAATTCCTCAATTTCATATGCACCTGTGATCTGGGGGGTAAAAGACATTTACCTGTAGCCAATGTACCGGTACCAGCATGTGTGCAGAAAGGATGAATGTTTTGAGTTTCATATTAACATTTAAATAACAGGCATGCAACTTGGACTTTGACAAATTTCAATCTTTTCAAGTGTTTTCAATTTCCAATGCATGAGTGTGAAGTGAAAGACGAGCAAATTAGCTGATCCAAGGAAAAGTTACATGTGGTTACAATACCACATGTAACTTTTCCTTGGATCAGCTAATTTGCTCGTCTTTCACTTGAAAGAAAACATCCTCATACACCCAGACATCATCACAGCTAGATGAGGTGCATATAACATTAACAGGTATTAAGGGCTTTTAAATGTGTATCTTTAAGTATACACACAAACATGTACAAACATTCTTTAAAAACACTTAAAACTTGAAAAGTCAGATGTCGTTCCAGCAAACTAAAGTGACCATGTTTAGCATGTTCTGATAAATGTAATGATGCTGATACATATATCTAAAGAAAGGTTTACTTTGGCAACAGTGTAATCTAGGTATGTCACCCAGATAAGGACCCAATTCAAATCTGCCTTGCTGGGAGACATCAATTCAGAAGAACGGATTGGTCTCTTGTTCTAAAGGGGCAGCTACAGACTTCATTAATGGGTCAGCCATATTGAAAGCAAGTTTAACATTTCATAATTTTTTTATAATGTTGAGAGTTGAATTGAAAGCAATAGAATGAAATTTCATAAGAAATTAGTACCAGCCTACTCTGATGAATAATTTAAAATTGTGATTAAACACACACAAAATGTACTTGAGTGTTTTAAGCCATTCATGTACTTACAAAAATACATGTATTGAAAGGGAGGCTTGGAATGCGTGACAATTATAAAACAGTATGGTGCCATCCTAATTGATACTCTGCTTTTAATATCATAGATTCAGGGAATAAAATTGAAAATAGCTTTCACTTGAATAAGGTCTATAAGATACAGTTAGGAACATGTGTAGTGACTAATGTCAATGACAAAAAATAAGATTTCCATGAAGTTCATTTGCAAAATTAAATTTTATCTCAATTTTTCTACATTAGTGGATTGGTCCCTGAAAACTAGCTTTGCATATGAAGTCTCTTGAAAATATCTTTTATTACTCTAAACGAGGAAAACTAAATGAATTAAAATGTCACTGACAATACACTGACCATAATCCAAAAGGACACAGTTTAAACTGTTGTTATTGTAACAAGGAAAAAAATGACACAAATAGTTACAACCCAAAGTGATACGTTAAAAGACCTACAAAAAGTTTAATTTTATTTCTTCTCAAATATGGTGATTAAAATGTATGTAAAAATGTGCTTAGCCTCAACTGTGGTAAGTTTAACATTTTAATCATCATTTTTAGAATGGGGGGATCCAACAAAAAGGGGAAAAAAAGAAATGCGGATTTACATGTAAATTGGCCAGACATTGTTCTTTCAAACTACATGTAGGGCCTACATGTATGTCAAACTTGTTCACACGAAATTGAAATTTGGGGTCAAGGACACTTTTTCATGGAATTGCCCCAAATGAATTATCTGCATTTTCAAAGTCCTAAGTGTTCATGTGTACATGTACCTCCATTAAACCATATTCTCTAGGAAATTGTTCAGTGGATTGATGCCATCTGTAAAAGAACAGGACAACTGAACAAAGGAGATAAATCCCTGTATATCATCGTGTACTACAAACTGATATTGCCAAATGTGAATTCCAAAATCTGCAGAACAATGCATGTATGTTTAATTACACATTTTAAAGATTCAAATGTCTAAAGTTTTTGGCCCAAAGTGTCTGGAGAATGAAAAATACTGAAATCAAATCTGTAGCCTTTGGTAAAGAGTACACATGACCACAGAATAAGGAACGATGTGTGACTAACAAGAATCAGTGAATAGTGAAGACGTACATGTAGTCATCTTATTTATTGTTTTTCTTATTCGTCCAAAATCTCACTGATTAGTTGACTTTGTAATTTTGCACATTTTCTAAAAGGGAATTAACTTTTTGGTAAAACAAACCCCTTCAAATTTGCACTTTTAATTTTTTTCCTAAATCTTCTCCAAGTCACTCACCAGAAAGCCTTTTTTTTTGGTCAATGGTAAGACAACTATTTTCACTATTTGCACTCTTTGTTTTGTTGCATTTTTTGAAAGCTTTTCCAAATTTGAGTCAGCTCTGGAAACCTTTGGGTTAACAAGCAAGGAAAGACACATTTTGTTTCCAAAAAAGAAATATCCATAAATTCCATTACTTGTACATATGTACCTATTGTTTGAGATTCTTATGGTAAACGAATAAAGTACTACCATACAAGACGGACTGACTCTCTGTTGAACAGCACCCACATGATCCCAGACAGCTGAAAGGTGCACCTACCTTCAGTTGGACTATAAATTTTCCAAAGAAAAAAAAAAGAAAAATATTGAAGGAGGTTTTTAACTTCAGTACCTCTGGGAAACATAAAATGTGGGCCAATATCCATCCAGAGGTAGTTTTAGTCCCAATTGACCTTGCAAGCTGCCTCCAACAGACTTAATCACAACTTACACTTGTAGCCCCCAAAATCTGTTATTTTAAGGGCAAACATTTTTTATTGACATGTTCTTGCTAGTGTAATACAATTAAGGACTGAAATTGCAACTTTGAAATAAGCAGAGAAGGTGAAATGTGTAAATTACATGTGTGCACAATTATATTTTATGTGAATGGAGCAAAAGACTCTAGAACTGGAGATAAATTTAAATAAAAAGAAACATAAGCTATTCCTTCCACAAGCTAAAGTGCAAGGAATATCCAAAGTCACATTCACAGGAAATGGACCAATACATGAAAATGTACATGTCACTGGTTCATTGTATCTGTACCACTGCTGTTTCAGTAGGGCCTACATGTTAAATGGGGTAGAACAGTTGTTTGCATATACATATACACGTACAAAAACCAGGTCAAGTGAAAAATATCATTCATGAGCCATGACCCCATCCATTTAACACTCAATATTTATATTTTCAAGGAAAATTTTCAATCAATCCCAAATCCCCATGCTCTTAATTATAATCGACAAGCAGGACCAGGAGACTAGGAGAGCTAACTGGATTTGTCACGCGTGAAACTTGAAGCCAAGCTCAGCCATTACGATTTTATTTTTATTTTACTGGAAGAGGTAAGACTTTTAAAGGAAAATTTTACAAGAAATGAAGTTTTCAGGCGCGAAACAAAATTTCTGTTACTTAAAACCTCTTCATCTTACAAACTGTGTCAGCTCTTCTGTGCAAACCCCAGGGTTTCCTAGAAAAGAAACATTTTCATAGGTTTTGTTTTAGCCTGAACCAGAATCTCCATTGCCCGTGCCCTTACAAGTACATGTACATTCAACATTCACATGAACACTGGAATGCTGCACAATGACATGTAAAGCATTACATGTATATGTGTGATCAGCAAGGCTATCACCTACTTCTCAGAGAATTTGCCTGATGGCACGCAGTTAAACTCAGTATTTCTTGGACAGGAGAATTTACATGTACCTACCAGCGGTCTATAATTATCAGCATTTCACAATACTAGAAGGAAGTGTGGGTGTGGGAGGGGATAGACAGGTACATGTATTTTAAATTAATTTCAGTATTTCAAAGGGAAGAATGAAAAATTACGTATTACTTTTTACTATGTAATGGTACCGGTACATACACTGTACAAATGTAGATAGTTCTAAGGTGGATGGCTGTAGAAAATGTTAATTTACATTTTTTTTCTGGATTAAAAAGTGTTTTAGTTTTCAATTTTTTTAAATACTAGAAGTTACTGCAAAGTTCAAAACAAAACTAGGTTAGTTTGTTTCTTGCATGCAACCCTTAATTAAAATCAACATATCCCCGATGCAAAGTACATGTATGTACATGTATCTTGAAAATAGTTTGCAGTACCTGCAGCTACAACTGACTCAGACTGGCCAGCCGACCCTGGTAAACTCAGTGGTCGAGTGGTTAAGATGTCCGCACTAGTAAGCAGGGGGTCGTGGGTTTGAGTCCCACCTGAGTAAGTTTGTAAATTTTTTTGAAAGCTCTCAGAAAAGCACTGAGTATACAGTATTTATGAATATAAGTTAGGTAAGTGCAAAACCCATTATTTAAAAAATTTTTCCTAGAATTATACACATTAACGGTTCAACAAAAACCTCAGAATAAAGCCAGTTGACATTAATTCCAGGTTGTAAACAGTTCAGTTTATGTTATTTGTGTTCTATAATTATGGATCACATAGAGAACCTCCAAAAATTATACAGAATATGTGGCAACAGAGTTTAGATATTCAAGATGCATAACAGACAACCCAAACCGTGCTCAGAACAAAAAAAAATAAGAGTATAAAATAAGATGTAAAATTTGATGAGCCACACCACCACCCTCCCTTCATGTGCCATCTGTGCATTTCACATTTGCATCTACAAAAGACCCATCCAGTACCAAATGATTTGCCCCCTTATCACCCTTCAACAGGAACCTGCTCTATTAACAAGGAAGACCATTTCCAGAAGAGGTTGGGAATCATGCCTATCTTGCAATTCTTGACAGGAAGGAGGGGCAAGTTAAGGCAACTGAGCAGGGAACTTTGACCAGCTCTGACAAGCAACTCCAAGAATGTGGCAAAATTTTCAGTCAGATGACAGTTCCTTTCTTCACAATACATTTATAGAATGCCTACAAGAGTTGTTTCCCAAAGCATTACCTGCAACAGTTCTTTGTCCAACATGCAAGAAATGAATCAGTCCATTCTGCTAAGCAATACTTTGTGAATATCTTTCTGAATGGGAGGGTCAAGAATCAAGAGCAAGGAGTGCAACGGGAAAAGCTGGCTCAGAAATGCAGATAATCATGATGGTAACAATCCATAAACTTCAGAACCAGTCGATAAAAAGATATTCAGCAACATTTTCAATTCAAATATTGCCCCCCTTTGTAAAGTCGGTCAAAAGATGGCATCCAGTCTACTAAAATACGGTACATTTTCAAAATTGAGGTAGCCAAGAGAACATTACAAAATTGTCAGCTAGTTTTGAGGTGAGCTTATGTAAAATAATCCTTTTTTACATTTGAAAATTAACACTTATTCGTGATGACTCACGAATTTTTTTCTGGATAAGCACAGAACAGGATTTATTTCATTTTGATCAATAAATTATGTTGTAGAGGGGTAGTGAATGAGTGTAAGAGGTGGCAGCAAGTCATTTTTTGCAAGTCCAAGTCAAATCACAAGTCATTATATGCAAGTCCAAGTCAAGTCACAAGTCATTAGGTCCAATCACAAGTCAAGTCACAAGTCATTTGGTCACAGGGCAAGTCAAGTCACAAGTCATTTGGTCTAAACACAAGTCAAGTCACAAGTATTTTTGTCCAAGTACAAGTATAACCAAAAAGAACCAGGTGTCAACTTATGAAGTTACGAGTTATGAATTTTAGACAGCTGAGCACCTTTTCTCCAATTATTTTGACAATGCCTCCGTAATTTCCCTTTTTCACTTGTGTTGTAATTACTATTCTTACAGTCTATCACGTATCTGTCATATATTGCACCTCTGTCTAATTTAATAAATGTACTTTGCAGGGTGGAAATAAGCATTGCGATGGAATGATGACATGTTGAGAGCACTGTTTATCTTAGTCATGCATCAATACAACCCAACGTAGCAGCAGGATTTGCATGCTGCCCTGATCTACCGTACAGCTGCAGCTAGGTGAAATAAGAAGCCACACAAACCCAAGTCCATTTTTTTATGCACGTAAGGTGTAAGCTGAATAGCTTAATTATGCGGGGCCAGTTGAGTAGCATCTGACTTGGGTTGGTAACAAGTCAATTTTGCAAGTCCAAGTCAAGTCACAAGTCATTATTTGAAAGTCCAAGTCAAGTCACAAGTCAAAGCTGGTAATTACAAGTCAAGTCACAAGTCAAAAAATAAGTGACTCAAGTCCGGCTAGAATCCAAGTCACATAACTTCAGTCAGAAACTCTGAAAATTATTGCACACATTGTAAAAGTTTTGAAAAAAAACATACTAGATAGGGGATAAACTCATGGTAAACATTTGGTTGGATAAACTTCTATGTACATGTACATCTAAGGGTAGCTCATGAGGATGTGGAAGCTTCAGACAGCATGAAGCAGCACACTCCTCAGCTGCATATGTGGAAAACAATAACAAGCATAAAACCAAATAAATCAATTGCAAGTAATCAGTTTTTTTCATCTGATTTGGACTATTTTGTTCTTTTTATTAAAGTGCATTCAGAAACTGCCTTCTCTAAAAAAGCAAGCAGCAACGTTAGACAGTGTACGCTTCCAACATGAACCAAAAGACTGAGACAGCATCTAGGCAAGGTAACAGGAGTAGCAAAAACAATAGAAATGCAAATTTGTATTTCTATTATTGCAAATACTGTCAGCTGAAACTCCAGATAAAATGCCAGTGTTGTGTGCTATCAATCTATCAGGCTATCAATTGACATGGCCCTTGACAGGTCATATGCAGCAAGGTATGAGACGGAGAGAACCCCCCCTGCTTTGTGTTGGTCATTGTCTCGCAGGAATCTGGGAAATTCCTTTCAGACATCTTGGGGGGATGTGTTAAGTAACAATAGTCTGGAATGTGTATAGGGATTGGACATGTTGGGGGGTACCCCTCGGTCTCATTTCTTGTTGGATATATGACAGGTACGATCGACTCTCAGTACTACAAGCGCAGATAAGATTCCAGCTTCCAATTTGATGGTTTTTACGAATTGAAATGTGGACAAAATCGTAAAGATTGCTAATGTTGAATCTTGTAAATTTTTGGGTGTCATTATTGAAGACAAATTAACATGGAAACTTCACTGCCAGAAAATTCTTACACTTATTTCTCGCAATCTTGGTGTTCTGAGAAAAATTAACCATTTTGTCCCCTCTCATATTTTGCTTTCTATTTATACTACTTTATCTCTGTCTCATCTTCAATATGGTATACTGGCCTGGGGAAATACTCATAAAGTTTACCTTGAGAAATTGTTTGTGATTCAGAAGAAATCGTTAAGGCCTAAATGGTTCTTGCGTTAGAGATCACTCGGCCCCGTTGTTTGTCAAATTTAATACCTTTTAATCTATCTATGATCTTTACAAATATCACTTGTGTGATCTTATGGTTAAGTTTGAAAAAGGAATACTGCCTCTGAATATAAAATCTCTTTTTGCAAGGAACACTGATATCTACAATTACAACACCAGGTCTTCAAATAAGCTTCATTTTGATAAAGTCAGAACATCTATTCGCCTTTTAACTATTAGATACCTGGGAACCCTTCTCTGGAACCAATCAGATCTTTTTGTCCAGTGACGAAAATTGCAACTTGTAAAAGGCATTATAGGAAACTTTTATTAAATGCGGAGGACTATTGAGAGTATGATTTCTTCTAAACAATGCCAAAGTTGTATTTATACATTTTTAAACCTGTAATTAGGATTTTATGTGGTTGTTGTACACAACTATTTACTAACTTGAACTAATGAAGTCCATCACGCATTATTCTGTATTATTCATTTTGATATTTGTTTCTCTCAAGAATTGTAAAGTTACATGTATTATCTTTGCAGAGGGCAGACCCCGTACAAGCTTCAGCTTTTTGTCTGACCTCCCTCCATACTAGTTAAATCACTCTTATTGCCTTATATTATTAAATCATGTACAGTATGGGAAATAAATAAACCAAACCAACAAATCCTAAATAGCATTTAGTTACTTCCCACAAGCTTATTTAGATAAGTCTCCTGACTATTCAAGGCAAGGCACTGATTATGCAATGCAAAAACATGGTGGCTTCTCAGGGTTAGAAATTTTTTTACTATTTTTTTAAAAAGTAACTGAAAAAATTGATTTTTTAAAGATTTAAATTAAACGTTTTGATTAAAATCATATTTTTCTCATGAAAATTGGAGACAAGTTGGCTCAATTACATGTATCTGTTCAAAAGCAACCAAATTAGCTGCATGTGTATCAATTTTCTTTATCTCTTTCATGTCTTTTGCTACAAAATTAAATGACTTTGGATTTGAATGGAGAAATTTACATCAAGTACATATAATTGGCTAAATTCACAAACCACTTTGAACATTGTCTAACCCAGTAAAATGTATGCAGTATACTGTAGCACCTAATTTGCACAAAAAGTAGTCTTGTTTTGTTTGTGATCCAGCTCCTTTGTGATTAACAGAGCAGTGACTTACATGTAGGCTTGATTAAAAAACACTTTATCAAGGGCATGTTGTTGCCGGTTTTAGTTTCACTGCATGATGACCAACATTTCTAATCTCGGTAAAATACATACAGTGTATGTACTTGTAGAGACAAAAGGTTGATGTACACTTCACCATGTCAAATTCTGAAGTGGGCAATTTAAATGAAGTGAAATTAAATCATGATTTATCCTTCATATTAAATTCATTCACTGAGTTCAAAAACCTGATTTAAATCAAAACAAGTGGACTTAATTGAACAAAGAAATCCTGCCAACCCAGACTGTGTGAAACACATCATGTGAATTTATCCTTTTTCTCAAAACTGGTAATTAAAAGGCTGAGAGAGGGGATTTGTTGTTAAAAATGTGCAATACCCTGCAAAAAGAAACCAATCAGGTGAAAAGAATTTAAAAATTGAAACATTTTTGCCCTTTGTCCAAATAATAAAATATATTGATTTAAATCAGTGAGTTTTTTTAAATCACTTGATTTAAATTGAGATTTAAATCGGTGATTTGAATCAAGGTGATTTAAATCAGTCAACCCTGTGGTTTCTTGAACAACACATGTAAGCCGATAACGTAAACAATTCAAAAAAATCATTACACGCAGGGGTAAGTTGGCTCCAGTCAAGTAAGTTATACATGTATGTGTATATATGATGTCCGTTACTTTTGACGGTTCAAATTCCTCTTACAAATGTAATTCTTGTATTACCTTTCGGACCATTTGGGCACCTTGAGTAAGCTGAGATCGTTTGTTGAATTATTACCCCATACATATATCATGCATGGTCACCTCAAACTAAGACATACATGTAGGTAAGCACAAGGGAAGAAATACAACATACTGAAAGAGAATTTGAAAAGTCTCTCAAATCTCAGTGGGGAAAAATCAAACCATCTTTTCTCCTCGAAAATCTCCTTGTTAAGACGTTATAAAAAATATTATTCGAAATGACTGCATGTACATACAGTCATTTGAATTTCAAGATGAGAAATTCACTTCACATAAAGTAGTACTGTACACGTACAATCTCACAGCCAACCGTTTCCTGACCAAGAAGCCAAACTGATGGCTAAAGCCTCACAGCCTCTCAAACACTGACCAATATCACAGTTTTAACCATTTACTAAATACTAATAAATGTTTTCTTCTTATAATATTTGTATGTATCTTCCTAATAGTTCAGGAGGGTTTCTCAACCAAGTACAGGTAATGAATTAAAACAACCATTGCCACATCCATCACTTCTTTATTCAAGCCCAAACCAAAACATTTCACAACCACAAGGACATGTACATGTACATTGTATGCACATATTGCCTCTCACTTCCCAAGTAAGACACTACAGTTATTAGACGTTAATATTATTCCTTGACTTGAATAGCCACAGCCTACCAATCACTCCCAGTCCCAGGCAAAGAAGCCACCCACAGGCCTATAGCTTGTCACTGGCTAACCAAGAGGCCACTGATCATTGCCCCACTTAAATGTATACAGACATGTCACGATGTCAGGGGCACTAATTCAAACCCCATTGAAAACTGGGTAAAATCAACAAAGTTCAGGGTTCAATACCATGCAAGCTGACATACACTGCATATTCATGTAACAAACTCAGTTGTCCAGGAAAGCATGGATAATTTCAAATGTTTGAAAAAGTGCACTTTCAATGCGGATGTACATGTATATTCAAGAAAATACGGTTGAAGAAAAATCCATTGCTGGTGCACTTTTAAGCAAGACTCAACTTGTTAATCTCAATAGGAATGTCTTTATGTGATAGTATACAAGTAACATGTACATGTAGTTTTGCAAAATGTAAGTTTGTGCGGTGATCTTTTTCTACATTGGTTGATTTTCAAGATTTGAGTAGTTCATGGTACGCAGAAATAATTAGAAACTTTATCATGAATTAGTATACTGTACCTTACATTACAAGAATAAAAAGAATTCTAATTACATAAATGCAAGAACAGACACCATCAAATAACATTTATGATGAAAATAAGCTTAGATAATGATGTACATGTACATGATGATGTTTGTGCACTTACATCAGAATACATGTGGAACACTCAAAGAAAATTAGGCCAATACATCATACATTCTTGAGTGCAAAAACCAATTAAGGGTGATTTTTTGGATGTTTCACATCAGCCACGTGGTTTATCTATAGACATTTCATTAAGTAGAGAATATGTACATCATGTACTCCCCCTGATCCATACTGACATCCTGCTGCTAAGCCTGTCAGAAACACTCATCCACAAAGACATGATATTACCACGACTCCTCCATGATGATGCGGAATTCTTCTCCAACCAATACTTAGTTTATGAACGCTACCCTGCATCAAGCCAGGAGAAAATATCTACTGGTACTGTATATGTACACCTACATGTGCATGTACATGTAGCTCTAAGCTTGGAGCACTTGCTATGACACAAGGGAGTCTCACTGGCAATAATGCCAGCCGAATCAGGTTTCCCAGCTGCAGATGGCAAGCAGCTGGAATAAGGGTTGAAAAAATTACGAGAGAGGGTTAAAGCAGCCTGCCAGCATGCAGTGCCTTCAGGAGATAGGGTTGAAATGTCCTGTCTCCACAGGTGCAGGGCGTGAGGAGGTTAATTTGCTAATACCTTGGAGGGAGGGAACCCTTTTGCCCAGAGATACCTAAACTGATACCGATAGGGGTCAGTGAGAAAGAGAGACAGCCCGCATGCAGTCAGCATGTGTGAGATTGGATATATTGCTGGGGTGGCCTGGTATGCTGTGAGAGATGTTGACTAGTGAGGCTGACTGTGAGCCAAGGCAGAGAGAAAGGGTTTGATGTGAAGATATTATGGAGAAAGGTAGGCTTCACACTTGCCATGTCACACCATGAAAAAAGACACACACAAAGATTAATGACATCTTCACACCATGCACTTGTTGGCCCCATGGAGCCTGGATTATGTATACATGTATGCATGTTGGCCCTGAAGGGACATTAAAAACATAAGTTAGTATTCAATTACCACAAATTTCTGTCAGGACATTGCCAATTTATTTCATGACACCCTGAATGACATCCGTGACAACTTGAATTTATTTCATGGCAGATTTAGAAATTTCTTTTTGTACATGTAGTGTATAAAAAGCCTCACCTGGTAAATTATCTCAGAATGAGAAAGTTGCATGGGTACAAGTATGCAATGTAAGCACAAGAAAGATATATCCCTTCAAATACAAACCAGCAAACAAAATATTTTCACAACATCAACAATGTGCTTCAAAGAAATAGACAAGTGTATAATGACATACTGTATGAAATTAAATTCCACTTAAGCCAAGAAATGCAAGTCTTGGTGTTACTCTTCCTGGGACTGCTTAAACAATACTCCCTTATCCCATAAGGTTTGGCTCATTTCTGAAGATTATGATCACAGCAGGCCAATCAGAACTCACTTTGAAACCTGAGGAAGTGGGCTGTGCCTCCCATAAAGTGGAAGACCCCTACAGCGCTTGTCAGCTTCACAAGGTCACTGGTTAAAGGTGGGAGACCAAAATATAAATGCTTGCATGCACAAACTAGCTTCTTACAATGCCATTTTCACATTTAAACAAACAAATTCATTTAAATGTACATGTAGATCCTTTATTATCACCATGCTGACATTCATTAATATGACTGATACAACTTTTACTTGTGGGATACATTCTACATGTACCTGACTGGAACATGGAAAAAGAAGGCCTTCTTATTTTCCCATGACTGAAATCAAACATGATGACTGTTTCACTGTGACAGCAATACCATTGTGAGAGTTCTGAGTAGTATTAGAGTACACACCTTCTTGGAAATGTGCATGAAGTGGCATTAAATTTGATGAAATCCAATTTTATCAGGTTTATGCAATACAGATTTTGTTTACTATGAGAAAATTATTCACCGAACATTGTCTTACCTGAATATCATAACAACCTCATCAGCCTCAATGATCAGGAAAATCATGGACAAATTTAAAGTTTAAAAAGGGCACTTTTCAAATTAACCCCTAAAGGTGTCACACATGTTGTTTTCACACTTTGCTAGCTGGCCTAATAAGTTACATACAAAGTGCACTTAAGGAAAATTCACCACAAGGTGCCTTTCAGGAAGGTAAAGTCATTCATTAAAAAGGTACAAACCTGTACATGCACAGTATTTTCCGCAAAGTCGGCACTCATGTCAGATTATAAACAATGCCTGATACTATTCTAATTAACTATTGGATAATAAAAGGAACTTTTGGTCAAGTACATACATGTACACTGTACCTTGGCCACAACACACACATGTACATGTACAGTATGAGCACAGTTGCCTTTACCAATGACCTGGACCAGTTCCAGGCTGTTTCATCATATACATGTACATCTACGAGAATTTTAAATTTTCAGCCAGCAATATCTTCTTTTCAACTAAAAATAAGCATTGTCTTCCTCTCCGTTTGTGCATTTTTGTCTTGGACTTGAACTATTGGGTTAGCTTCCATCTTGTACATAATCCCAAAACATGGTTAAATTGCATCTAAAATGCGAGAAACCAGACCAGACCTGTTTGTGCAAAAGCGTAAATGTAGAAGTCCTAGTCCAAGGCTGGTTAGGTAGCTACTGGTACATGTACATGTAACTGCACTGGCCTAATTATGAGCTGCAGGAGCTGCTGGGCCTAGGCAGTGGAGAGTGGAAGCCACAGCACAATAAGTTCCCAATTTTCCGCTTGTAGACACAATGGAGGACAGTTGAAACTACATGGACTGTACATGTACATGTAGTCAAGATTTCAAAGTGATGAGAGCAAGTTCATGTTTGTGAGAACATATTTGAAGGAAACATATATAGCACCTAGCACTCCAACCATGGGATTTTGGGAAGTCAAAATCTTGACACTTGAAATTTCTTTCCTTAACAATCACCAAAAAATTGCACATTTTGAGGGTACAGTTGATAGAAATTATATTCTACTTTTGAATGATATTTCCAAGTACATGTATTGTTATTTCACAGGGAATGTGCTTCATATCCCAAGAGCACACACTCCTGGATGATGTTCACCTTTAAATGTACAATGTATAACAGCTTGGGGCCAGATGAACTGCAGCAAAATGGTAGACAAGCATGGGTTGTCATAATACTTCTTCAAAATCAGTCCCCAATTATAAGAAACCACCTATCAATGACAGTGCATAACAAGTGCAGGATGTTGGTTTCAAGTTAATCCAGTGTCAATCAGGTATTTTTATCCTTTCAACTCAGCCCAGGGCACAGCATGGGGAACACATATGGCTGTGAGGTTTGGTATTTCAAGAATCTCACACATTCTGATGAGGACATAAGGCTTTAATGCAACAACAAACCTGCCCTTCTAATGACAGAATAGACTTCAAGTCACAATGAAGCTTAGAGAGTTATGAGGGCAGCAGAGAACATGGTGGGAAAATCTTCAGTACTTTGTTATCAACAGAGGGCCTGTACATGTCTTGTTTTGGGGTTTTTTTGGCCTACCACTTGCTTGTGAAACTATTGCTGGCTATCAGTAAGAGAGCATAATAAATCATTGTGTTAACATCAATGGGGAAATACACATTTTGAGGTACACGTACATTGTAAAATCTGACACCAGCAAAGAGTAATATTTCTGTAAACTTTGGCCACCCAAAATTTAGTGTTCCAAACTCCGGGGCTGAAGTTAACAGGATTTGCATCAATTTTTCATTTAATACAGCAACTGGTAGAGCAAATAGAATCTTAGTCCAGTACTTTGTATCAAATTTCATCTGAAAGATGCAAATATACTCATTGTAGGCAACAGAAAATTATTTAACATAATGATAAAATATACATGAAGCTGCATGACAATTTCATTTTCAAGGCAACCTTGGTGTTGTGTAAATATCTCAGATTTTAATACTAATTTGGACAAGTTATTCCACAATAACAATCACTGTTATCTGTCTTTAGCAAGATCAAAAGTCTTTCTGATGTCAAATTGTACTCACCTCCTCTTCCTGGTCCTCCCCGTCCACGCCCTCTCTGTTGACCTCCACCTCTCCCACGCCCTTTTGCAACAACCTCTTCTTTGACCATGTCTATCACCTCATCAGGGATTCGCAGGTACTTAATGGTACTCCCTCGTATATAGCACTCTGGCATTCTCCAAAATCTGTCTCCATCCTACATGTACATGTATGTTTGGCAAAAGAGGGACTTCAAACTTCAAAGACCAATAATATACAGGTTTGTAATAATAATAATAATAATAATACAGCATTTATAAGGCGCCTGTATCTGGTGACCATTCAAAGGCGCCGGTCTGATGAAAGAGCCTCGGTCTCAAGAAGGACAGCACATATACTGTAGAGAATGAACCTTAAAACCCAAAACCTCTACTCAGAGTCCTGTGGAATAAACTTCAAAAGAAAGTTAGCAATCTGTCTAGGGAATGCTGCTGAGTTGTCAACAACTTCGCTCACATTCACTTGTTCACTCACTCTGACCAGTAATGAGGCATCAAACTTGTACTGGTGTATGTACAAATTTATAAAGTGGTGCTACTGTATCAAGACTGAAATATTTCTACAGTTAATTACAATGACTGGCCTGACATCATGTGAAACAAAATGCTCTGTCTTCCAACATCAAGTCACCAAATGATTTCCATCCTGACCCCCTTGAAGTTGATTTATTTGGAACTTAGTATTGTTATGCAATGATAGCCACTGGTAACCACTGTGACTGAATGACTTTGACAGTATCACTGGTGTTCATAGATTAGCCCTGACCCCCTGGGTGTACATGTATGTGTATGTAGAATCATATTGAAATCGAAGGATTTGGGATTATTAGAGCTATCAGGTGGTGTTTATTTGGTTTCATATGGAACTGTAACTCACAGGTTCTAAATATCTGATGTTGCTAATACTGTTATGATAACTAAAGGCAATATAAAAGATCCTGAAGGGTTGAAAACCAATTGTGCAAATTGGTAAGCAGGTGGTCAGTTGCTGATATGTATCCGAATTAAACAGTATTTCTACTTTTTCATATGGTAACCAGCTGTTTGATGATAATCAAACAATACCACAGGTAAAACCAAATGTGCTCACTGGCCGGGCTCAGTATTAAATGGTATTCATATCTCAGATAGTCTCCCTATTCAACAACGTGCAACTTGATTGTGTATTAATTCACATTTTATGGTGCCCACTGCGAAGTGATAATGCCCGCTGCGAAGTGATAATGCCCCGCTGCGAAGTGATAATGCCCACTGAGAAGTGATAATGCCTGCTGAGTAAATCACGAGTTGGCATCTGGATACGCGACAGTTTCATTGATTCTGATTAATCAAGAGTCTGTGTGCACGCGGCTTGCCACGTACGCACCAAGTCTATATGAGGAAATTCTTTTGGACAACAAGGAATGTACCATAAAATGGACAGGGGAATTTGGGAAAATGAAAATAAATTTTAGACGGAATTGTTGGAATCTATCATACATTGACATTTTTTGACTCTCCGACTTAAAAGAGTATTATGAACGGGAATAAATATGTGCTTGGCCACTCTTAAAATAACGTTTACGACTGGCTCAGGAGACTGAACACCGTGACTAGAAATGCCCTCGCCTGCAGCTCAGGCATATGTCATGTCCGTTCTCCTGAGCCGGTTTTAAATGTGTGTTTAAGACCAGCCAAGCACATTTTATTTCCTTATCATGCTTGTGTATTTGTATGGTATGGTAACCAGTTAGTAGATACCACTGAACGGTGACCAAGTGTTACCCAATAAAAAAAATTTTGTGAGTTATCCTGGATGGTATCCAAACATTCCAGTGGTGAAATACTGGTGCTAAGAAACTGACATCTGTTTCAAATAAGCTCTGACAATGCCGAACACCTTTTTTCAGTGAGGCAGCTTAGGCCCCTTCCAACTAGTCCTAATCATACAGCATGTGATAAGTCTGCTGGAATTCACAAGCTCTTTTAATCTTCCCCAAACAAAAGAGCACCTGACAACACCAACAACCTGTGGTCAGAACGGTATACTCAAATGGTAAGGCATGCACACTCCAGGCAGTCCATGATCTGAGCAGCCGGCTTCATGCATTGACAATGTGATTTTACTTGCCCAAACCCTGGCTTGTATGTTCACTGCTTCTCGGGACAGTAAGTTCCTCCTTCAACCAATCATCATGGATGAAATTGCTACAACACAATATGACATGAATATATATCACCCCCAGCTATTACACGTATATGCAGAGACAGCGCAAGACTCAGATGCATCATTCATACAAGTTTGGGCAAAGGCTATTCCTTAACCACTCGACGATCGTGCCTGGTGTCATATAGAAAAAAGTACCCACACAAGTACCAGACAAAATTCACTAACGTTGAAGTAACAGCCACATGTAAAACAGTCTTCGAGCTTCATGGCTTCCGGCAGTCAAAGCTCTGCTCTACTATGTGTGCAATAACAGATCAACGGCAATAACCAGTAAGGTTTGGTACCCAGACACAAGGGTATTTTACACTTTATTTGTGTACGCATTTTCCCTAGTGTGGAAAGGTGCCCTGCTAAATGTACAGCATGCGTTGTACATGCAAGTCTGTACATGTACATGTACGTAACGATGCAAAATATCAGTGTACACAACATAGCTGTTTACTTTTTACCACTTTTTATAAGCTTTTGTGAAGAGGAAAAAACAGATCAAAGGTAAAGTTATTGCCTTCTATTCTTGGTCACAAAAAAGACAATTTTATTTCAAGAGATGATACCGTCTATAACAACAACTACTTTATTATTATAGTTTTTTTATTATATCAGAGCTTTCGATATATTGATTTCAATGTTTAAGCGATATCGTTCATATTGATATAAAAGCAAAATCGATAATTATATTGGATGTTTTTGATATACACTGTATGGACAGACTTTTATTTTAAACTGTTGCCATTTGCTTTCCATGGCAACTAATCACACTGTTTGGGTTATCAATGGTACAACACACCAATGCTTACCATATGGTTTAAATTTACGCTACATGTAAAATGAATTGTTTCCAATACATGTACATGTGATTTTCATAATAGTGGGTTGTACATTTAACTTGTGCATAAGTATGATCTTGTAATTTAACTTAAAACGCATGAGTAAGTTGCCATTGCTCTGAAATCAATTTGAATAAAAAAATCACACAAACAACATATCTGTTGTGTAGCTTTCTTTCTTGTCTTTTTCCTGTCATTGGTGCAATCCATGCTAGACATGTACCGGTACCACTGAGCAGAACCGTTTCGATCAGTTACGCTCAATGCTGGACATGTATGAAATCACACAAATTACGTCACCCACATTATGCATGACGCAAGCGGGGCATGACACTGTTATTAATTCTCTTCAGAACAGAATATCAGAACTTATTTTTGTTGTTGTTGTACCGGGCTAAACTTTAGCTGATTTAGTGTTTTTCCCTTGTAATTTAAAGCCTTTGGTAATCCAGCTCAAACGCATCTGTAGTAAACTGCATCTGTTGTGAACTGCATCTATTGAACGAACTGCAAGTTGTTCCTGAACTATGAACGTTGCATCAGGTCACAGTAGTAAGTTTGAATCTTCTGTTTGATATGACACATGCTTTGTAATTATCAGATCATTATTGTTAAGATCATAATTTTGTTCTTAATTGAAATGGCTTTGTTGGAACAATTTTATCAGTAATGATTTATCCAGACTGCTCCGCTGGATTTAATGCATAGACACTCAAAAGTATGTCCATTTTTGTTCTTTGCAGAATTGAATGATGATTTTGATGAATTATTAAAAATAACGGTAAATCTTCATACATTAAACACCGGCTGCAACGTACTCCATTCTTCATTCATCTTGAGCCCACCACAAGTCAATTTACTGTCAAATATTGAGGCCAAGATGAATGAGAGAAAAATAAAATGCTGAACCAGCAAGACCAGGTTTACACAGCCAAAGTGTTGGAACAACACATAATGCAAGAAGATCCCACAGAAGAGCTGGCTGTGGAATTCCAGAAACTTGAAGTTGCTCTCACAGAACTTCAAGACCAACACGATGAGTACTATGACACGATAGCCGACCTTGACAAATATGAGCAAGAAGAAGAATTAATACATTCAGGTCTGTATAGATGACTTCCTGAAGTTGAAGCTGAAGTTAAACCAATTAAGGAAGGCTCAATCCGAGAAAGTTGTTCCTGACCAACCGGCTGAAAATGTTTCAATAAGTGCTTCAGCATTTCTCAAAGGAGATGACTCCCAAGGATTTTCAAATTATACTGGCCAACCAGACAGCAGTGTCAGTACCGAACTGCATGAGAGCTGCTGGTCTGTTCGAATTGAAACCAAGGGTAGAGAAACTCAAGCTACCAACATAACCGGTACAGGGGACGTCAGAAACTACTACTTCAGAGACGACTTCAAGCACATGATTAAACCTGCCTATGATGTAAGACATGTTGTCTCCATCCTGCAGAGTATAGTAGTGTAAGTGACAAACCACTGAAGTTACTTAAAGGTATCGGAACTGATTATGATGTGGGCTGGGAGTATTTGCACAAGTACTGTGGTGACTCAAGAATCATCTCTGATGTAGTGACTCAAGATCTTGCTAAATTCAAAGCACTTGGTAATGGAGAAGACAGTCATTTTTGCGAGCTTACTCAACTGGTAAGATGCAACTTCAATGTCCTGAAACAAATAGGCAAAGAGGCAGACCTGGACAACAACCACATGCTAGCTCTAATCGAGCAGAAATTGTCTGCAGAAGATAGAAAGGTGTATGCCCGAATAATACAAGACAGGGAGAACGCTTCTCTTGAAGGACTTCTCAGATTTCTCGAGAACAAGACAAAGACCAGAAAGAGGGCAATTGCTCCCATCAGAAGAACCAGTATGACAGTATCTCAAGAAGCCAGAGTACATCTGACAACAGGACAGCCCGTCAAGAACGAAAAAGTGGGAAAAGTGCTGGGTATGCACGACCAACAATCACTGGCCTGATCAGTGCCCCGCAATATTGAAACTGACTCCCAAAGAACACGTCCAAAATGTGAAAGACAAGCACGCCTGCTTGAAGACAGCCAGCAAAGGGCACAACATGTTACAGAAAGAAGAAATACCCTTAGTGTGATGCCCATCGTCATCCCCTCCTCCATGTAGCAAGCCTGTCATTTCAACAACACTGACCACCCAAGTAATGGCATGTAAAACCAGCGCAGATTACACCAATGCCACACTGCCCTTGCTGACGACTGACATTGGGGCTACTGACAAGAAAATAACCGGAAACATTGTCTTCAACTGTAGTGCGAGTGTAACCCTGGTCCAAGAAGTAACAGTGCAAAGACTTGGACTGCAGGGAAAGGGATAGCTGATCAGCGTAGATATCACAAATCTGGGTGTAATGAGTGAGACACACATCACCAAACAGCATGAAATCAAGGTGTTTTGTGAGAACAAAGCGTACAAAGTGGCATCAATAGAAGTTCCCAAAATAACCACAGTGCCTCCACTACCAGAAGAGTGTCAAGAAAAGATCAGATGGGTGTTTGGAGAGGTTGACATAATGCTGGGTGTTGATCATCCTGGCATGCATGGAGGTACACAAAACAAATAGATGGCAAGGTCCTAAGAGATTCGGTAGTGAGTTGGGTGATTCTTAGATTACCTAACAAACATCCACTGTGATTAGCAAGACAGATCTCAGTGAGTTTTGGTCAACAGAAAGTATGGGGCTTAGGATACAAAATTGCAGCTCAAAACCTTCCAGTAGCCTAAACCTGGGACCCAGTGAACTATGTCAGTTTGAAAAAATGTGAAACTCATGCAAGAACATTGACAATAGATGGCTGGTTCCCTACCCATGAAGAAAGATCCAAAAGAGCTACCTGGCAACAGAAACAACTGTGGCCAAAGTATTATCCATAGAAAAGAAGCTCCAAAAAGAAAGAAAATACACTTAAATGGAACAAAAGGATATTCAAGAAAGTTAAGCAACAACGGGATAAATAATTTTGATGGTCGAGTTCACTTCATTTCCCACCACCCAGTCATTCGTCTTGAAAAGAAGAGTATGCCAGTTTGTACTGTCTTCAATTTGTCTGCCAGCTTCAACGGTCATCGACTAAACAGCTACAGGCAGAAGAGACCTGATCTCTTTAACAATCTCTTTGGAGTTTTATTCCGGTTCAGACAATTTCCGATTGCTGCGTCAGGCGGCATAGCAAAGATGCACCATCAAGTCAGAACCCCAGATAACACTAAGCATGTAAACAGGTTTCTGTGGATAAACTACGAGGCTCGAGAACCAGACATTTATGTGAAAGAAGTGGTATGAAACTTTGGCGACATATCAGCACCTGCTATGGCATTGACAGGACTGAGGTGAACAGCCACTGAAGGGGCTGAAGTCTACCCAGAAACATCCAGAATATTAGACCAGGACACATACATGTACATGGATGACATATGCACATCCACCAATTCAGTTGAAAAGGCTACATTTTGGTGAAGTGTAGCAAAGTGTGGCGAAGACTGGCGAAATTGACACTGTCCTGGATGCAGAGCTGCTTCAAGGGAAAAGAGTGGATTTCAAATACAAGCTAACAGAATGGAAGACTGACAACAGAAAAATCATTGGAACTCCAACTGCAGAAAACAGAAAGTGTTAGGCGATGTATAGGACCCTGAAAAAGATAAACTGGAATACAAGGTGAAAATAGAAGACACAGAAGACACATCATGAACAACTGAAGAAAGGAGATTTCAAGTCATTCAGTCCACTTGCAAAAGACAAAATGATATTCATACAGGAGGAAGAGACAATTTCTTGCTGTAAGAGGTCACCCAAGGGTAATCCAGAGTGACAAAGAACAAAGAATCGCCGAAATTTCTGGTGAAATACAAGCACAAATCAAGAAGCATAAACAAAATCCAGAATAACAAGAAAATCACTCTCAAGATATTTTGATAACAAATACGTACAAACACGCCACAACTGGGGCGAAGCTAATTTAGGTATATACAGACAAATAATAGAACAAGGAGAATAAACTGGGTAAACTAACTCAAATTTATTCTGAAATCAAGAAAATATATACAAGAAAAGCAAACAGCACCACCAGGCGAAGTCTAGAAAAGGGAGATACAAAACTAGGTTGACAAAAAATCAGTCTTCCACCTTGCGCAAGACTGAAAAGGAATGGCAAATATATAGTATATACATACAGGGAAAATGAAACAGACGTACCGTTCACAAGAATGAGATTGAACAAACGAACTAGGTGATCAAGAAATAACACCAAAAACACAAGTAGCGACGGAAAATTTTCGGAGCGGGACCAAAACACGTCCAATAGTAATGGCGCAAAGAAAAGAGGAAGAACATGGCGGCCGCCTTCGCTGGAGTCGAGTGAGTGAGGGCACACTGTGGGTGATCGAGAATTTAGCGTGTGGAAGTAATGGACCAGGAAATAATGCAAACGTATATGTATTGGTAATCTGTGTAGGTTGCAGACAGTAGACTAGGCATATAAAAGCTACCACATTTACTGATTTGAAGCGTAAATGATTGAAGTCAAGTTTCAGAAAACTAACTTTAATTTGTTTTACATTTACAGCATTTGTGCACCTACCCTTGATGTGCAGATGACTTCCCTGAGGTTAATGTTCATCCAGTTATCACATGCAACGAGATGTCCATTGTATGTCTCTCCATTCTTCAACTCCACCAGCTGTCAGCAAATTGAGAAAATGTCACAAACATCGTTCATTCCTGCACCTTTTGCTTTTCCATTAGGCACTACAGAATACACAGGCATGATTCCAACCACAAATAGACTCAATCAACAACTGGCTAGAAATCAAAAGTTTTTAAAAAACTAAGAAAATCAGTTTAAGGAATGTACATGTAATCATGATCTCAATGGTACCATACAGTACCACGACAGGGCAAAATGTTACTTCTGTACTCCCTGGCCTGTAAACAGTATGAACTGTATTTAACTATTTCTCTGGTGATGTCCTTTCTCTTGAATACCTTTTTGCTACCAAAAAAATTTGAGCACCATGGCAAAAGCTACATGTAGAATTGTTACTCTTGATACTTTCAAAGTGTTTGAGTTTAAAAAACAAAAGCTGTTTTGGCTGGTGATCGAAACAGCTAAAAAACATGAAAAGAAAATGAAAATAATTTTTTAAAGAAAACAAAAGCCGCTTCAGTTACCTGAAAACAAAGGCTTTTCCACATAGTGCACTACCGGTATGTGCAAAAGCCAAAAACAGAACAAAAGAATGCCTTTTTCGCAAAGTTGCGATAAAGCCAAAAACATCCTAGCTTTTGCCGTCTCAAACTTGGGCCTACTGCACAAAAGTGTATACCCCAGTAGAATTTGGAAATCGTGTTAGTCACCCCAACTATAGCAGATACATGTACATGTACCTTCACAGAAAGTTCCATAATTACATGTATGTACCCAGTAAGTACTTACACATGTATGTAAAATGTAGGCTGAATTGTATGCCAACGTACCCGGTATATACATGTAAAGTGTTTTTACACAACTTTGGAGCATGGAATTGTTTTGTGCATGCAAAGTCAAGGCACCAGACAGGCGCTTTGCTTTGTATGATTCTTCATATATAGATGTGCCCCCTCGCTGGGAGACATCCAGGCATTATTTTTAGATGACAACATCCACAACTAGCACACGTACATTGTACATGTACATGCACCAGTGCATCACAGGTCAAATTTTTTAAGGTTCAATGACATGGGAAAATGTAGGATTTTGATGAGCTTAAGGGTGATAGTACGAATGTCCAAACTCTCCAGACTATATCAGTGCAAGTAAAAATGTGCTGTCATTTCTCTTTCAGAAGACATTAGGATTCAAAGTTTGTGACATTTCTGAAGTTAGGATTTCAGGTGTTAACGTCCTTCACCGAAGTAGGGTTGTGATGGCAACAGTATAATGACAAATTTCAAAAGAGAGCCATTCACAGCCCTACGTGTGGAGCTAGGGTCAGGCATGTTATGTTGGATGTCATAAGACTTGAAGATTAACATGGTTAACATACCATAGCACATAGGCATGATAGGCCCAATTCGCCTGTTATTGGTGATCAGTGATCCATCATAGGTTCACTAATCAATGCAGAGAAATAAAACAAGAACATGGGTTCACTAACACCTAAACTCGCGTAATGGATGGAGCGAACCCAGCAATGAGGTAACTGGTCAAGATCTAGATCTATCCGTATGAAGCAAACAGGTCATTAACCATAACAGTCCTCAATCCCTTGATTACACCTAAACTAGAGTAACAGGCAACTGCGGCCACACCGATGTTAGTTTGAACTTACCATAGGGTGGTTTTGAGCTGTTCTCAGAAGAGAGAGTGGTAACTAGAAGCAAAATGGACAAAATGACAAATTGTGAGGCACATTGTAGGACTATCAACAAATGAGCATTTCTGCAAAAACTACTCATATTCTCACGGTCGGGATGACATAACTGAGTCTTGGTTCTTCTCTCTAATTGTAGCTATACCCTGTAGATTCATGGACCCAAAACATTGGTGGCTCTAGTCCTAATATGCTAGTTTGTGAATCACAGTGTGACTGTCATTTTTGACCTTGATAAAACCATAGGGGTAATTGTGTGAAGAATGAAAATGTGATTTATTTGCGGAATCCAAATACCTTGACTTTAAAACTTTGAATCTGCAGTAATAGTTTTTGCCAAAATATTTATTCAACCCACAAAATGACATGGCGACATTCACAGAAATCTTAATTTCAGACAAAAATGACAGATTATCCTTTATTACATGTACCTTGATTTTATTTTTTCATCTTACCTGTGGTACGTTTGATTAGATTTGCATAAAGAAGAAAACTGAAATGTGGTGATTATTATTACGAATTAACTTGCACATTATCATTATCAGCTCAACTTGACTGTTACAATGGGAGTGCCCCCCCGGTTGGGAGAAATTCTGGTTCACTCCCCCCACAAATTCCAGTTTCACACTGTATACATACGAGATACAGATATTTCAAATCATATGTTATTTCCCAACACATATCTTATAAACTGTCTAAAGATGTCACAAGTATTTGACAATTATGCATATCGAAATGTATACTTTCAGACTTTGGCGCACATCTATTTTATCATGACATCCGTTCCTGCTGCCTTACGGAGGTGGGCGACTTATCATTTGAATGCAAATATAAAGCCTTTTAAGAAGATATCAGAACTAAATAATTCCCCATGAATCCAGTGACTGATTGGTCAGTTGGTGCCTAGCCTGTAACATACATGAAATTTTCACACTTGGGACTCAAATCAACCGGGGCAAAAATAGTGTTATTGAATTATTTACTAAACTCTTAACCTTAACATCACATATGCCTGAAATTCACTATTTATGCGCTATGAATATCTCCCACACTATGGGCCTACCAAAAAGGTTTAAGTAATTTTCACCACATTACAGCAAAACATGCAAATCATGGAAAACATGCAAATCACTGTCATGCAGGCTTATGTAGGGTTACTTCCAGAACTGTGAGGTTAAACCTTACAGACAGCCATGTACAAACTGGCAAAACACATTTTTGGCTGTTTTGATTATGCCAACTTACTCGGCCATCACAGCTGTTTTGCATCTCCTATCTTTCCCTTCTTGTTTTCCAGTCACCCTCAGATGAAAGCCACACTGTAATCATGGTAATTAACCCAATCTTCTTCCATTCCAATGACCAATTTTAACTTGACTTTCATTTTGATGGGGTCAGGAAAACAAAAACGAAAAGATAGGACCTGTGTTGCAATTGGTCAAGTTATCACACAGCTGACAGTTATTGAGAGTGCGTGCTGTTGATTTTCTGTAGTGTGGAGGGGAAAAATGCGGAAGAATTTCATCATTTTCATGAAGATATTACAAGGTGAATAAACCTCCCATCCAGTAGGGGCGCACATCACACCTCTGGGACTGTCTTAGTATTTGGAGAAGTCCCTTTTAGACCATTGCACGTCCCCCGCAAGGTGCTTTAAAAACAACTGTTATGGCGTATCTGAGAACTAAGGAAAGCAGGAGGTTGTGGGTTCGAGTCCCACCCGAGTAAGCTTGTGAATTTTTTCGCAAGCTCTCGGACAAGCACTGAGCATACAGTGTTTATCAATATATATGTTGGGTAAGGGCAAAACCTGTTATATAAATTAACATCTCCCCAATGCAAAAATACATCTTGAAATAGTTCGTAGTACCCGCTGCTACACCTGACTCGGGTCGGCCAGCCGACCACGGCAAGCTCGGTGGCCAAGTGGTTAAGACGTCTGCACTAGTAAGCAGGGGGTCGTGCGTTCGAGTCCCATCCGAGTAAGCTTGTGAATTTTTTCGCAAGCTCTCAGACAAGCACTGAGCATACAGTGTTTATCAATACATACATGTACGCTGGGTAAGGGCAAAACCCGTTATATAAATTAAGGAAACTTTGTTGATTATTACAGTATGGGGGTAAGGAATTCAAATTTTCATGTTTGCACCTCCAAAAACCTGCATTTTTTGAGATATGGGGCAATAAATGTGCACCAAAGCAGGACTGAACTTAGATATACAAAATGAATGAAAAAACAGTTCAATTAGTAAACTTACCTGCCAACAATGATTTTAAGAAAGGCACAGAGAAATGTCATTGAAGAATAACTTAAAATATTTTCAGGAGATAAAGGTGCACACTTCATCCTAAATTTCTTTTATTTTCAGACTCAAGTGTACTAAAACAAAGACCAAATAAAACCATCACTGACAACAAAGTCGAGGCAATTCTTACATCTGTAAGGGTGAACAACTGTGATTCCATTATATTTACCTCCAAATACAGTGCAGTTGCAGTTTTCCCAGCAATGGACATCAAAGGAACTGAATCAACCGGATTATTCTATATAACACTCAAAGGTGCACCATGTTCTCCCTTTTTCATCATATTTTATACAGTTACATAAACACCAGTAAGGTGCTTTGAAGGCAGCATGTATTGTAACCATTTCTATCAAAGTTATGTACATGCCTGTTCATCCAATTTATACTGGCTGTGCAAATGACCATTGCAACAATAAAAAGAGAAAATAAGCATACATGGGGTTTAAATGACAACTAAGCAAAATATTATTTTGTAATCAGTACATCAGTGGATGCTAAACCTTCCGTATAAAAAAATTCTACTATTCACTTCTAGGATTACGAGCAGGAGTCTGCAATGGCACATAAAAGGTGGGGAAAAGACCACATCAAAGCAATTTTCTAAAAATCAATTCTTTTAATATGATATAGTTAATCAAGTGACATGGCACAATGTTCACAAAAACAACTGAAATAACTAAATATAAATGGAAAATGTAGGAGAAAAAACTGATACATGTAATAGCATGTGCATATTTTTGACCTAAGCCCACTTGGGAAAAATTGTCCCCTTTCAGGGAGACATTCTCTCTTTCAGGGGAATGGTTTTGTCCCCCCCCGGGCCCCCGGAACAGTCCCAGAGTTGTGATGTATGCCTTTACTGCCATCAGACATCTAACTTCACTAAGAGAACGCATGTTGTATGAAATTTTGATGCACAAATATCTGCAATGGCAGAGTAAGTTGGCACAATCAAATCAGCCAAAATGTGTGTATGCGAGTTTGTACACTTCAAGGTTTATACAGACCTAAGCCTAGGCCTATGTCTGTACATGTACATGTCTGTATAAATCTTACAGATCTGGGAGAATGTAACCGTCATGATAGCATCAACACACGCAAGTAACATTAGGCCTGGCATCAACAAGGCATCAACAATTTGAAAATACCCTTTAAAGATTGAGAAGTGATTTTAACATATTTAAAAGACTCTAACACCTGCCACTGGGTGAGAGAAACAGCAAATTTGCTTCCATATTCTTGCAGGAAAACAAAATTTTTTCGCAATCTTTCTTTTCTCTGCCGTCCACGTGAAAACGCAAAGGCGGCCAGTCGGTCTGCACGAGAAGGCCCAACTTTGTCACTCAAACATTTTGAATTTCCACACTCAAATATCATTTCAGATGAATGTGACACATTGAATATAATATGTAGGAGCCTAATTTTTATTTTAAATTCAACAATAACATTTTGCATAAATATGCTTTACGCCTAATGACTTGTTGACACTTGTTGACATGGTTAAAGTGAAATGGGTTAATTCGTACCCGAGTTAACTCATACCCAAGTCAGCTCATACCCCAAAATTCGCACCCAAGGTTAATAACTCGTACCCAGGTCAACACGTGCCCGAGTTAACTCGTACCCAGGTTGGCTCGTACCCGAGTCAACTCGTACTTCCCAGCAGAGCGTAATAAGATTTGATGCTCACATTTGTTGAACGAATGTTCCTTTACCAGTTGCATTTCGTTGAAAATCCCTACGGTTTCCAGGACATAAAATGAATCTGACGACAGTGCGTACCCCCTGAACAGAAATGTTCCACAGACGTACCTCTCCATCCAGTCAACGTCTTTGTCCATTTCAAATTTACGCGTCCAAGTCTTTGGGGGGGGGATGGCTTGATTAATTTGAATTAATAAAATCAGTGAACATACTTTGATCGAACGTGTATGATTGATGTCAGCTTCTTGTTTGGCTTGATTAATTTGAGTTAATAAAATCAGTGAATATATTCTGATAGTATGGTTCAACCATTGATGTCACAGCTTCTTTTGGGGAGAAGGAGCGATTTTTGAAAGACACTAATAGCATCTACCATCAGTCGCACATCCAAAAAAAAAAAAATTGTAATCATTAATATAATAAATAATAATGATTATATAATAATAACTAATTAAGTGCAAAAGGGGAGGACAAATTATCGTATACCAAACATAAAAATAAACAGAATTGTAATCATCAGGCCCTAATAAAATTAAACCGTTTGGAGTAAAGGGGAAAAAACGTAATCCTCATCGAGGGTACGAGTTGGCTGGGGTACGATTTGACTGGAGTACGAGTTGACCAGAGTACGACTTAACTCGGGTACGAGCTGACCCAAACTCGGTTAATAAAGTTGGGGAATTAGCACGGCTGCAAGGGGATCCCGGCCAGCCGGCTGCAGGCTGTACAGAGAAAAGCATTATGAAAGTTAGTGAATGCCCCCTTGCCCAAACGTGAGTGCAATAAATGGAACAAACTCCAACCAAGACATTTATCTCAAAAGCTGTAATTCACCATATTCCTTCGATTCGTTCAGCAGAGGACAATTACAGATATCGATAGGCGCAGTGTAAAACTTGACTCCACGATCTTAGCACCAGCGTAAAGCCCGCGCCATCTTGCCTGGATAGGCCGTTCCGAACTGCACCTGTGTCGCGCCTGCCCATTAGCCGGTCCACTTCGAACACGCTTTGCCATTGGGTATGTAGGCGGCTGGTCCCGGTGCGACTTTTCCTTCTTTGTTCTGTGATCACGCTGATGGTCGCCGAGTACCGACGACGGAGGTTCTGCCTGATTGGCCCGCTGCCGAGAATATGTAAATGAAAACTTGCCCGCTGTTGCACTACACCAAATACGCGCCGAAAACAGTGCAAAATCGGACCGAAATAGTGCCGCCCGTTGACTCTCATGAAGAGGTTGGCCTCCGTTTTTTTTACTGGAAATTCAAGATTATTTCCAGAAGATCACTTTTCGTTTAATTTCATGGGGGTTAGCCACGAAAATCTTTTTCTATTCGCCTTTCAAGGAAGATACCCCAAAAACAGCAGTAAAACTAAGCGCTCATTTCTGAATGTAACCGCCCGCCCTATCCAAAATAGGTCCGCAATATGGGAATTTTTGTGAAAGAAATACCCTGAACCAGAAACTATCAGTACCAAATTCGGGATATATAGAAATATTTCTATGATGCCTTCTGATTATGGCATGTCTTATTGTAAAAACCCCGTGGGATAGCAAAATATTAATGAGCTCGCGCGCAGAAATACAATTTTGGTGGAATGCACCCATTTCCAATCGAGCTTTTATTCAAGGCGTCTTATGGGTGCAGTGTCCCAATTCAAGGAAAATTCTCCGCCAGGCCGAGGCGCAGAAAAAGAGATTGTTTCAAAAAGAGTGGTCTGTTTGGGCCAAGAAATGGTGGAATTGTGTCAGTATAGCCCAGGATCATCTCTGTAGATTCAGGGACACCCATCTGGGGGCAAAGCAGACAAAAATGGGATTGAAAATTAGTCAGAAGAGCCCCAAGAAGGTGAGGGATGTCATTTGAAAAATGGCCGCTGGGAAGGCTTGGCAACATTCACTTTTTTGGGGGTGAGTTTGTTTTGGGCGGATAATTAAAAAAATCATTGGTTAACCTACTAAAAATTGAAAATCAAATGAAATCTGAAGGACCAAACAACACATTGATTTTTGTTTGAGAGGCCTCAGGGACTTCAGTTGCCTGCCATGGGGCTCCAAACTTGGTTGATTTTACACTATTTTCAATGGAGCTTGAATTGGTTCAGTGCACCCCAAAGCATAATTGTGAATTGTGTAGTCAAACCACAGCGCCGCAAAGCGGCACAAGATGGCAAACTTCACCGTGAATACACGTAAAACGTTGTAATTGCATGGGCGCCATTTGAGCAAGCGATACGCCTGTGTAATGCACATGCAAAGGCGCAGGCGCTGCGGCATGCACGTGCACCTGGTGACCCTGCGCCTAGCATTACCGTAAACTGTGCAGGCGTATCGCTTGCTCAAAAGGCGCCCATGGTAATTACACCCTTTGGGCAGATATATCTATCTTGCGCCTTCGGCGCTACACGATCTTTGGGTCAAACTATCGGCTGTGCTTAGCCAATATGGCTGTCGTTTCTAAGCTGTACAGGAGAGGATTTTCGTCATTAAAAAGTACGATTCCAAACACCAACCGCCCATTTATATTTCCAGATATAATTTCCTTTGTGCTCATATTTATCAGTAAGTCAACCGAGAATGACGTTAGATTTCCATTGACGTGCAAACTATGGCCATGTAGCATAATTGCGCTCGCACGCGCGTATAGGCCTCCTGGGGTGCCTGTGGTACCGACACGAGTCAACTGCACGCCGTAACTTTCCTACGATGACGCCTTTTCCACGAATCTACAGAGCTGCATTGTCGAAGAGGCGCTGGGGGGGTACTCTTTAAGGTAAATTTATCGATTGCTCTTGGCCATGGAAACTGCTCTTTTTATAAGGAAAGTTTGAACACCCTGTAGTGCCATCAAGTAGAGATTTAAAAAAAAAAGACTTCATTTTTTGAAGTTCGCGTTTATGAAGTATGTTTTCAAGTTTGTTTTTACGATTTTTTTTTCAAAGTTCATTTGATGGAGTTATAATATTCTCCAGTTAGTGCTTGTGGGATTGATATTTTGAAATATTATTTTTATTTTTGTAGACATATCTTTTGTACGAGATATATTTTTCCAAGTTCGTTTTTAGGAGATTTTTAAGTTCGTTTTAATCAGTAACATCTCTTTAAAGTTTTTTCGTTTTTTGGAGATTAAATAAACTCAAACTTGGAAATATATATCTACTGAAAATTAGCTCGGAAAGCGGAAGCTCATAAAAATAAACTTAATCAAAAAAGATACCGGTATCTCGTCATCCTAACATTGCACCAGACAGAAATGGCGGGAAAGTTGCATGGAACGAGTATTTCGGGGTGGTGAATCCTGTCGTGAAGAAAATGGCTGGCCGACCTGCAGGCGGCACTGTACATGTACTTCATCTGCAAGTCTACAGGGGTGCACTGAGGTTGATTGCTGGTTGTGCACCGGCAGGGCACGGGCGCACATACAATGAGCTTGTGAGGCTGCTTGGGCCGCGGTTTGCTCATAGCCGACAAGCGGAGAACTTTCTAGTGGACTAACAACATCGTAACCAGTGACTGAAGGAGACTTTTCGCGAGTTAGGTCAGGCTTTTTAGGGAATTGGCGGCAAAGGCTTATCCTGAGATACAGGAAGAGGCCAGGGGTAGGCTTGTCAAGAACCGTTTCAGGATGCAGTGGAGACTGTGCGGGAGTGCATCCACCGTGCCCGTCCTGAGGGTCTTGATTAAGCTGTGAGGGTCGTATAAGAAACCGAGAACTTTGAGAAACTTGAGGAGCAGCACGGCAAGATTGCAAGCCAGCACAGTTCGTGGGGCTTTCAACTGTGCCGAAGATGGAGGAGATTTGGCAGGCCATTGAACAGTGGGTATGTTCCATGATATTAATCTGTGTTTTTTCAGAGTTGATGAAGCAGAAACGTAGCGGGGAGACAGGTGGAGTTACACGTATCTCCAGCACGGTCGCCCAAGGTTCCTAGAAAAAAGACGGGTGATCTGAAATGTTTCAATTGTAGTGAAACAGGTAATTTTTGGCGAGCATGCAGGAGCCCTGGAAGAAAGAAGATCCAAAACAGGGAAACGCTATCCAGCCGACCGGCGGGCAAGGGAGCAGACTGGGAAGTTCACAGGGCCGACAAGGAATAGAAATTGCGAGGAACCCAAGCTGGAGCAGGAGACCAACCATTAGAGGTTACATGTCCTACGACTACAAGAAAAGGCGAAACATGGCTTGTTCGTGAATGGGGTGGTATGGAATACATGATGTAGGTTCCTTCGAGACACAGCTAGGTTGTCAGAAACTGTCGAGTAGTTCGGTGTATAACAAAATTCCGAATGATCACAGGCCAATAGTGCTGACTGAGGATCTGAAAATTAATCAGGTAGACGGAAGCCCGTTGGCAACGAGTGGTACTGCCTGGATGGAGGTACAGATTGGAAAGTCATTGTCTTCAGTGAAGGTAATTTTTGCTGACACCCCGTATTCAGGATTTGGGGATGAATTTCCTGTTGCCCATAGGTTATACCAGGCAAGATATGGGACGGAGGGTACCCCCTTACCTGTCCAATCCCTATACACACTGTAGACTATTGTTACCCAACACATCCCCCCTAGAAGTCTGTAAAGAATTCCTGAGATTCCGATCAAACAATGACCAACACAAAGGCGGGGGGGTCTCTCTGTCCCATATCTTGCTTCAAATGCCATGGGTGCAAGTTTGGAAATGCACACTCTGCAGCTGGGGTTGAATAGTGAACTATTTGTAGGGAGGGTGGTTGTTACTGACACAAAGGGTGTAGTGTCAGGTGCCATTCGAAGGTGGTGTGAGGTTGTAATAGGTCCTGTACTTGAGCCTGTGGGAGGCAGTGGAGAATTGGCACAGTGACATTTAATTCTTGCGAGATCACCGGTTGAGGGTGATCAGGATGTGCTACCGCTTTAGGTGCTTACCCTGACAGGGAGAAGCAAGTTGGAAGGCGATGTAACAAATTGGGGATGGTTCCCAGGTAGAGGTTGACCATTTTCGGGGCGTTCCTTGGTCTGAACGTCCCGAGCATCTGCGGGATTTATTCAGAAGTGTGGGTTTTTTGAGAGATGAGGATCACCATATAGTGGTGGAGTGTCTTGTCAAATTATCAGGATATGTTTTCTTGGGATGACCATGAAATTGGTCGGACTGAGGTTGTTAAGCACTGCATCAACATGAATGATGCAAAGCCAATCGAGGAACGGCTTTGGCGGTGCCTGATGGGAGATCAAGAAGAGATCATAACGGAAAAAGAGGTGTAATTGAGCCGTCGGATAGATATAGCCGCATTGAATGGGACAAGGCCTAACTCATCGCCCCCATCCAGAACTGGCTCCAAAGAAGAATTTGAGAAGCCATCGAGAATTTCCGGCACACCGTACCCCAAGACATCGGTTTCAAGCTCAGCGACATCTGGCGCCCACTACTTGCACCCAAGCAGACACCCACTCCCGGGCAGTAGGGTCCCCTATACCCGAAACCCATGCCCCCCACTCCAGGCGCGGAGGTCTTCTCTACCCGAACCCCCCCGTCCCCCCTTGGCATAAGGGTTCCCTATACCCGAACCCAGGGTTTCCCGCCAATTCTGTAACTCACACCGCCACAGGATCCGACACCTTCACGCAACAGTGCACACGCTGAGTTATACGCAACCCGCGAATCCCGTTCCACGCTCCACCGCTTCCGGATTACCAAGCTATCAACTCCAGTCATTTTCAACAAGATCTGGAGTACTTCCCAGTGTCCTAGCCGATGGAAAGAAGCCATACTTACTCCTATTCTTAAACCCGGCAAAACTCCTACTGATCTTAAATCTTACCGGCCAATTGTGCTCACCTCCACCTTCTGCAAAATAATGGAGCGCATGGTCAATAATAGACTTATCTGGTACCTGGAGAAGCACAATTTAATCATCAGTCTGGTTTCCGGAAAGGGAGAAGCACCAAAGACCATATCATTCATCTTGAATCTAGCATAAACAAGGCTTTTGCCAACAGAGAAAGTACTTTGGCGGTCTTCCTGGATCTTGAAAAAGCATATGATATGCTATGGCCCAAAGGAATTGTCATCAAATTACAATCACAAGGAATTAGTGGGCGTATTACACGATGGATAAATTACTTTCTTACAAATCGGAAAATCCAGGTTAAAATAAATAACACTCATTCTGAATCATGTACTGTTAAAAATGGTAGCGTTATTAGTCCAACACTCTTAAATATGCTGTTAATGACCTTCTGTCAGTATGTAGACGACATAGTCATATGGAAATCCAATAGAAAAATTAATTTCATTACCAGTAAGATCGAACAAAGTCTCAATTACATTTCCTCTTGGTGTGGAAAATGGGGCTTTAAAATATCAACTCCCAAGACCTACGCTGTCCTATTTACTCATAAACGAAATGCTTCCTCTAAACTGAAGATAAATAATTCTGACATAAAATTTCAAAATTCAGCTAAATTTCTTGGTGTCATCTTTGACAACAAACTAACCTGGAAGGAACGTATCAATTATGTCGTCAAAAGATGCAAAGCTAAACTTAACATCCTCAGATGTATTAGTGGAACTGATTGGGGATCAGACTGTTGTATTCTCTTTTGCCTGTACAAAACTCTTATCAAACCAGTTCTGGAGTACGGATGTGAAGCCTGCAACTCAGCGGCTTTAGAATACAAGCAAAAATTAGATAGTATACAATACCAGGCTCTGAGGATATGCTGTAGAGCACTGTATGAAACCTCATTACAGAAACTGCAAGTAGAGTGTGGAGATCTTCCTCTTTATCTCAGCCGTAATTATTTTTGTAATCTGTATATCAAACTGGATATGCATGGTTCTCATCCTAATAAATACGTCCAAATAGACGGCTGGAAGAAACACTAGATTTAGAAGCAACTTGCTCTCAGTGGTCAGCACTGATATGTGACTCCCTTTTGTTTTTTATGTGGCTCACATACTACGATCTAGTTCCACTCTACACTCCTAAAAAGGAGTCCTGTAGTTTGTGCACCATAAGTCTGATCTCTGCCTCTGTCATCCACTCAGCACTAGAGATGGCATTCATTGCAGTGATTGTGCTTGACAGGGTCTTGCTTCGTAGCCATATTCGCCCATTCATTCCCACCGCCAACTCCACTGGTATGAGCTGGCCGAGTTGTTTTATCAAAGTGCATTCAGGGGACAGGATCCTGAAAAAGGGTGCAATTTTGAAAAAGTTTAATCAACATTATAATTATTATCCTCAGTACAAGAAGCAATTTGGACTGAGATCTACCGTACATGCACATGTAGCTGAAACAATTTGATGTATTTTTGCGAATTACACAAGGGATCCTTTTTTTAAGGGTCTGACTTTGTGAACAATTTTAAATAATTACATGTGCTTCGAATATCAAACCAAAATATGAGAAACAATATTTGTTACTGCTGACCCTCTTTGGAACCACCAACAAGAATTTCAAGAATGAATCATGGTTTATTTTCAGCCCGAACCACCTGGGGCCAGCTCCACGATTTTGTTTAGTGGGAAAAGGCATAATGTGGCACTGATCTGTAAAACTTGCTGGATTTCTCATCAAAGATTTCCATTTATTTTGGCAATTTATTGTGTATGTATGTAACAATAAGCAAGCGAAAACCTTTTCTCAGACATGTTTACAGAGAGTAAATTTGGGGTTCAAAACTGGAACATTAAAACTTGCGAACTCGAAAGTGTCTTCCTGAATTTCCATCACATTACCAGTGCCCTCACCTGTCTGGAAAAGCCTGGTCAATTTTGAATGTTTAAAAAAGCACACTTACTCCACTCCAGAAAGATTTGAAACCATTTTCATATATGTACATTCATACATTGAAATGTTCATTCTTTTTGGCAATTTATTGTCAGGTCAGTGCACAACAGTAATTGATAAGAAAAATTCATCGCACTGTTCCTTTACCCCCCCCCCCAAAAAAAAAACATGTACAACCAAAAAAAAAAAAAAATTGAAATTGACATTCAATGTTATGCCAAGCACAGCATACAATGATTCAATGCAGTGCAATCCTATAAATGTGTCCACTGATACCAAGGCTGCCACTACAGCAAAATGCTAGGAAACTGTACTGTGAGAAATAACATTTGTAGATGAACATATGTAATACAAAACTGCTGCAAGAAATACGAATCACAAAATGGGGGGCCTGACATTTTGATCCTAGAAGAATCTTTCTCAAAGGCACAGTGACAAGTACAGGGACAAACAAGCAAGCAGGGAATCAAGCAAGCATGGACAAATGCAGGAGGACAAAAGGAAGGAGTGAGAGAGCTGGTGGCAATAAAGGGATGTCAGGTGGGAAGAGATAAAAGAATACAATAATAATCTGCAGACAAAAGTGACGGAGAAAAGATATTAATTAGTTTCCCTAGCCTCTTGGATGTTCAGGCCATTTGGTAGTACGGTGCGGAGGCAAAGCTTCTTCCTGTTGAAGAGAACAGCACCTTTACGGTGGCCAAGTGATTCTACATGTATGCCCTGTAAGATCATGTCGGAATAGGAATGGTTGGGAAGGTTAAAGTCATGGCCCATAGCTGTGCACATATTATGAAGCACGATATGAGAGAACCCCTCCCCCCGCTTTGTGTTGGTCGTTGTCTCACTGGAATCTGGGGAATTGTTTTCAGACATCTGGAGAGGACGTGTTAGGTAGCAATAGTCTAGAGTGTGTATAGCGATCGGACATGTTGGGGGGGTACTCCTCAGTCTCATTTCTGGCTGGATATAGCTGTGCACAGGGGTACCTCATCGCTTGGTGTTGAACATAGATCTGTGGCCAGAGAAATGCTTCTTGAAAGTCTCCAACATACTAAACAATGCACACCCTGCAAGAGATAAGATATGTGACATTAGAAGAGCTACAAGTGACAGGGTGTTTAGTTCTGTAGGTGGTACCGGAGGAATGTCCAGAGAATGTGTCTGATTCCAGGACATTGTTTCTGGCAAACAACACATCTGTTTAGAGTCAAACTTGAAGGTACATGTACATGTACCATGTTGGGAAAAGTGTATCTAAGGGGAGACCTCTGCCTGTGTTCAAGGAGCCCAAATGCTCAGGTCCCGTAGGTCGGTCTGGGCCCCTTTTGGCTAAGCATTTTTGTGATTAAAAAGTATGAAGCAATCTGGAACATTGAACAAGTTGCCTCTTCCTGGTCACCTCTCTTTCCTCTTCAATAATGTTTTTCAATCCCAGTGAAGAATCCATATTCGTTGGATGACTGTTTCCTTAGTGCATTCTGACCCTGCGAGGTCAGGCTCTGGGAATATTTTGCAGGCGATCTCAATGTAATTGGCCTCATTTGTTCAACCATTTTGATTTCAAATTTTTTTCATTTATCCCCAGTTTAAGTTGAAACAAACCAAATTTCTGTCCACAGAGGTACATGTAGCTCTACCTCCATGTTCTTTCATGAGTTTTATCAGCAAAGAGAAATACACCTTTAATTTTCAGTATTATCTATTTTTCAGAAGTCTTTGTCCAAAGTTTTAATCAAATTTTCTATAGAAATAACACCACACAAAATGAGCTGAAATACAGTAAACTCTCGATAACTTGAACCTCAATGGAATGGATAAAAAAATACAAGTTATCCAAATTTCAAGCTAACAAAAATTCCTGATTCTTGTCCATACATACATGCACTGTGTACAAGCAACCCTACTTGCCCACGGCATTTAACTATCACAGAGCTGACATCCAAATCAAATATCCTATTTGACCAATCGCTAGGCAGTTTGAAAAACTCTCTTATCTGCTATTCCAGGCACAACACTGAGTTCAAGAAAGACACAAGCAGTTAGAAATGTCCTGATTTTGCTCGTTTACGTGACAACTGTTGTAAAAAATACATCTTCACACCCTAGCATTCGTTGGTACAATTGACATTGCCCCTGATGAAACACACATTTCTTTCAACTACTATTCAGTCCAAGTTATAACACATTATGACCAACCATCGCACATAAAGTCCACACAATTAGAACAAAGCCAGTGGCTTACAGGTGAATGTGATAACATGGAACCCCAGCCTGACATCACCTGCAGCGATCACATACAGTTTTCTCCACTTATTTGGGGAGCTGGGGCGGAGGGTGCTATTCATTGTCACTCCAAACAACGTTAATTCCTAGGGAGGGCAGCATAGAAAGTTGACTTTTTTTTTACACATGATGAATTGCGTGACTTGATTATTTTTGTAGCCAATTCACCAGTCAACCAATTAATTTTATGAATCAACTAGACATTTTTGCCCTAGCCATTTATAAATATGTTAATGAGTGTCTTTCTTTTTTGGTACTTCTTCATGATTCACTGTAAATAGTCAATGCAAATTTCTACACTCCAGTCAATTTTTTTGAAAGCAAATTTATATCAACTGAAAGAGTGTCAAACAAACTACACAATGACGCAAAGATTCCTCTCTAAAGACATAATTTTGTTTTTTAAAGCAGGGTTCTATGTTGACATTTTCCCAACTATTACAAGTCTACCTTTCTTCACAAAAAGCAAAGGTACATACCTCAATGGAATATTTATGGTAAAACTATTCAAAAAATTATTTTGGGGGTGAATGTTATCTCTCTGTCTAGATCTTAACCACAGTGCAGTAGGGGATACAAAACTTCTGAACTTTCTTAGATATTTGGTCACTTGAATGCATATGAGACAAGAGAAGAAGCTTGTGGGGGAAAGAAACGAGGGACATGTTGACAGTGTGTCAAGATGTACTTTGTGTTGGAGAGACATTAAATTTCTATTTATGGGTTTTGCCCTTACACCAACATACATAAAATAACATTGAATTCTCAGTGCTTGTCTGTGTAATGCCAAAGTACATCTCCAAATGGTTTCATGGTACCCACTACTACATCTGACCCGGACCAGCCAGCCAGCCCCAGCAAGCTCGGCGGTCTAGTGGTTAAGACATCTGCTCTAGTAAGCAGGAGGTTGTGGGTTCAAGTCCCACCCAAGTAAGCTTGTGAATATTTTCACAAACTCTAAGACAAGTGCTGAGAATACAGTTTTATTTAATATACATTGATGTAAGGGCAAACCTTTAATTAAAACACCAGTGTACTTGTTTATTTCGATGTGAAAATACAAGCTGAGTTTGGTAACAAATGTAAACAAATCTCAATTTGAGTAAATCTCAAGCATGCAACAGAGCCCAACACTTCTTGTTAACAAAGACTCTCAGTACCAAGAGTTTGACAGTACCAATTTAGATTGTTTCTTATCATTCACAAGTGACCCAAATATCACGAGCTTTCAAACACAGGATAAACTTTTATAAAATATTCATTAGTTGGTTGAAAATTTATCAATCAGTGCATGGTAAAAAAACATGTAGAAAACCTATGGAGAGAGACTCCAACTTTAATCTCATGTCACGTGACTGCTAATGACGTCACAGTGACAATTTTTGTCTCACACCCTCTTGGCCTGATGCACTAAATACATGTATGAACCAAATAAGAGGTAAATCATAGGAGAGTGCCTAAATTTTGGACAAAAAAACGTGCACACAACTTATGGAGAAAAACTGCACCTTTAAGTTTATGACAGGATAAGCGTTTATACTAAAAGGAAATTATGAAGTATTAATTGATATTTTAACTCTTTGGTATGTTCATTATCGACCAAAAGGAAACCTTTCTCTGTTTTCTCTTTCCTTCTTATAGTAATCCTCAGCCAAAGATCAGGTCCACTCTCATAGTGAGTAGTTGAAAACGTACACAATACTTATGGAGAAAACTGCAACTTTAACCTTATGTCATGTGACCCCTGATGACATCATCGTGACTTTTTTTGGCTGCCCCTCGGTTTGATGAACAACATACATACACAACATGAAGTCAGTCAGATAGATAAGTGCCTCAGTTTTTGACGTTAGAAAACTGCACAAAAACCCAAGAAGTTTGTTTCCGGAAACCCTGGCAGCAAAGTGGTTAAGTCAAGACGGTGATTATGGACATACACTTTGCCCAAGCCATAACTGCAGTTGGCAAATGATAACAATCCAGATACCCACAGTGATACTCACTTCCGAACTAGTCCCAATGAGCATTGGAACATAAAGCCTCCAGACACAACACCAAGTCCTGCACTTCGTCCTCCACTATCCATACAGACTAAATCTGGCTCCATGTCTCGATTTGCAACTAACAGACGACCAAAGACAACATCTCCAATCTAGATATATTCCAAATGGTAGAAATAGGTTAAAAAACAATTGTGTAAGTTATATTTAAGTCACTGATACATGATCAATGATTGCCCAAATCAATGCTTATGCTTTCACAAACTACTGTATACTCACAACAACATTGGGTCTATTCCTCTTGGTTGCTCCTTCAAATGCTAAATATGACAGACTTGCTGGTACACTGCCACCAATATCTACTTTGAATACATCTCCAGTTTTCCCTACCACAATCCCAAGAACAGTTTCTCCTCTGACAGGAACATACTGGAAACAAGTAAATCAACAATAAAAACATAAATCTCTGTGTTTCTTTATAAGAAACTTTGTGTAACATACTTGTACACTGCCCCAAAGCATTTTTAGTCTCAAACTGACTGACATGTACATGTATTACAATATTAGAAGTTCGTTTCTTACCCCATATTTTTCCTGCTGAGATTAGTAAGTGTTTTCTGGATTGAGCAGAGTCACTTACATGTAAAATAAAAAAATCTCCTAAACTGAAAGATGTATGTCTTTCATTTTGGTGACAAGGTAGATCTTACTTTGATTTTTTGACACTGTTCGACCTTGGTTTTGGTCATCAGTTTCTAGTTTTTAATTAGTTTTTCTTTTTAATATTGTTTTTTTTTCATTTATTTGCTTGTTCAACCTTCACATAAAGTTAAAATTGAAGAACTGGAAAGTTAAATTCAAATGCTTACAACGTAAGGCTCATACCACTAGCAAGGGTCTGGTTTAGATCTGGGTTCTTCAATAAGACACAAAATCTGTTGAACTGGTGCACAAAGCAATTCAGAACAATGGCTTGGTGATATTTTCATACAAACTGTAAAATGTGCACACAAAGTGATCTTTTTAATGATGAAATGCACATACAACCTACATGTATGCGTAATTTGGGGTATACATGTAGCTTTGCAGTGGATTTTCAGTTTCGGTTTCAAGACTGATATTCAAATTATTCAATTCCATGTTAAAAGCCATTTCAACTCAAGGCAATACTCATTCAATTTGCTTTTACAAATGGCCATTTTCTGTGTGAAAAAATTGGCATTTAATTTTATAAAAGGGACTGGAAAATTAACATGAATACTTCATTGAATTCAAAGAGGAAAGTGTTAGGAATTTGAATTATTAGGCATGTACATGTAAATGTAGGCATCTGCATTCATAGCAAGTCACATGAATTCTACTGCATACTGAAATCACTACATGCTGAACTGTAATTACTATGGGACCCTAAAATGGAACAACATTGATCCAACATCATGAAAAGTTATGATCTAAAGCTGGAAAGTAAAAATAGGAGAGAAAAGAAGATATTTAGAGAGGAAAGAGAAAAGAAGAACACACACCGGGTGAGGACAAGTCAAGAAAACATGAAATTAAGCACAGGCAAATAAGCTCCTTTTTTTTGCTTTAAACAAATTGAAGATCTCAAGGATTGGAAACTGCAAAAGAACACTTACACATACTGGTCGTAACAAACATTTATGCTACTTCAGCCAAGTAGTCATAAACCACATGAAATTGAACGATGCTTCAGTCAAATTGTTACAAAAAATAATAAATCAACGGAAATGCAAAACAAGGTCAAACTGTAGTTTGTACCACAAAGTCTATATTGTTTCCACTTTTTCTGATGTTGGTAATGTTCTTGGGGAAATTTTAAAATCAATTTAGTTTCAGTTCAGTTAGAAATATGGGTTTACAACACATAAATCATCTCAGTGCTTGTTTTCTTTTCATTTTAACTAGAATTTTTATACTTGCAAATTAAAATACATTATTTAACTCACGTTACGTGTAAGTTTCAACCTACAAATCAACACAGCTGTATGTGTTCCTTAAATTAAATAAAAGAGGAAGTAAACCCTTTTCTTCCTGATTTGAGCATTTCTTGCACTCGAAACACTCACGATGACCATAATTTTGAAAAAAACCACAAACCTAAAGGGGATTTGAAAGTTTAAACTGCATTTCAACTTTGTTCAATTGATGCAGACTGTAACAAACCCACCTCAATCAAAATGGGAAAAAGTCAAACCAGCACACATGTACGTACCACCGTGACAATGTTTACGTACAATTATGGTCCGTCATACTAGGGTGTTTCCTGCGTGAATTCAATGGGCACACACGTATGTATGCACGGCGAAACGTTTTCATGACGACCACAGCTCATGGTACACCGCTTTCTGCTTGTAAGCGCCCTGTAAAAATCAATACTGATTGGCTCTCTGAAAACTTGTTACCAACCAATAAAAATACTAAACAGATTGTACCATGTACAGCAAAACTGCATGCGACATGCATGCACATTCAAGCATGTACAGTGTACATGCTATACATGTGTGCAGGGCTGGCTCACTGGTCCAAAAGCAGGCTGCACTCGCGATGATCGTATTTATATAATCATACGTCTACGTATGATAGTTGCTGTGGGATAAATGTGAAATTGTAAGTTACAAATGAATCTCACAGTTCTTTTTTGATGATATTATCCACAGTTTTTGTCATATCGTTCATTATTTGCAAAGTACCTTTAGATTTTTTGAGGAGTGTGATTTTTATACACTCCTTTAGGAGTGTTGAGGAGTGCAGTGGCACCACCTACACTCTGAACTCCTTAAAATGATGGACTGGATAGGGTGTTCCAAAGAAACATTGTTCAGAGAAAAACTTAGCCAACATCTACAGCAGAGAAAGTAAAAACCTCCATGGAAAAGCTGTTGATTGTTCAAAAAAGTCACTAGTATGCCCGTAACACGATGAAGGATGTAAAAATGGAACAAAACTCCCTTTGTTGTGGTTTATTTTGCTGAATTCAAATCTGCTTGTTGGAATTTTCATAAAGCTGCAGTTTTGTAGATATTTGTGCTTAAAAGTAGACTCTCAAAAGTTCAAGATTTTAGCTTTAAAATGGGAAAAAACCAACAATTTCTTGTTTCCTCAGACTATTTTTAATTGATTCTGGCCCGTACTTTTTTAGCTTTATCAAAGACACATAGCTTCTAACTGAGACATTATGATGTACATTAAAGACGCATTCCCTAACTGAGACATAAAAGGCAAATACAATGTACATTGCACATGTCTATCCCCAACTAAAATCTTCAACCAACCTTTGTTAAGTGATAAGGACATCTTTAAATTGATGTCATCTCTTTTAGATTCATTATGCAACAAGTTTTGCAGTAAATATCAATTAAAGATGCATTACACCACCAGGATGGATTGCTCACCCGTTTTTGGTAACTGTCTATCCACAAAATATTGGGTTCTTTCTTCCTCAAAATCCCACATTTACAGGCAACAACAGTTTCTCCTTCCTGTCGCAATCCTGGACCGAGTCGAAACCTTTTCCCTTCAGTTGAAATAATGACATCATTGAGGCAGTCTCCTGGTAAAACCCGACAGTTTTCTAAACGTTCTGAATCGAGATCCTCTGCTCTGGGAGGCGCCATGTTCTATGTACGGGAGATGTTACGCCCCAACTAAAGCATTAGTCCCAACTATAGTTGGGCCGACCCAACTACAGCAGCGCCTGTGAGCATAATGTGCCCAGCATGTGCCAAAGTCATATCGTTTACATATGTCATGTCATCGGTCATGTGGCTAAATGAAAAGATAAAGTGCCACATTTTAGATGAATTTTGTCAAGTGTGAGACACATTGACTCGGATAATGTTTAGACATTTCCCACAGACATGGGTCAACAATAGTTGGGCCAGCCCAACTGCAGCACTGCAGTTGGGACTGTCCCAACTATAGTTGGGACTTATGCTATAGATGGGAGCGTAACAGACACACTATCTGGGCGCAAGCCGGGTACGCTCATGAATAATGAGTGTCACTTAAATATGAATAATACAACATATTAAAACATGATGCGCACTTACGACGAAAATATGGAAATCCATATCTGCCGTCGCCCGTCGTGCGTCACCCGTCGTGCGTCGCCCATCAAATGGGTTGCATAGGACCTGCAAAAGCCGGGGTTTAACAAATGACGATGTGATGATTCCATTCACTTCTAAAGATCTTTTCCTAATAAGGCAGGTACAAATCCCACCTGCAAAGCACACGACGGGCGACGCACGACGGGCGACGCACGACGGCAGATATGGACTTCCATACTCTGGCCATAGTACACCATACGGACGTCCATATTTAGCCTCATAGACTTCAGAACCCGTCGCGAATATGAACACTTTCAGCGAAATGGCCAGGCTACCGTGTAAATAAAAAAATCCGTGGCCTGCGCTGGGCGTGACAAAGGTTTTATATTCCCCCATCTTCGGCTCACGCATTCTCCTGAGCCCATCTTAAATGTACTTTAAAACTAGCCCAGCACTTCATTCTAAAATAAAGAAATAAACGAAGATACTGCAATTTAAAGTCAGGCCTACTTGGTGGATGATTTTCATGGGCAAAAAGAGCACCTAAGCTTTTGCAATGTATGTAATTAATCAGCATAAACAAAACAGATAGCACACAAAGAACTTACAACTTTGATCATGGATGTTCTTCCATGGTTTGTTACGCTTAGAATAATTGAATGAACAACTTGATTCATGATTTGTGGCTCGTGACTCGGACTCGAGGTTTATGACTCGTGACTTGGACTCGAGGTTTGTGATTCGAAACTTAGACTTAGACTCGAGGCTTGAGACTCAACATTCGGACTCGACATTGGTGACTCGACTACAACACTGACATTGTCTCATTGAATGATTACTTAACATGTTTTACAGTGGTGCATAACATCAGTGTAGTGCCATATACCCATTCGAATGAAATTTTTTGCAAAGGCAGATCTTGTATGACATTTTGTCTGTAAGGCAGCATGGTTAAAAAAAGCCAGTCTAAGTAGTCAAAAATAAAGCAGGGCTTACAAAATATTACACTCTTAAGATTTCAAATCATGTAGTCAAATAGCTGATTCAAGATACTAAAGTTGTCATGATTGATTGATTTAAGTTTATTTTTCTTCAGGTTAATGTATTTTGTATGGGTGGTCCTAAACTTTTGCAAATGACTGTATATGCATGTCTAAAATATTGTGTACCACCTGCATGCTTATTTTGTTCTAGAGGTTTGGAATTTCATATAAAGATCTATAATAGGCAAACACCAAGGTAAGACAGCCAAGGGACAAAAAGGGGCTTTATAAGGGACAGAATGTGTATGTATGGTAACTTTATCCTTCATTTTATAATTCCATTTATGTTGCAGGCAAGCACCTGCATGTTGAGGATCTTGTCAGTGGCGTAACTACGGCCGGGGAGGGGTGTTTACAAGTAGAGCTTGGCACCGTCCTACTCTCCTCCAGTGGAAGTCGTCCCCCAATCCCCGCCCCCGGCGAAAATCTGTGCACGTGGGTCCCCCCTGAAATTTCGAAATGTACCACAAACCTGTGTACAAGTTGTAGTTCATGTGGTTTTGGTACCCCTTTGAAAAATATGCCCTGTGAAATTCTATTCTGAAAGTGAGGCTATTTTACGGACATTCGATAACCATGAGATGGAAACTACTGTATATTCTTGAGGCATATTATTTCCTTCGTTTAGTCTTTATTTTTAACCATGTGACATCAATACGACCTCGGTACTTTACCTGGCATCCAACCAACTGTCTCTGTGTAAAGTTGGTGGCTAAATAGTAGCGATTTCCACCTTACTTATTAAGTTTATCAATAAGTAATACCTTATTAAATACTAAATTTTGGCTAAATTTGGCTCAACACACATATATTTAATACTCGTATACTTGCTCGCAATGTATCAGTTGTCTGTTGTAAAAAACAAAACAAAACGATACCAAAACTAAATTGCGACGAACCGAATCCCACAACATTATATATCTGTTTATAAGAATATCGCAATATTTCAATTAAAAAAATTTCAAAGGCGATTGAATTCGAGTAATTTTGTTTGAACTATGTCAGAAAAGGAGCATGTGACGCAATTGGTGTGGGTGATATAATGTTCAAACTTCATCAAGGTTTTATGGCTTGAACGTGTACACGTTAAGTGTTCCTTCGGACCATGCTGGTATGAAGATTTCAGCGTATCCGTCTCCGTCAATATCTTTGATCGCGGGACCGCCTACAGTCCCTTTAGCATAGAAGATTGAGGTCTTAGTGTAACTCCACACAGATGGGTCATTGTCGGCGGTGCTTTCAAAGACGTACACGTTGCTATCATCATCTCCAGTTAGAAGGATGAGGGGTTTTATCCTACCAGAGAAATGGAAATAAGAAATATTCGCAGAGTTCGAATTTATGGAGAAGCAAATTACGGCTCCCTATTTCATGAGGGGCGGTGGCGGTGAACGTAAAATATTTGTATACAAATATCTGTGTATAAAGTATTTTTATGTTATAAACGAAATAATCATAGTGATATTGTGACAGACGTGGATATAAAGTCACGGATAGACTACAGCTGGACCCTGGCAAGATAAAGAGAAATACATTGTGAGGAGAGTGATGTAACATCACTGTAATTTGCAGAATAAATTCTTGACATTAAAAATCGCAGACGTCATACAAAAAAACTGTAGCCATTGGCAGCAATGTAACCATGCCGAATGCAAAGGTTTTCCCGGTATTGCGAAAGTTTTCTTCCCATTGTTAACCAAATTTGTTCCTGACATCAATAGTTACAATTAAATGGCAAATGAGCCAACCATCGCCCTTGTATTCGGCACGGTAAAATGGCGGCCGGTGGTTTCAGTGCAGTTGGGACGAAGGCATTGCAAATCCAATTTCTTTTCCAAAGAAATCGTCCAAATTGAAAAATCAACTGACCTATCACCAGGTGGCCCTGGATAGAAGGCGTGCGCACTCCCCGGTGAGCCGTTGCCCTCCAGAACAATGAGGTTACTCGGTTTGAATCCCTCAGCGATCACATGGGGTCTCCAGACACCAGTGCGAAAATCCCGCGGGATCTCATAAGCAACAAGTTTTCCATCGGTCTCACTAATGCGGTTGCAAAAAAAGAGAAAAATCAGCCAGGAAAAATGTTGAAATTTCTTATGAGATCTTACGGTATGCGATTTCTGAAATATTGGAGAGGAGTACGTTTACCTGTTTATTGAAAGTAGCAAGTCCAGGGAACCGTCCATGTTAAGATCAACAAGCTATTTATGTGACAAAAGTTATGTATGTTAGTATTTTCAGACTACGTTTTCAACAGTTCTTAAAATCTTAACGCTTTATGTTTTTATGTCGTAGGATCAGTGGCGTATCCAGTTTTTGGTGTAGGGGGAATACAAAATGTAATGCGGCTCATTCAACATCATGCCAATGGGAGAAAAGAATGTGGTGTTGTTTTCTTAGCAATTTGGTGCTAATATTTGATAACTAAATGTACCGATTACTTTCTTTCTTACTCACCAGTGAAACATTCTTTGTTTAAAAAAAAAGTTAAAGTTAATGTTACGTTGTCGTGGCAATAGTCAGAAGTATGGATCTCCATAGGTTAAAGGATTTGATAATACACATTGATCGCAGTTGCGTCAATTGTGACTATTTATATTATGTGACAGGCAATGATGACAGTGGTGGTGACCTTGAGGATTCTCAATAATTTTGTTTGTTCAAGAAACGTGATAATATTTCTAGCTATAATTACCTCAATATCAAAATATCGGTTCTCCGGAACATCAGCAATAATCCTATGCTGAATCTTTGATGGATCAGACCAACTGGACGTCAGTCCTGAAGAGAACAAAAGTTTTCTTTTTTGTGTGTAAAATTATAACTTTTAAAGTATAAGTTGCTACTAAGGTTGAATGGTGGGCACCTGCCTTGTACAGGCTTTGTAGTTTCGAACTTACTTCTAAGACATAAACCTCAGAACCATAATAGGGAACTGGTGTGTTTAAAATGAAATCAGAAAACACGGTATTGTGCTGATCCCGATTTAAATTTATAATGACGAGGAAAGGGAATGATTCATACACTTGGTAAATGTACAATATTTGCAAATACACAACCCTACTGGCAAAAGGGCAAATATCTTTGTTTTTGAAATAGAATTAATAAAAGAAATATTTTGCATCGTATTATATGACAGTATAGCACCGTCAATCGATGTTCTCCCAAAGAATAAGCCTATGTTTGGCGTGCTACTCGTTCGGGCATCCCACAAGGTACCAAACTGGGAGCTGTTGCTCTTTTCGCCATGATCAATGACACTGGATCTAACATTACCGAAGTTACCCATTACAAATATAACCTTGTCATTTAGTGACGTTAACTAAATTAGCTTAATCCAAAAAGAACTTGATCAATTAAATAATGGGGGTAGAATTAACAAGATGAAATTAAATCCCCCCAAATGTCAGGTGATGACCGTCTGTTTTAAAAACGAACAGAGTTCAGAGTGCAGAGTTTAATATTGGAGCTACAGCTGTTTCTCAACTGAACTGTCTGAAAATACTTGGTATAAGCATTCGAACAACCGCAGATGGGACAATCAAGTAACTACGACGTGTAATTTTTTTAATCGTAGACCTTATTTTCTACGATGGTCACTTAAAACGGTGTGGCATCCCAGTTGAAGATCTTTTACAGTACATCTGCAGTACGTGAGACCAACCGTTGAATATGTATGCCCGGTTTGGCACTCTAAATTGACGAATCTCCAGAGGAACTGCAAGAAAGAGTTTTTCATACAATCTTATCAATTGGTATTTCTAGCCGAACACCATATCATCATATGTGTAAGAGGTGCAGCTACACCCGCTTAAGGAAAGGCGTGACCAGCTTTGTTTGAAATTTAGCAAAATCGTCTTGGCTCTCATCGTGACTGGCTGTAATACCATTGCTATGTTAATTTGGCACTACTTTGCATATATCGGTCCGCGCTGGCGGCCAGCCCAAGTGTATAAAAGGAGAAGTGTAAATGAATGAAATTTGTGGGGGGGGGAGCGGGTTAGCGTAGCTGTTTTTTCCTCGCTTTGCACCAATGAGGCCCGGGTTTGAGTCCCAGCTTGGCCCAGGCTTTAAGTGCATTTGGTTTCTTGTCCATATTCGCTCTCGCAGGTTTCCTCTAGGTACTCCGGTTTCCTCCTGCTTCTAAAACTAGACCTTTTTCCTAACTCCGTAATGCAAAGCTAATAAAGGTTACGAATAAACGTATAGACATTGGCGCAAATAGCCTGAGTAGCTGAAAGTGCCATTAAAACAAAACAACAACAACAACAACATCATAATTTTGTTGAGTTTAGTTCCCCCATCAGACTAGGTTTCTGCGTTCCTTTCATTCCGTGCAGAACTGTGCTCATTCCTTCATTCCTTTCTATTGAGTTCGAACACCCGATACAATATTTGGCGATGAGGTTGATGACCACACCCACGGCGACTGCAAGCTCCCTAACTGAACCCTCCCCGTTTCTACAAGAAGCGGGAGAACCGGCTGTTCTTTGGAAGGAAAAGAGCGAACTTCCAAAACTGCTTGCTATAGGTGGAGACGAATTTTCGCCAGAGAGGAGACGAACAATTCTCTTTCACTGCCTCGGTGTAGAGGGTCAGAGGGTCTACACAACGTTTTACCCCGAAGTGGAGACACTCCCCACACGGTACAGATGTATACTAGCACACTGTCCAAGTATTAAACGAACATTTTCTGCCAACTGTAAATGTTGTAGCTGAACGCTACACATTCCGACAAAGAGCTGGTGAGTCTATAAACAATTTTTCGTCTGCTCTCCGGAAACTTTCGAAAACATGCGATTTTGGGCCCATGAACGAGGAAATGATACGAGACCAAGTTGTGGAGAAAACGAGCAGTCCAAAAATTCGAGAGAGGCTACGGAAAAAACTGACTCTTCAAAAGACCGTGGACATGGCACGTCGTTTTGGGAAAGCTATTCAGGAAGCTAAAACACTTAGGAACTAAAATGTCCAAACGCAGAATATTCACAAAGTCACGAAAAGTTATTAAAAAACAACAAAATTGAAGTCAGGAAACCCCCGTAAGCAGCAAACCACGCCTTCATCAAACGGACATTTTGTTACCGCTGCGATTCACAAATGCATTTTGCGGAATGGGTGTGTCCCGCCATGGAGCAAGAATGCCATTCATTCCACGAGGTTGGTCACTTCAGCAGCGTACCGGTATACAGACAAAGCAGGCCGGTGGTAACACCTGACAACAAGCTGAATTCAGCAATCTCCGCCGAAAGAAAACTGGAGTTTTTCAAGTCCATGACGACTACGTAGATTCATCACCAGAGACTAGATAATGACATTCACGTCCTAGCTACAGACGTACCGGGAGTTAAAGCGAACTCTTTACACTGCAAGGTAAACATCAGGATCTGGAGTGAGTATCCTTTCCAAGAACACCTTTGACAAGTTGTCGGGTATTTTGAAGTTATTGTGACATACAAAGAAAATACTGCCATTGCAAACTTGTATATTGAATATTCTGGTACCGATATTTCTGGCAGAGATCTTGTACAAGCTTCGCATATCAATATCGAAGCTTCCACTTCGACATGTAACAATATCAACCCCGAGAAAAAAAAGCATGCACACAAATTCAAAAGTCTGTTTACTACTGAGCATGAATAGAAACAAGTAGCAGGAATTGAATCAAAGTAAATGAGAAAGTGCAACCTGTGAGTCAGAAATTACGTAGATTACCATTTAGCGTAAGAGATAAGGTTTCAGAAGAGTTGAAAAACTTGAAGAACAAGGCACCATTGAGAAAATTGACTCCGCTGAATGGGTATCGCTGATTGTAGTCTCATGGAACAAAATGGTAAACTAAGACTCTGTGTTGACCTTAGACGAGTAAATGAGGCAATAATACCTGATAAGTCCCCACTCCCACAGACTGATGAAATCTTCAGCGAGTTGAGAAACGCATTGGTATTCAGTCAGTAAGACTTGTAATCTGCATACCACCAACTTCTACTACATAAAGATTCTAGAAGTTTGACTGCATTTATCACAAATTAAAGCTTGTTCCAGTATAAAAGGGTATGTTTTGGCTTGTCATCCGCACCTTCAGCATTCCAACAAAATGATGAGCACTATAGTAAGTGGATTGAAGGGTGTACAGAGTTACTTAGACGATTTAATCATCTATGGTAAAGATCAAGCCGAGCATGACGCAAACTTGCAAGCAGTTCTTGAAAGACTTGAAAAGCATGAGGTTAAACTGAACATTGGACAAATGTTTGTTCTCATGATTGGCCTTAAGATTTTTGAGCCATACTGTGAGTTAAAGTGGTATTCGGGTTGATGACAAATACCAAGCAATCACAAAGGCTCCAGTGCCCCATGAAAAGAAAAGTCTCAGGTCATTTCTGGGCTTGGCAGGGTATTTCTCAAAGTACATTCCTCAATTTGCCACTTTGGTAGAACCTTGGAGAACACTATTGCGTAATGATCAAAAATTTGTTTGGAATGAAGAAGCTCAAAAAAGCTTTGAGGTGTTGAAAAACACAATTGCGGGCAGTCCCACACTTTCCATGTTTGATCCAGATGCAAGTATCATTCTAACAACAGATGCATCAGCATATGGCTTAGTTGCAGTACTCACACAACTGAAAATGGTAAAGAAGTCACAGTTGAATGTGACAGTCGTAAATTATCAGCCGCAGCGAGAAATTATTCTGTTGGTGAATGAGAAGCATTAGCTTGTGTGAGGGCAAGCGAGAAATTCAACACTTACCTTTGGGGTAGGAAATTCACTTTGTGTACTGACCATCAGGCTTTGATCATTCACCTAAAGAAAGGTTCAGATCGCCAATCAATGCGTATCGCTCGTTGGTCAGCAAGACTCATGAAGTACAATGACCTTAAATTCAAGGTGAGGAAAACAAAATAGCAGACGCACTGTCTAGACTACCTGTTCCCGCTCAAGTACATGAATTTGATTAAGATGATACTGATATTTGTCAAATTGCACTAGAGACTATTTGTAAGAGTATCACAAATGAAAAACTACAGAATTGTACGAAAGAGGATCCGATGTTGAATAATGTGAAGAATTGCATTCAAACTGGTTGGCCTGACAAGTTGCGTCCTCTTGATCCTGAAATGATGTCATGTTGAAACCAATACTACATTATCAAAGATGACGTGACTGTTTGTGATGACGTGATGACAAGAAATGATAGAATTGTAGTTCCTGAAGAGTTGAGAGGTTCACTTCTGAAACTCGCTCATGAGTCCCACCAAGGTCGACACGTACAAAACAATGGTTACGAGAATTATATTGGTGGTCATGCATGGATAAATAAGTTGAAAACATTGTTAAATCTTGTGTAACTTGCCAATTTAATGACATGAGTGTGAAACAAGCAGCCGCTCCAATGAAACCAGTTCCCTTTCCGGATAGTGCCTGGTGTAAAATTGGAACTGATATTGTAGGACCTTTTGAAAGAGGACCTGTAGAGTGTAGGTACGCCATAAAACTCGTATAGCAAGTGGCCAGAAGTACATGTATGTTTTGCATCAAATGAAAAGACCAAAACGGGATACCTTTCTGAAAACTGTTTTCAGCCGAGAAGGATTTCCAGATGAAATAATCAGTGACAATGGTGTACAGTTCACCTCTACCGAATTCAATATTTTTTTTAGAAGAAAGAGGTATTAGACATGGCTATGCATCATTGTGCTACCCACAAAGCAATGGGGCTGTTGAAAGGTTTAACGGAGTTCTGAAGAATGCTATCAAGAATGCAATCAATAGAAAAAAAAATCCATCGAAACCCACTGTGTATGAATATTTAACTGTATACAGGGCAACACCACATGCCACAACTGTAATTGCACCTAGTATTCTGTTACACGGTAGACACATGCGAACAAAGTTGAACATTTTAGGGTTGAGAATGCCTGTTCCTAAGTTTCATGAAGTTGAAACTAAATCCATCGAAAGAGTAAGATTCAAACATCTCAGTACACAAAATATGCTGACAAAAAAGTCTAAATAACTGATTTCCAGGTTGGAGACTGGGTAAGAGAAAAAAGACCTGGAAATGTTATGAAAGGAGACAGGAAATATTCAGATCCTATTCATATAGTCAAGAGAATTAGCTTCCGCACTTACATAACAAGTGACAATCAGACATGGAATGTAAGCAAATTTATCAAGACCTCACAACCAGAAACGAATGGTTTCTCACTGTATTGTGATACAGAAGAAAATGAACAGTCTCCCGTACAAACTACCAGTTGGCGTACAAACTCCAAACCAGCAGGGAAAAATCATCAGTTTAGACGCATTGAAAGGGTAAAACGGAAGCCAAATTGGATGCAAGATTATGTTATGTATTAAAGAAATGAAAAATTTGCAGTTCTTATTCTACAAGATCAGAAGGTAAAAATAATTGTTATTTATTATTTTTTGATAAATGTGACACGGGTTTGACAAAATCACAGTCCCTAATTATTCAATATGTATGAAACAAGATATTTAAGTTAGTTACATTACTGATTCACAGATCAAAAGGAAATTAGGTTTAACCTCCAGCTGTAAGCCTTTAAACTATATGTTGCAAATAGTCACCAGAAGTAAATTAATAATTTGTGGGATATCCAGATAAGAATTATATATTTTAATGGACTGAATGAAAGATTTAATTTGAAAATAATACGAATCATCTTTAACACGTGGAGGGAAGAAGTGATATCCATTGTTATGTTAATTTGGCACTACTTTACATGTATCGGTCTGCGCTGGCGGCCAGCCCAAGTGTATAAAAGGACAAGTGTAAATGATTAAATTTTGTTGAGTTTAGTTCACCTACCAGACAAGGTTTCTACGTTCCTTTTATTCTGTTTGTTGAGTTGTGCTCATTCCTTTTTTATTGATTTCGAACATCTGATACAATATTGGCTTCCACTGGCGAGGTCCATTTAACTAATTTACTGAATGAGAACTATTAATTGTTAAGACTCATTGTAATGCGCCTGTGCTTTAACTTTTAATTATACACGTTTATACACTAATTTAAAATTCATTTGTGTAATTTTCTTCCTCTTTTTGTAAACGTTCATTAAGTCAAAAGTTAAACTGGTGACATTTTAGTAGTTTTATATTCTTTTATTTTTTTCTTAATGCTTTAAACTGTAATTGTAATCTACACTTTTATTGTGTTAGCCAATTCATCTTTTGGGCTGCAATGGGAATGTGAAATAAACCAAAATGATGTTGGTTTCCCCCCGCCAAATTTATCATCTTCGCACACGAATAAGCGACAGTTTCATTCAAATTAGCCTGAAATAGATTAAAGATCTAGATCGCCATTCAAACCTCATTCAAGTTCATCCTAAGAGCATGCTATTGCCCAGTCTTGTTATTCAAAACGTGAAAGGTCAACATTCAATATGGAAAAACAAGCAAAAAGCATTCAAATTCGCGTTGACACTCCACGGTATGTATTTTGGCGTTCAATTCCGTGAATTGACAAGCATTTGTGAGATTCGTGAAAAGTTATCAGTTAAACGTGAAATCTTCTAATTCTTTTTTTTTCTTTCTTTGTGACTAGTGTATACAAAATATTTCATAAAAGGAAACGTTTGGTTCACGAAATAACGATTGATCAATGTTTATTTGCTACTTTAGTGCTTTTGGATCTTCATCAAACTTGTACCAATGAAAAACCCTTAGGCATAGATGGTCCTAGAAATACGATGTCATGATGACGTCATCAAGTGATTTATTATTGATTTTTACATATTTATTTTAGCCCATTGAATTTGTACACGTTTTCAAGGCACAATTTTGGTTACTTTGCGATCTTCAATCGTCATCAAAGTAATGCCTGGTTTCCATATGGTCGTTTGTTTAATACGCAGACGGTTCGCAACACATCAAGACGCACACAGTCGCGGAAGAGACGCAACGCGACTTAATTCCACCCAAAAAATTATACAAAATGACGCCCTAAACTCTGAAAATTTTCGCCAATTTTTTTTTCAGGTGGCAATGTTTCCACTTAAAGCCAAACTGATACTCTAGTTTGATGTAATTTGTCGATGGTCATCTATTTTGTTGGCGATTGGGAATGTATTTCTAATAATAAGGAGAAATGGACAAAATGAGTGGTACTTAGCGAAAAAACATCGTTGTACGCCCGCCATGCCAGCGTGTGTGTTTGTATTGGCCTACTCAGCGATTCAACGCACACAGTCGGCAAGGTTGAAGCAGGCTTAACTTTTAGTTCAGGATTTTTTGCGGTTACACCATGTACAATATTCTCTTTTATGAGTAAGTGTGGTTCTGAGAAGAACCGGTTTTACTCAACGTTTCGGAACAGTATACTCTGTCCGTCGTCAGGAGACTGCTTGACTCCAAGTCAAGCAGTCTCAAGTCAAGTCAAGATCCAAGCACCTACACCCCACCCCGACCGACGGGTCTCCTCTACCCCAGGTCAACCATATAGACACACATTATAAAGCGCGTTATTTCCTGAAGGCCCTATTTCTCCTGAAGTACTTGCCTGATTGGGTTGAAACCTTTGACCCGTATGGTAATGATGAAATAATTATGCTATCAGGTTTGTGCAGAAGATTCGTTGATCAAATTAAAAAAGGAATGCAAAAAAGTCCTCTGTTTTGTTGGCAAACAGACAGATGACCTCTCGTTAACTTATCAACCGCAAGTGTGGTTCTGATAAGGACCGGAGGGAAGTAGCCAGCGTTTCGAACAGTAGTTCTGTCCGCCGTTAGGCTCCTGCCAACTACTTTTCCAGGGTGCTACCGCAAACCCTTTATCTTTGCTTGCCACCTTCACCATTAAAAAGTTCAAATCATATCTTCTCAAATCGCACCTTCAACCCAAGAAACTACGAGTTTTTCCGCGAAGTACTGGGCACTGATCAAGACCTCCAGTTGTCTACCACCTGGAATGGCTATCTTTCCGAGCCGGAAGAGGGCGTCTGGTCCTGAGAACAGCACGTTAATTGTCCAGGGCTGGGTCAATGGATCTCCAAAGCGGGGATGTTCCAACCAGACTGCTTCAGAGACGGCTGTTCCATCTGCAGATGAAAAGAAACACGAACATGTCATTTCCACAAGCTCCCCCAAGCTTAGTGACGTATTGTTAATAAACCCAAATTTTGGGAGTCGCCTTTAATGCTCAGGTTCTATTTCTGAATGCTGGCAAAGGATTTAGTAAGTATAAAATGGCAAATATATCACCAGCTAGATTTCAGCAGATTTTAGGGTTGAATACCGGGCGAATGGTTTAGAGTTAATAAAAATTTCAAAAAAATTCCAGCAATTGAGCGCTAAAACGAAGCGAATTCGATGTTACATGATTGAAATATTTGTAAGAAATTCGTGGAGTTGAAATGTGCTAAACTTTTGCAAAATTTGCAGCGAGAATATTTGATTTGTTATATCAGCCGTGCGAAGCTCGCTGATATACGGTAATCTCCGACTTTCTTTTTCTTAGGGCAAACACAAAAAATGCAATATCTTCCAAATTCAACCACCGATTTCAGTCAAATTTGGACAGAATCTAGCTTGGTTGGAGTCTCATGTGCATTGACTAGCATGATTATGGGTCATTTTCATCAAAATTACAAAATGCTTCTTCCACAGCCTCGGACCAGTTATCGTCAAACCTGGTCAATGATATCTCTGGATCTAGTGTCATAAAATGTGTTCATAGAGTTTGGCCAGGGGTCACCCGATGGTCACTAATGGTCCTTTTTTTGAAATATCAAATTGCTTCCCTTACAGTCTGGGTCCAACTACTATCAAAATTGATCATTTACAGATTTGGAACAAGCCTCACATTGGATGTTCATCGAATTTGGCCACTGGTCACCTAATGGTCGTCAGGGATAATTTCATTGCAGGGTCGATTTCTCGCTTGTTTTACAATATGTGTCTGCCACCTTCCTTTGCCGATTTCATCCACATCTGGACATTATCTTCCTTGACACGATTCCTGCCCTAATTGACCAGTGTACAGGTTCAAGGGTCATCTAGAGCTCACTAGTGGTCATTTGCGTTGAAATACCAAAAATCTGTCTCACCTCAGTCAGGACTCAATCAATCTCAAATTAGGGCGGTTACATCTATGTAGGAAAACACCATGTGGTTGGTTAACAGAATTTGGCCGATGTTCACCTAATGGTCAGTGGGTCTCATTGTTTTTCAAAACGTTCTTCTACTGGTTGTCCAAATGTAAAACTTGATCGTTTTTATCTCTGCAACAAGCCTTATGTACGGTTTACACAGAATTCGGTCAGTTGTCACATGATGGTCCGTGGAGGTCATTCAATTTAGATCACATATATTAATGTAGGCCCACTAAATTATTCAGCCAAGAGCCGTGATGTACATGTACATGTACATGTACGTAGCCTCAATGTACATTTTCTACTGAGCACCAGCAACGCACATTATGCAAACCGGCCACTGATCCACGTGTGTACTAGTACAAGTACTACTATAAATAGCCCGATTTGCTGAAGCTATTATTGCGGTATCACCGACGCGATTTTTTTAACGTACCACATATTCACTGTGGGTGCAAATAAAACCGTCTGATTGGGCCAAGTTTACATTAAGTCATGCATGATTCATGAGAAAGTTTTGACCCAGAAGCTAGCCGCCAGCTGAACTTGCGTTTTACGCGCTCAGATCAGGTACATGACAGCGTACTTAACACACCACACTGCAGGACTCGACTGCAGGACCCCAGGTTGTTGAGCTCACGAGAAGTGCAACGTACGTGTATTGACCGGTGTCGACAGCTAGTTGCAAGAAAGTATATTAATTTCTGTCTGTGCGATTATTGTACGTGTAAAGTCGACACGAAAATCTAACTGTGTACCTTAACATATACATGTGCAGAATACATATACACAAACGACGCACGTACACAACGCGGGAAACTGAGGTTCCAATTCTGTATCTTTTGAACTTTGAACATGATGCATCATGTCTGACCATTTTGTACACAACTCCATGCGACGGAAAAATTGAATCCGGTCCGTCGTAATACGTAGAGAATGCTGAGCAAAGCCCATCTCTCGAACCAGACTATACACGATTTGCACAGGCAGGAGCAATGACGATGTTTACACGTAATGCGCCGCAAGTGCTCAGGGTTTCAGACAAACCAGGACCATGCAGCGGGTGAACGGGACACATGCACATTGGGTGCGCACATGCACGCACGATTCGTCTTAATTCTCAGAAGCTCTTGGACAAGAATTCGAAGTAAATGCAAATGAAATAATATAATACTAATATTGTGATATCAATTTGTATTCTTTAGTGCCTATCCACAAGATTCACAAGCCGGGGACACCTTTGAGACCCGTCGTTTCGTGCGTGAGTTCCTTTGCCTACAACTTCTCCAAGCATCTAGCCGGGATCCTATCACCGCTGACCGGTAACACACCGAATACCGTGCCCAACTTTACAGCTTTCGCAGAGTTCCTCCGAGGGCAGCACATCGACAGCCATGAGGCATTGATCTCTTTCGATGTCGTGTCTTTGTTTACCAACGTCCCCATAGATGGCGCTTGCTGTGTGGCCCGTCGCCGCCTGGAGGAAGACCCTGAGTTGCCTGCCCGGACATCGCTCTCCCCTGCTGAGATCGTCTCCCTGCAAGAGTTTGTCCTGCGTTCCTCGTATTTCCTGTACGATGGAGCGTACTACGAACAGACAGACGGAGCAGCCATGGGTAGTCCGGTGTCAGCGGTTATTGCCAATCTGTACATGGAATCGTTCGAGGAGGAAGCCCTGCAGAGTTGCCCACCCGACTGCCGTCCTACCCTGTGGAAGCGGTACGTCGATGACACCTTTGTCATTGCACCACGGGATCAAGCCAGCCGTCTACTCAACCACCTGAACAGCCTCAAGCCCAGCTTCCAGTTCACCATCGAGAATGAGCAAGACAGCAGCATTGCATTCCTGGACACCATGGTCCACAGGGAACCCGACGGCAGCCTGACCAGCACCGTGTATCGCAAGCCTATCCACACCGACCAGTACCTGGTCTTTGACTCACACCACCCAATGTCTGTCAAGAGGGGCGTGGCCAAGTGCCTACATGACCGCGCCTCATGCTTAGTCACCAGACCGCACCACACAGCCGCCGAGAGACGCCGAGTCACCGCTGCCCTCACGGCGAACGGATGTCGAGCGTCCTTCATCCGGCAATCATCAAGACCCAAGACCAGCACCGAAGTGGAGCGACCGGAGTACAAGGCTTTCACCGTTCTTCCCTTTGTGGACGGTATCTCCGGACGGCTGAAGAGGATCCTGGAGGACCACGGCGTCTGCACCGTGTTCCGATCATCCATCTAAGGATCCCATCCCACCCGGAAGACGCGGAGGAGTGGTCTACAAGATACCATGCGGTGACTGTGGCAAGGTATACATCGGCGAAACTGGCAGACCAATCGGCGAGAGAATCAAGGAGCACCAGCGCGACGTGAGACTCTCCCGTGTGGAGTCGTCAGCGGTAGCCGAGCACACCTGGGGAGCTGGTCACCACCCCAATCGGGGCAACGTGCAGTGTGTGGACCAAGACCAGCATTGGTACACAAGACGCGTCAAGGAGGCCATCCACATCCGCCTGAATGGACACAACATCAACAGAGACAGCGACATCGACATCCCCGGGTTCTGGCTCCCCACCATCCGCCAACACATCCACCGGAGCAACGGAGCCACAACGAGGACACGCTCACTCACGCCCATGGAGTGGAGCGTGCGACGCCCGCTGAGGTCACCCGTACTGCGTCCGCAATACACGGCGGGAGACACGCGGAGGACGCGGTCCAGCGGTATATAGCGGACTCTGCAGCATCCAGACTTCAGTTGCCTGATCAAGGCTAGCAGCACCAGCAGCCGAAACGTCGCTACCAGCAACACGACACCGCGAGTCATCGATTATCTTTTTCTGTATTTGTCATCCACCGCGGTGATTATGTTTATCTCTTCTACTGAATCACATTCTTCTATTAGACAGTGCCAATGGAGATTTATTATTCGACAATTAGGCTTAAGTTTGGCAAGTTCCACTTCATTGTCCCCCTGCATGCTGTGCTTGAAGTACAGGGGTGTTGCTTGTCAGAATACTAATAGGAAGGGTAATAATTAGCATTTAGTAATTGGTGGACCGTAAAGATATACCTGGTTTGTACATGTATAAGGAATGTGCGCAACGTTTCATATTGCATGTGTTATTTCACCAGAATTGTTTCGTGTAGGTTCATAGCCATAACGGATTGTATTTTAAAATACCCAGAGCAGAGGATTCTTATGAATATTTAGCATGATTTTAATTACGGCAAATCATGCATTTCTTCAAGAATTCATTACGGAAGTTGAGACAAGTGTAAATAGTTTTCTTTTAAAAATCCAAGCCTAAATTGCTACGTGTACACTTGTACCTTAATTGATTTTCATTAAACTCGCATGCATTGTGCATTGGATAGGATGAAATAAAATTATGACATAAAAACTCAACTCCCCAACGTTACAGATCCGCACCTTACAATCCTCCCGGATTCAGTACGTTCCCCCTGCAGTATGCCATTTCCACACAACAGATTCAAAGGTATGGCATGCTTTGAAATGAGCTCAATACTGCCGTAAATCCTGCAGCTCATTTCAATACCTTTTAATCTATTGTGCGATGGTGCCTGACTACAGTGCAGTACATCCGCGACAGTCCTTTCAAATTAGTAACTTGCTTAAAGTGAGTAATGTTGCTAGTTAAGGGTCCACCGAAACCCTATTTTTCAAGTTTAAAGTCAACAAAACATCGCACCCTTCAACCTACATTCCTATTGGACATACGGTCACAAGACAACTTTAGTACGGTATTTTGATGAACTGCATATTTCATCCAGAACACAGAACAAAGGTTCACTTCAACTGATATCTGAAATGCACTTATCGACCTTCCACTTTAGAATATTGCACACCCCAAATATTTCAACTTTCCCACGTGCAGCTGGCATTACAATTTTTCGACCTTTTCTACTTCTTCCCACAATGGTTGTGGAAAATGGCCTGTCCAGGCCCACCTCTTGCTGACAAACTTACACTAACTACACCCCCCCCAAAAAAACGCTCTAAAATTGTACATATATACATCATTCATGTTTCGTGACTCATGAATACGTGATTACACTCGCTAAACCACCTCCGCAATACGGACCACAACCTTCGTCCAGGTAGCTGGCCACGTTCACCTTGCTTAAAGGTTAACAAAAATTTAAAACATTTAGGTCATGTGAAGTATTTAAAAATAACCACAAAGTAACCACTTCAAAAACATCGTAAATGTAATGTTTACCCATTAATTGAGATCCCAATTGAATAAAAAAGATCCTGCGTTTCCCCGCCCAGAGAAAAATCCCCATGGCCGTTTGCGCTACCAAGCTAATTGGATGACGTCATCGCCATAACACCGACATGTACAGTGGACATTGCGCACAGTACAAGCCGTATTGCGCGTCCGTAACAGACCACATTGTGTCTGATGAATAGCTTGACCAACAGGCAAACACGCTCTCAGTTCAAGAAACACACGGTAGGACATGGGTCTTTTAATTTCTACCTTGAACTGAGACAGTGTTTGCCTGTGGGCCAAGCTACATCAAACCATGACCAAACACAACGTGGTCTGGCAAGCGTGCGTTGTACTGTCCGCTGAATACGTGTACCCTGTTGACGTCAGTGTTCTGGCGTTGACGCCATCCAATCATGCAACATGTGAGCGCGAAGCGTTTGGGTTTTGTTTTGTTTTTGCTAGGAAGGTTATTAGAGGTAATTATCATAAAATGGGCCTATCTTAAGGTTGCGCATGCGTTTTTGTCTAGAAAGGTTGGAGGCAATTATTATAAATGGATACACAAACCTTTAAGTATAAGACACAACAAAGTTGCTTTTCTAGCCGACTTGTATGTTATCCCTAGAACCTTAGAAGCCGAAGGTTCAAGTTTATATGTAGTACTTTTTTCTTGGCGGGGAATTATTTGGTAGAAGGAGGTTTTAATAATAGGAAAGGAAAGTCCACCATTTACCTTAGCATTTCAGTTTATAAGTTTCCACTAAATTTATCAAGCTTGCAATTAACCACGCCCATATATAATTACCCTTAACTTGCGCGAGTGCGAACGGCCAAAAGGGGATTTTTTGTGGGCAGGGACACGCAGGATATTTTTGTTCATTTGGGGGACACAATTAATGGGGTGAAAACTTAAATTTGGGATGTATTTTTATTGGTTACGTATTTATTGTTATGTTGAAATACTTCACGTGAACTGAATGCCCCAATTCTGTTACCCTTTAAACGATAGACTTGGACGACCCTTGTTATTTCCGCTAGTAGGCCCCGATGATATGAACTCCTCAGCAGCCATCAGTTTTATATTTGCACAAAAATCGCTGTTCTTATATCCTTTAGCACATTTAGGCCAGTAGCCAGTAGTCACCTTGTGTGCACCTTCGACATTTCCAAAAGCTGTTCACGGCTGGTATATCCGTGCTTCCTGAAGCTTTAGTTGTTTGCTTTCGAGCCAAACCGGCCGTAAGTATCTCGGGTTAACATTCACTAAATGTGAAAGGGGGAAGGAAGAATTTTTCAAAATATTCCAAACCATAGTAATTGTTTTTTTTCTATGTGATCTAAGAGATAATTTAATAATTTATTGCTAGAAATTATAGGGAATTTTCTCTTACCACAGCCGCCCGTGTTCGTCACGTAAAATGACAGAACACACAATTTTGGACATGTAATTACTTACTGGGATCAAGATACGCCCTTGCAGTCAGGGCGTCTATGCGGCCATCTTTGTCCATGTCACTCCATTCCACCCGGTGATAGAACCAGTTCACTTGATCGAAAGCTCTACTAGAAATATCGTACGTGCTTGCTGTGTCAAAATTAATGGAAAATTAAGACTACATATTTAATCTTGAGATCACATCAGGTAAAAAGTGTGCCGTGTTGACGGCAATCTTATTTAGGTATTAACAATAAAACATTTGAACAAAGCTATGGTAATCATGCGCTGAATGAGCTGAATGCGCTGAGTATCATAGGGTCAGTTAATGGATGATATCAACGACTGCAAAAATTGGAAAGCAGAAATGTACCGATAGTTTTTTATGATCATGCAAAGGGAATATAGTGTCATGTACATTTAAGCATTGGTTCAATGTCCATTTTTTCACTTCTCTCAATTTTTTATCCATAGTAACGTGATTCCATATTCCCGTCGCTATACCATTGCCTGAAGAGAATCGTTTTATTGTACCTGGGACCATAAGCTCGGCGTCTATCAGAGTGACAACACCGTCCGTCTTTGTCGGTACCAAGAAACCAGTGGCTGTCCACCATATTCCATCTCGACCAAAAACTTCCTCTAAAAGCACAGTGTTAAACCAAAATCAACTTTTTGGCAAAACCAAAATGTCTGTACAAAGAGATTAAGTATTTCATGGGCCTGCCATCATAATTTGTTCTCCTTCCTTTAAAAGGCAAAAGAGTTGAATAAGGATCCACTTCAGCTCAGTACTGGCTCTACGCCATTGCACTGGCCTATATCAAACCACAACTTTTAGAAATAAATACGATGTTTCTAAAGTTAAATTATATGAAAGTTGAAGTTTCAGAACACCATAAACTCTGGAATAATTTTACACAAAGTATTATTAAATATGCATCTAAAGAGATATCTGAATCCCGTAAATCTCGGGGATATGGACTATATACCCCTCCCCCGTTTTTGAAAAGAGGAATGGGCTACTGAATCATCTCCAAACACTTTTTCGTGTTGAGAAAAGAAAGCGGATTTGGAAGAATTTCCAAATGCCATAATGTATTTAATATCTATTAAAAAGGGAGAACAATAAAAAATCCATAAATATGCCGCTTTGAGGTTAGATTCAGCTTGAATTATGTAATACATCTGTATCATGAACATTGCCCCCTATATAACGTCATATTGCCAGCCACCCCAGCACCCCTTTTCAAACTGCTATGGCCGGGCAAGTAACCCCCCCTTTCCCCCATTTTCTGCACAAATTTACGCCACTGGATAAGACCGCAGTAGACCTGAGTGTCTGAGGGCAGTAGTGGGGGGCAGTCTGCCACACTTTGACTCTTGGCCTAGAAATATGAAAAGGTAAGCATAATAATATGATCTTAAGGATATGAATAGGAATGAGGGTAGGGTGATAAAATTTAATTATGGCAAAGGTTGACCTAGGGATGAATAAGAACGAGAAGTAAGGGTAACTAGAGGAATGTGGTTGTGAGCAACCACAGAGCTCACAAGAGCCTTTTCTAGGCACCATTTGTATATTTTGTAAGCTATTTAATTAAAAAAAAAATCTGTTAGAAGGGTGATTCCTACAGTCCCAGTCATCAGACCAGTCCTTGCTCGGACCACTTTTCTCAGACCGCAGATGATGGAACTAGCACGAACTGTGCGACACAGGGCATTCCTCACTTGTGCCTTGGTAGCGTCCGCAAGTGTATGTACATGTTTAGTATGCAACAAATTGAGGGCAAAGGTCACCGTTTACACAAATTATATCAGATGATCTTACAAATAAATAGCGCTGTTACTTCACAACTGGCTCTTAAATACAAATCGTGCTAATCTGCACATATATCTGAAATTGGTGAATTGAAATTAACGGTTAGCTGCAGAATTTGAAAGTTATTGGGCTTTATTAAGTTCCAGAAATTATGACAGGAAGATACAAGTAGTGTGCATGCATATTCGTTAACATATTAAGCGTGAAAACCAATAAAAATCAATGAATAAGGTCATGATGACGTCACTACAGAAAAAGGCAATCAGGCATTGACTGTTAACGTATTGAGTGAATTTCATAACGATCAGACATTGGCTTATATGTAGAATGAAAACGTACATTATGGTGACGTCTATATGACGTCACAAGATTTTCCAACAAATGGATATCTAATAGACATGCTGGAATTCTAGCAAAAAGAATTTCAAAAAATCTCGTTTTGTTCAGGAAATATGTCGAAAAAATGTAAAAACGACAACAATTTAAAACTCCTCAAAAAATCAGGTGGTGACGTCATCATGACGCAGCCAAAATTTGCGTACATAACACATTTGGATTTGTGCTGTGCAAAATTTCCAAACACACTGCAACCGATCTTTTTAAGAGATACGAGCCCTAAAAGAATTCAATTTTGTGGCTTTATCACGTGACAAGTGATAACATCACCTCGACGTATATTTTCTAGGACCATCCTTGGTGGTGGTCAAAGTATATGCAAAGTTTGAGGGCAATCACTCTTACTGAAGTGCCAAAGTACTATGGCAGAAGGAGTACTAAACGAAAAACATCGAAAAATCGGTTATTGATAAAAACTGGATTTTTCTTAATCATGATGTCACTATTCCGTGGAATATTTCATTTTGTTCATTCAGATTTCATTACCTAAAGCATTTCTCTCTTAATCCTATAAACACCAACTATGGGGGCCAGAGGGTTAGGATGACAGGGGCGGTGAGAGGAACTGAGCCACCTCTCATCTTCTAAAATACCCCATTCGGTTAGCGTCTCCAAAAGCTTCTCCTAACCAAACCCCTACTGCTTGGCTTCTCGTGCCGGCCCCTGTTTACAACTGAGAGGAGAGGTGTGAAAGACGAGTCTCTGGGGCCTCAAATCCAGACAGCTCCGGGTAGGCGGGGCTCGATATAGCCATGGGAGGCAACCCACCTAGAAGGAGGGAAACTCTGACCACAAACCGCCGGCCATGGGTAATTTGGTCCCACTGCCTTGTAGGTAATCTTGGGAAAGACCAAGGCTAGAGGAGTCAACCTCGACAGGAAATCAGGAGGGGAGCCCCTTAAGGCGGTTTGGCGGCAAACTCTGTCTTCACTCCGGCAGCTCCTGCAGCCCAGTCGTGGTCCAGATGTTATGTTTTGCATCCCTCTTTGCTAGAGCGTCTTGACCGAGAGGGGGATTGTGGTACTTGGGCAACCCATGACCTCCATACAACTCTTCGCCCAGGATTCAGAAACTCCATCTTTCCTCCATTTTTCGTATGTCTAACGTCCTGGAACGACGGGCGAGTGGGGACGGAGTTGCTAGCTATGGACCTGCACTCAGGCGGTCAAGGCGGGATGGTCGCTGTCTACGCACCTGAGGCAAGGGTAGGGCTCGGCAGCTACCTTGGCTACGGAGCAGCCCTCTTTAGGGGCAGCACTGCTCCCCCTCTTAGGGAAGGGTCTGAAAAAGGTGACCTAAAGAAAGCTTGCCTCAATTCATCCTGTCAGCTTATCCAGCTGACAGGAGATCTAATTAGCGGTCGAAACTCAAATGAAAGCTCTACGAAAAATCCAATATCTACCCACAAGCGGCACACTCTATGTGTTGGATCCTGGAACACCAGAACCTTAATATATAGAAAGAACTGCGACAGACCAAAACATCGAACTGCACTGATAGGGCATGAGCTCAAGCGATACAAAATCGATATGGCCGCCCTCAGTAAACACTCCTGGCAAACACAGAGGAGATTACTGAGCTAGGCTCTGGATACTTTCTTCTGGTCAGGAAAGTCACCAGAAGAACCAAGGGAACGGGAGTTGGCTTTGCTGTTCGCACTTCACTAGTCACCAACCTGGAATCCCTTCCAAAAGGAATCAATGATCGCCTGATGGTGATGAGACTCCCACTGAAAGGGAAGACACATCTGACGCTCATTACCGCGTATGCCTCCACTATGAGCTACACCCAGGGGCAGAAAGAGCTGTTCTATCAGAACCTCACAAGCTTGGTACTCTCAGCCTCGTGTGAAGATAAGCGTCTGCTACTGGGTGACTTCAATGCCCGTGTTGGCAGAGACTGGCCGGCTGTCATTGGAGCCCCATAGCACAGGACTGGAGAACTCAAACACTCTGTACCAACACTCTGTACCAGCTACGTGTCATCCACAAGACCACATGGATACACTCCTGGCCGAAACACTGGCACCTGATTGAGTATGTGATCACCAGGCGCCGTGACATCCGAGATGTACGAATTACAAGAGTATTGAGAGGGGAAGACTGACCACTTATTGCTGAGATCCAAGCTTTCCTTCACCATCGCCAGAAAACACAGACGTCAAAGTAGCCGTATTAAAAATAAGCTGGATGTCCTGAAACTCTCTGATCCTGAAACAAAAGCAACCCTCGTTGCAAACCTCAAGGACCAGATTGAGAGCCTACCATCTGACGCTGATCCAGCCGCGGCATGGACTAACTTCCGAAATACTGTCTACGACACTGCCAGACTCACACTGGGTTACCCCCCCCCCCAAAGCGAAAACCTCAGAATTGTTCTGACAGCAACAACAAAGAGATTACCAGCTTGCTAAAACAGAAGAAGGAAGCTTTCATCTGCTCGCGAAACGACAAAAACTGCCTGCCAAGCACGAACGTCTCAAGCACCTCAGAAGCAAGATCCAAAGTGAGTTGCAATAGATGAAGAACCAGTGGTAGGAGGCAAAGGCTGCAGAACTACAACGTTATGCACATGAGAAAAACTCTAAGAAGTTCTTTGCTTGTTTGAAGGGGGTGTACGGTCTCTTCTTCCAATGCTATGGTACCTGTTCGATGTGCCTATGGCAGCCTCCTCACAGAGAACAGCGACATAGTTCAGCGCTGGTGTAACTACTTCAGTCAGCTGCTTAACAGACCCTCTCATATAGATCAGCAAGTAATCCAGGACATGCCTCAGGACCCAGCCTTGGCATCCCTCGAAGACCCTCCTAGCCTGGAGGAAACCCAGCGAGCCATTAAGCAGCTCCAAGTCGGTAAAACTCTTGGCCCTGATGGGATTACCCCCCTAAAAAAAATCTTCCAGGTGGGAGTGACAACTAAGCTCACGGACTTAATGCAGCTATTCTGGGACGAGGGTTCGATCCCACGGGATTTTAAGGACACCGACATCATCCACCTTTATAAGAACAAAGGTGACAGAGCATCTCGTGACAGTCACCGAGGCATTTCACTGCTTAGCATTGCAGGAAAGATTATTGCCCGCGTCATCCTCGACCATATCAACACAACACCAGCAGTAGGGGGACGATTGATGGGGTCTTTTCGGTCCCACAGATCCAGGAAAAGTGCCATGAGCAGAACCACAGCCTATACCTCCTCTTTGTTGACCTCACAAAGGCGTTTGATACCGTCGGTCGGGAGGGTCTCTGGGCCATCTGGTCCAAACTTTTCTGTCCACCGAAGTTTGCCAGTATTGCTAAATCATTTCACGACGGCATGATGGCCTGTGTCGTGGAAAATGGCTCCGTGTCTGACCCTTTCCCTGTTTCAAATGGTGTGAAGCAAGGCTGTGTCTTGGCACCCACACTCTTCAGCCTTATGTTTGCTACTATGCTGTCTACTGTGCCCCCCTCGACTAATGCAGGGATCACCCGTTACAGGTATGGTGGGAGTTTCTTTAATCTGAGACGTCTAAAGGCAAAAACTAAAGTGTGTGAAGCCTTAGTGAGAGACTTCGTGTTCGCTGATGACTGTGCCCTTGCAGCATTGAGTGAACCAGACCTCCAAGATCTTGCTAGTTCTTCCTCAACAGCAACTAAAGCCTTTGGCGTGACCATCAGCCTGCATAAAACAGAAGCGATGCTTCAATTTGCAACATGGTCTCACTCCTCTGGATTCTAGTATAGAAACTGAGGGTATAGAAACTGGAGGATAAAGTCTCCAACACAGAAGTGCTTCGTAGAGTCAATGTGCCTGGGATCGAGGCACTCCTAATAAAAGCTCAGCTTCGGTGGTTTGGTCACGTGTTCTGCATGGATGACACACGCATACGAAAGATGGTCTTCTCAGAGCTGGCCTCTGGCAGCAGGAGCATTGGTGGACGCTAAAAGGCTGCAAAGATTGTCTAAAGACATCCTTGAGATCCTGTGGTATTAATCAACGTAGGTGGGAGACTTTTGCCACTGACCACAGTGCCCGGCGATTTGCTGTCCAAAGTGGAGTACAGGTATTTGAGGAGAGGTGTCTGCAAGATCTGGACCAGAAGCGTCAAGCCCGTAAAGAGTTCCTCTCCGATGATCCAACAGCTGCTGCTGAATCAACAGCTGCTGCATGCCCACAGTAGTGCGGCCGTATCTTCGCATCCGACTTTAGGCTATTTTCCCACCTACGTTCACATCAACGGCGCCTCTGACGTCTAAATCGTTCGCGACTGACTTCCATGATGATGTGTACTTTGGAGAAGTTCTTTACGCCGAAAAATCCAGTCTTCTGAAGCAGGTCATGTTGACTTGGTAAAAATCACCCTAACCCCTATCCCCCCACCAGGTGCATTGACGTGCATACATGGGTATTGCGCAATCACGCATTTTTCGCCTTCTTAATCCCCAATGTTTAAAAAAAAAAACCAAAACTACAGAGCGTCTGTGACATTGTTCATGATTAGAACTGAAGAAAAGACAGGCACTTAGAGGGATTTCTGTTCCTGTCTCTTGAAAAGTGTCCTATACTTCACCATCGCGAACTAGAAAACGGAAGCAATAGCTGCATCGGCAGTGCAGCCGAAGCAGCTAAAAATTCTTGTGCAGGTTGTTTGTTTTTTCTTTGTAAGGGGTGAATAGAAATATTTATTAGAAATATTTCCTCATGAAAAAATGTGGAAAAATACTGACAAGGCACTCCGGAAGTGAGCGTCGATCTGATATAATAACTTGACAATGGACTGTATGCGGCGCCAGGTAATGGGCGATAATCTCTTGGACAGTGGACTGCACTTGGCGCCGGGTAATGGGGGATAATCTTTCAGACACAGGGCTGTACACAGCGCTGTATGGTGGCTAGTGTGTACTTCGGAGTGAGCGTTGGTCTGACTGAATTCTTGGACACTAAACGAGAGAGCGCGGACACATGCTAACGGTCTTGCGTTCGGCTTACTATGGTTACAGAGATCTGATCGATACAGGAAGAAGACCTGGCTTGCCATGGCTGAGATTCATGTACTTTGAAATAGTGTTCTACGTTATGTTACCCTGTACATGTATATGGTTTTGGCTCTGGCTGAATTTTTCATCTTCTGAACTAGTGTTTTACGTCCCATTACCCGGCCTGTACATGTATACGTTTTAAAAATTGTAACAGAGCGGAGCGTTTTTGTTGATCTTTAATTTTGGATTAAATGTAAAAAAACATAATTATATAAAAAAAATTCAATTCACATGGGTGGCATTACGTTAGTTTGCATTTTTAACATGTAGCAGAGGGGTAAATTTACCCTTCGTGCTATGGAATAATGTGCAGAAGTTCCTGACCGGTATCCGACCCGAGAATTATTATTCGTTAGTCAATGACTTAAAGATGGCAATAACTTGAGACAATTATGGTTCCAAAAAGAAGTTAGTACATGTAGTGTTTCTGATATAGCAAACTTCTGGTAATCACCCTCGCAGTAATTCTTAAATTAGTATGATAGTTATTTTAAAAAAATCACTGATGAAAAAAAAAAATTAACCAGTATATGAAATCTACTGAATTTGTTTTGTGTTTTTACTGACCAGTATGGCTATTGAGTAATAATCTTCGGGTCGGATACTGGCCCAGATACCGGCCGGGAACTTCTGCACATTATCCCATAGCACGAAGGGTAAATTTACCCCTTTGCTACGTGTTAAAAAAACAAACTGACGTAGTGCCACTCACGAGAATTTTATAGTTGTGTATAATAATGTATTTTACATTTACTCCACAATAAAGATCAACAGTAACGCTAAGCTCTGTTTGAATCTGTAAAAATTGTACACATCCACAGGCCGGTTAACGGGACGTAAAACACCAGTTCAAAAGATGAAAAAATTCAGCCAGAGCCAAAACCAAACAAAAGATTATCCCCAATTACTCGGCACCAAGTGCAGTCCATTGTCCAAAGATTATCGCCCATTAACTGGCACCGCGTACAGCCCATTGTCAAGGGATTATTTCAGATCGATGCTCACCTCCAGAGTGCCTAGTCAGTATTTTTCCATGACATCGCCCAATTTGACTCATCCTCTATTTTAATCGTCATATTTCATCATGTTGTACATGTTCAATTCATAGGACGGTCAACCTGTACCGCAATTTCTTTTCATAGGACAGGTCAAACTGTACCATAAATTCTTTTATCACTATTCATCCCTTACAAAAACAATTTGTATAAGATTTTTTACCCTTAGTCTCGTGCCGATTCATCTCTAGGTCAACCAGTCCCAAAATTGTTCACCCTACCCTCATTCCTATTCATATCCTTATGATCATATTATTATGCTTATAAATATTCATGTGACCTTTTCATATTTCTAGGCCAAAGGTCGAAGTGTGCCAGACTAACCCCCTTCTACTGAGGGCCTATAATTCAGATATTACATGTATTTGGAACTTTGAATTTCTCAAACAGACACAAAAAGACACTAAAATGATAAGAAGAGTCAACATAACGAGATGCATTGACGACATGCATGTCACTTAAACTTACCTGGTACTTCCCCCACCTCATTTGGCCAAACATATTCATTCGTTAAGACCTCGGCCACCAATCCCTCATCGGCTTGGATCTGGCCTGCTATGTCACGAATAACGAAGATGCTGTCAGTAGTCAACGGGATAGCCTTAAAGGTGGATACCTGTGTCAGTTAAATATTAAGATAATTATCATGGGATGTTAGCTTTCACTGTTTATTGGTGGTACAATCATTATAAAGCACCTTCCATATCAAATTGGATACATGAAATTTCTTTGAAATTAAAACTCACTCTAAGTCAACACTTCGAGGCATTAATTTTTCTTCATTTGAAATGGCATAATTGTGACCCTGTATCTGAGTTTGTAAAGAACACAAGGTTCCACGTATGGACTGGTCTTTAGTTTGCAAATGAGTCCTTAGACAGCAGTTCATACCCTGAATTTAAGAAACAATCAGGAAAAATACAAAATTCTCAAATGTCTTGGACATATGATAAGGTAAAGGCTATTCCACCGCGTTTCATTTTCTTTGGGATAATCCAATGACTTTTCATGGAAGAAATATCCCTCGCGGAGACTGATGAACTCTAAAAGTGCAGTTCAGAGAAATCAGTCGCCATTTTAAAAAGTGATGCCTACATTCCATTGTCATGTACAGCAATTTAAGGTCCAATTTCCTTCAAATTGAAATACAAGCTGGCAGTCCTTTTGGTGGCTTCCCGGTTTTTTGTTTTTACAATCTTTCAGTTCATGGGGCGAAAAAACTCCAGGCAACATAGAATCAGAAACTTTAAAAACAGGCCATGCACCCACAGATGCAGTTCCGCTCATTCTAACAATCATGATAAGCTGATTTTTTATTCAAAGTCCTGAAGCTAATGCATAAAACTAATTTTGTTGAGCGTACATTGGATAACATGACTTCAGAAGTTTTTAGTTCATATGGGAAGACGTCAACATCATACTTACCACGGCATCATACAGACCATTAGTTGGGTTTTTCAAGACCGTAGTGATGGCAGCGTTTGGCATGTCCAAAGTAGCTATTTTACGAAGCTGCCATGCCTGACAGAAGGATAACAAGGACAACGCAGCCACTAAAAATGCCCGAAACATTTTTCAGCGATTTCTCAGGCCCAGCGCAAACAACGCGTACACGCACTGGAGAACGGAGAACATTTAAGGCTACACGAACGTTCGTCCACCTTTTATACGGCAGCAATATCGGCAGCGAATGATATCAGGATCAACTAAAAGTAGATCAAAGAAATGTAAAGTAATACTCGTGGGAAATTAAAACGTGACATAGAAATTGTATAACATTTACCTACCTCCCTAATCAGCTTCTGCCTAATCGTTTTGAGAGGATGAACGGAACAAGACCCTCGTGGTTTTAGGCGTTATACAGGCCTGCACAAATGGATTGTTTTTTATAATAGTGTTAAGTTATAATACATTCAGAGGCCATTCAGATTTTTACTCGTATTTTTATGTGTCGGAAGCAACAAAGAAACGTGGGGGACAGGTAAAGTTTAGCATACAAAGAAAACAGAGAAGAAAGTTTTTAGTCAATGTACACTGAATGTAAATTTAAGACGGGAAATCATTAAAAATACCCTCACACAATGCTTAGAAATTCGTAAAAATGTTGTACAAAGCCCCCTTTCACTTCCCTGGCTGCTCTCCTATTGACTTAATTCACTTAATTTTTGTTACAGAGCTCTCGTTGGCAGCGCTTTCAAGTCCCAAATATCAGATATTTCAAAGATACAAGCATGTAAAATGTTTATGTGGGTTTTTATATTGCATTGAACAGCTAAGGCTTGACGACAGGTGTTTAGATAGCGGTGTTCTACAAAATTGTGTGACGTAATGTGGTATCAATTAGTGTTGTCTCAATTTTTTAGGATTTTCAGTTGGACGTTGGTTGATTCCTGGCTGCCAGGTGTGTCCATTTGTACGATTATTTTATGGTACTAGTTTAGATTAGCAGTCCCTATAAAACGCGCGGCAGGCGTGACTCGCTCTTTCTTCCCTCCTGGTGATAGACCTGAGCACAGACCAGTATTCCTCAGAACATAGTCGTGCTTCGCGGAAAAGAAGCCCTGTACTCCAGTGTGAGTTTAGCATAGTAATGTATGTAACCCTGGGTTCACCCAAAATGGCAGGAACCGATTTAAATAACCAACTCCTTTTGGGGAAAACAAAATCAATTGTCAACATCAGTTAAACTGTGCACAGTTGAGACTTGCTTTATTGCAACCATAGTACACATTAAAATAGTATTGCCATGTCACCGGTGACTGTATAACCAAAGTGGGAAAAAACATATGTATGCGTCAATATCTGACTACAGCACTGAACCCAGATATATCGCCCTAATGTTCATCAAAGCTAATTAAAGTTCTCAGTAGATATGCAGCTGGCGACGTCAACGGACCGTTGTCGTGAGGTGGTGTTCCGGCGAGAACTCAGCTCGGCCTTTCTCTGGAAAAGAGTTCAAAGGATTGTACAGGTACTTGCGGATTTGGCGTCGCAAGATGGGTGGCACTTGATGTCACAGGCTGACTGGCGCCAGCATGGTGTCACAAGGTGGCTAGCATGCTTGGTGCCGCATAATGGCTGGTATTTGGGTGATACTGGGCGATAACGGGGCTGAGGACCAGGTACTCCTCGATGATCCGAGACCAGGTTGTGACTGGCATACAGGTGTTAAGATTCCGCGGAAGCGGGAAGGGCAAGCACCAAAGTCCCCTTCTGGCTATTCCCAGCAGACAACTCGGTCTCTGTATCTAAAAGAGCCAAACATGGTGGTCCGTGCCACATTACCACATGTTCTAACTGCTCCAAAGTGGACTAAAAAGGGCGAACTCTGCTTTCCCTTAATTAACACACTTATTCATGCACGCTTAAGAGTTCTAACGCAAAACACAGACTTATATACATGTATAGGCCTACACACCTATAAATTTAGCATGTGGAAAACAAAGGTTTACCCCCAAAATGAACAAATCTACCTCAGCATATATATGCTTCATGGCTCCATATGACCAGACGTTCACATAAAAATGTAAGTGCAGGCCAAAGCTAGACTGGCTCAGAGGTTTCTCGGTTTCGAATTAAACACATGCCCTAATTCAACTTCAAGCTAAGAATTTTGACTTCTCAATGACAATGCTCATAAACAAAGAGAAAACTCTGCAGTCCGAGTCATCGGACAATAGTTTGAAATCTCTGGGCTAATTCCGACAATCCAAGTCGAAGCAAGATTTCAAATATTCCATAAAGCAGTTCCCTAGGCTAAGGGCAATCATAAGGAAATAAATCGTTAAACATGCCAAAGGCTTTTAAGAGAATGCACGTGGTACCAGCCATGAGCTACATGCTGGAGATTTCTCAACAAAGACGCATGTACGTTCTGCACTCAGTAACATTAAACAAAACTTTATAAGGAACTGTTTCTCACTTTGCCTAAAGCCACAGCAAAATGTACCAAGATGTTTTTGCTACTATGTGCAGGCTTTTAAGCTTGCAAAGTTCTTGACATTAAAACTTGGCAATGGTTCAAAAGGACATCATAGCAAATGACTACCAATACACTTTTCTAAGCTAACAATCTATCTACTCAAATCGGAATAAACTTGACTTACCTAAAAGAGCCAACATTCAATCTTTGCAGAACAGCAGCTTGGGGAAAGTCCCCCTCGCAGGAATTTAGACCTCCTAACTTTAGAGCTACAATGTACTAACAACAATTTTCTTTGTCTTTTGCTCTAAAATACTGGACAAGGAGCGGAGTGCTTCACTGTTTGCTGACAAGATGTAGAAAGGGGTGTAGAAATGTAGCCCACGACTTCCTGCTAGACTCCCAGACCAGTTTGCCCTGCCATTTGACAGTCTTGTTACCACCCCAAGGGGTAACGCCCTGATTGGGCATCCTGGGGGGGGGGGGGAATTATGGGATGGAGGGTAGAAGAGGTGTAAGGCAACCCGCTCCCTAAATCCCTCTCACTTAATCCCACGTCCAAGAAGAAGGGAAGACCGGGGTGTTACAGCTTGGGCAGACAGGAAAGAGCTAGACATTTATTGTCTAGGTACAAGTTTCCGTTGAGAGGGATAGATAGCAATAAAATGGTGCGCTCAGAGTATGCATTAGGAAAACAGAGAAAATGGACACAAAGTAATTTCTAACCTCAGACCTTCATGAGGTCTGGGTTACATGTAAATAATTGCGGCATAAATCACTGTACTGATCGCTGATCACAGAGCCATACTGGAAATTAGTCAATTTTAAGATTGTCCATTTCGAATCTTGAAAGGATCAGTTATTCACACTCATTGTAATTTCTTAACACTTCTTCTGCTTTCATCACTGCGATAAGCATACATAAGAAATATCACTATGAGGCCACATAAAATACAAACAGTCATGCACGGTCATGAAAATGCATCAGAACACAGGACATACATGTACTAAAAATCTCCACTTAAACACATGGGCCAATTTCATAGAGCTGCTAATAAGCACAAAATCTGCTTAAGCGTGAAAAAATCTTGCTTAAAAACAAACGTTACCAGCTCAAACTCTGTGATTGTCATTCTAACCAAAGATAGCTAAATACCATTCCAAAACAATATACATCACATGTAGTTTTATCAAGCAAGGTCCTCACGCTTAAGCACATTTTGTGCAGTTGGCCCCGGTAAAAATGCATGTACATGTCAAACTACATGAACAAAGCAGTAATCCATAACAGGCTTCTATAATGAAGATCAACCCATAAGAGTCAATGAAGGCAAGAAACATTGTAATTACGAACTGACAGCTCCCAAGAACAGAGCCTATATATGTAGTGAAAATATTACAGGCATCGGCAAGAACGTGTGTACTACTATATACTTGTGTACAAAATACTATGCACGTGAGTTGTGGAGATGAGCGTGACACTGAGAGGACTTTTTATACCAGAAATAAGCCATAAATCGGACTTACATTAAGCTATTGAGGGAATATGAAATAAAGGGAACATGGAAAAGGTAAACTTACGGTTTATACTCCAACAAGGGCTTGTAAATAGACGTAGAAATTTGTAACACGTACAACCGAGCCAGTAACATTGATGACATGGAGGGAGAAAGTGAATACTGATCGGCACTTGCCTAAATTTCCGTGGATGAGCAGCCCGAGAGCGGAGCTTAGGGCAGAACAACATTTCTGTGCTGCACTATAGTTGTATCTTAGGTGATGAAGCGCCTTTGGTGAAGGCGCATGTTTTTATGAATAAAGAAGAAGTATGGACTGTCCCCGTTTGTCGAGGCTGAAACTGGCGCTTGGGTATGGTTGCTGCGATTGGTGTACTGCGGGCCAGGCTGTAAACTACCGCCAAAACGGATTGGCGTCACCGCCGTTCTGGTGGTAGACTGACGTGGGCTGGCTCGACCAGGTAGCAGACTCCAAAAGACAAGACTGCCACAAATGGTGTCAGAAGTGGGATTGGCACCGAAGTATCACCATAAGGACATCCAACAAAAACACAACAGTGACAGCTAAACCAATGGCGTAGCTAGGATTTTATAAGTGGGGGGCACAGGGGACACCGGCCTTTTAGGGGGGCACCAGCTCTTAGTGGTGTGGTTTTTTGGGCGGCAAAATTTCGTTAGCCTTGTTCAAAATCCATTCAATGGGGGGGGGTGGGGGAAATTGGGGGCATCCTCCCTCCGTGGCTATGCCCCTGCAGCTTAATACACCTAGAAGGTGCCAACAGCGAGAGTAGCAGCCACAACAGAGACGACGACAAATTATTCGACGGGGTCACAGTCTGCTGTCGGCTTCTTCAAGTGCATCGCCAACCGATTCAATTGCTTCCTCTTGTGGGCAGTTTGTATACATGGAAACAATGTCTAATGAAATTAGTGGGCTATCTCTCTTCACTGTCACTTTGTTTAGTTTTTCAAGCACATGCCCAGAATCGTGTATATAAAGAGGAAACCAAAATTAATTTGTTAATATCTTGGACACGGTTAAATATTTTGGAAATTGGCAGCCACTATTTATTACCTAATGGTGTCTTCTTTTTTATGACACCAAGAAATCAAATTTACCGTCACAGATGACTGAGCACGAAACAGTTCACTCAACCTTGTCAGAACTGGTCTTGCACCAGATTTACTGCAACCTAAAACCGCGTGACGTATTCACTTCGCTACTCTGTACCACTACGCATTGATAATCATGTACCGATATAAGCGTGACGGACGGTCAATCCATTTGAGCACAATGAATCTCCTTTCTTATATGGCCGCTCCCACGGACATAGTTTTCCCTGGCATTGTAGTTGTGTCTCTTTTCCAATAAGACGTGGGTTTGCATTTTGGCTTTGTGAAACTTGGACTCAACATGTCAATAATCAAGTGGTCGCTTTGCTCCGAATATTTCTGCCTGGTGATTATGTATGCTTTCACGAAGACGACTGTTTGGCCACAAAAACTTCCTAGATATGAAACTTTTTCCAAGGAATATACTGCCGCTACCAACACCAAGATCGTCTGGCTCCTAACTACACGTATTAACTGTTTAAGCGTTTTCAGCTTGTAAATATACACAGAACATTAGGACCATCTCGTTTGTCTGGTTCCTGGATGTAAACGCATAGTACAGAAATGACGTCATCTGAAAAAGAGTACCCAACTTACTGTATGGAGGCCTAGAGGGACTCCTTTACTGAACATATTTACATCCTCACGCCATCTAAAACATGTTGAAGTTACGGAGTAGCAGGATTCTAGTCGATCAAGCAGGTTTGAAAGCTTTTAGCAACCTCGACTCCATGGGCTGCGTGCGCGTTCCTTCACTAGCCCATGGTCATGTGGAATACGAAAATGGCGCTGACTGTCTATTTAGGATAAATATACGGTTGCACTACACCAAATACGTGCCCATAGAAAACAGTGCAAAATCGGACGGAAATAGCGCCGCCTGTTGACTCTCACGAAGCCGTTGGCCTCCGTTTTTTCACTGGAAATTCAATATTATGGCCGGAAGATCACTTTTCGTTGCAATTTCAAGGGGATTAGCCACGATTTTTTTTTATTCGCCTTTCAAGGAATATATCCCGCAAATAGTACTAAAACTACGCGCTAATTTCTGAATGTAGTCGCCTGCCTCTATCCAAAATAGGCCCGCAATTTGGCGCTTTTTGTGAAAGAATTCAGTCCCAAATTTGGGATTAATAGGAATCTTTCTGTGATCCCTCCTTATTATGGTCTGTCTCATTGTAAAAATCCCGTGAGATCACTCATGATATTAATGGGCTCGCGCGCAGAAATGCAACGATTTGGTGGAATGCACCCATACATAAACGTAAAGTCAATTGTGCGCGTATTTCAAAACTTACACGTTCGCGCCCACTTACTCTCTTGCACATGTCGCACGCGTAAATCTGCGTCGCGCGTAAACACAATGACTAAAATCCTAATTTAAATATCCCAAATATATCCAAATAGTGGGATATTTCAATTGTACAATCCGGTGCGTAGGCGACTTCGTCACAAAGGCAGACACGCCACGATTTTCAGGCTCCCATTGGACAATCGCTGAAATTGCGCTTTAACTTCCGGTTCCATCGTTCCATATTAATGGCGACCAATACAGGTAATTCTATGTGCAGTGCATGTTCAGTGGGCGTGATTTAAACTGAAGTGACGTCACACTTACGAACTGGATACCCGGGGTTAGATCGTGCAAGGCATGGTGGGAACCAACATGTTGCGCCAGCAAGATATATCATACCAATGGGAACGAGGTTGAGCTTTAAGACAGTGAGTACCGAAGTGAATACGTCACGCGCACAATTTGTGTGTAAAAGGTATTAGCGCGAGAACCAGCGCGTGAACCAACACGCACGCGTATTCCATTCGTTTGCACTGCACTTTCTGGTTCACAGTGACGTCACACTTCGGTTTTACACGCAGGTCTATCCGGTTCGTAAGTGTGACGTCACTTCAGTTTAAACCACGCCCACTGCACAGGTGCACCGCAGATAGGGTTACATGCATCGATCGCCGTTTACACCAGAGATAGTATAGCGCCGCGCAGCGCTATCCTATCTTTGGTTTACACGGAACCGCGGAACCGGAAGTTAACACGCAACTTCAGCGATTGTCCAATGAGAGCCTGCAAATCGTGGCGCGTCCGCCTTTGTGACGAAGTCACTTACGAACCGGATATTGCGACGCGCGCGCTGACCAGAAACCAGAGACTTTGAGGGGCCTTAATTAATATAGCGGACCAGTCCCACGTCACTTAGACGAAGGGAAGAAGGGAGACCGGTCCCCTAATTAAAGCGAACGAGCACTTGGGATGTGCTTATCCAAGAACAGATATAGACCTAAAAAAAAATTACATCTCGTTATATATCCGAAACCACGATTTATTCCAAAATTTAATAACAGGATGGTACTGTAAAATACTGTTACGATCCGAAAAAAATCCAAACTATTTAATTATTCCAAAGCTTTGAATTTTCTCTGATGCAACAAAGAAATCAAACAAGATCATATAAGGAACAAATAAACAAGTACGATTTATTGAGTATGTTACACTTAGCATGTAAAAGAAAATAAGGAAAAATGTTGATTGAAACTGGTTTACGATGAGGAATATCTCATATAAACAAGATGTTCTTACAGGCAAGAACTTGGCAAAGCACTACCTGTGAAGAACGCTGGACTCCACAGATGGCGAAAAACAGTTTAGTCCTTGACGTTGCTAAAATGAGCTGCCACGGGGACAAAGACCACGTTGATTAAGTATGACTGGGCTCGACACGAAACGACAAGGGAGTGATGACCATCGCAAATATGGGAACTTGATGATCCCACAAACTGGAACTGGATTCAGTTCACAATCTGTCTCTTCCAGGAACAAGATTCAGCTCTGCACTTCACTTTGTCTGGACGAACTTTTTTTTACAAGTGTTGCTCCACAGATGACTCGCCACCACAGGTTGAAATGGTGCAGAAGTCAACAAGTCAACGACTTCTCACGGCCTGCACACGGTAGAATTGTCTTCCAAAATCTCTCTTGCGGTGTGTGTGACTCTCTCTGTTTCTGTCTTTCCCATTTTTATAGTATACAATTCTCCTAGAAATTTCGTCTCATTACGTAAGTCAGATATCACATGTAAAACACAACAGTGGGCCTACATGTACAGTGCACAATACAAACTCTATTTTAACAGTCGTTACGTTGTGCCCCCAAAATTACACAATATCTTCGACAAAAGATTATACAAAATCTACTTTCAACTACTGAGGAGCATGGCTGGGTTCCCTACGGTTCCCCACATTAAGATTAGCAGTGTTGTGCTCACTGACATAAACCCATGGACGGACAGCTCTTTTTCAAAACAACTTCGGGGTATCGTAGCTAAATCCAAAAGACTAAATCCAAAAGTGTGGGGAAATTCACCCCTCGGTATAGAGAATGTATGCACAGTGGAAGAATTCCAGCCATAAAATTCTATGAAGTCATTTTTCGATTGTGACAAAAATCAGATTACAAACAATGCGGTTGCAACATTTGAAAAGAAAAGATAGCAGTATGAAGAGCAAAAAAGTGAACGTATTTTGAGAGCACACATAAATAAGTACATGCATTCCAAGTGCGTCACGCGCAATTCACACTGAATGTGCTGCCGTCCACCGTTCTCCCCATTGTAATGGAGATCAAGGGTTCTCCCATAGCATGCGCATTTCAAAATCACAGTACATGCGAAACAGTGGTGGTCTATGTGTTTTATAGCGCCTCACCTCCAGATTCTGTATCTTGATTGGCCGAAAGTGTGTGTGACGCTTGCTAGTTTTACTATTTTTATCCCACCGCTCCAAAAAGACTAGCCTCATTCTGAAAAAGAACTATACCCGTAGCAATCAAAGCTCTATATCCGTGATGCGATGAAAGCATGAATAGTACCCAGGCGTGTATTTCGGCTCAAAGCGTTAACCCTTAAAGAACTGTCACTCTCGAACCCGCTGAACCAGGTTACGTATTAGCTACAAATTTATAGGTTAAGAGTACGAAGATACAAAGTCAGCTGCCCTTTTGAAACGCCGGCTTGTCACGTAGTGTATCATCGTTGTCAATACGCAGATTCTAACGTTACATATGGAACACCGAAGATTTTGCTCTTCTATCTGATGAGGAATTTAAAGAATTTCTGACTCAGCTGATTTGCAGAACATTAAAAAGAACGTGGAATACTGCATGAACATTTTTCCAGTTATAGAGGGATCCCAATACGACGCTTTTAACGTCGATCTGCGCACTTCCGCGTTTGAAAACGAGGCTGTATGTGTCAGCTTCAATCCTTAATACGATAAGACCATTGAAAGTAAGGAGTCAAGACACAAAATACATAAAGATTTGTTAAATTCAGGGTTTTCAAGCTGCAAATTTTTGTGGAAGAGTGTTTCAGGATGACTCGACACGTAAAATCAAAAGAAAAAAATAACGGCGATTTACCACGAACTAACGTACCTGTGATGGTTGTGTGTCTGCATGTGCAGTTGGCGTGGTTTAAACTGAAGTGGCGTCACACTTACGAACCGGACACTGCATGTACTGTCGAGAATATAATATCAAATCAGTGCTCTGAAATATGTGGCAATCACATATATATGGCAATCACAATATATGGCAATCACAATATATGTGGCAATCACATGTTTAAGAGCACTGATTTGATATTATACTCTCGTCGATATTTTGATCACGGTGCTACGCAGCCCTTCCATATTTCACTGCATGTACTGTGTCGACTCCGCGTGTGCGCGCGACCAAGTTCAACACAGAGAGCCTCGGATTCGATGCGGATATGCGCAGACGGCGCTAATGTGAAATCCCTCTATTGCTGTGACATAACATAGGCACAACATTGTCCGCGGTGGAGGAAATGAATAAAGCAGCTGCCGATGGCTTTTTGCGGAGGTTGACATTAATTACTATAATACAAAATCAATGAAATCTATCAGGTATGGTAAGAATTCTAAAGACAGAGAAAACAATCCAGTCGACATTGTGGAGGATCAAGCATTTGAGCGATCCAATAGGTGCTTCAAAGCGGTACTTGTCCACTTGAAAGACCTTAGAAAGGGCTACGTGGAACATAAAAATCACATTACTCCAGAGGACATGGACAAAAAAATGCTTCACATGTCTCGAATATTGCTGCACCAGCTAGTCTTCAGAACAAGGTGTGTATAGACATTATGATTTATTTCTGCAATCGAGGCAGGGAAAATGTAAAAGACATGAAAAAGACGTACTTCAAAATACATATCGATTCCAACGGGTTGCGGTACATTACAAAACATGATCACCTGACGAAAACTAACAGGGAAAATAACGACAAAAGCAAAGAAGATGTATGAAGTGCCAAGGAACCCCCGCTGTCCTGTAAACACATTTCTTCTGTACACACAGAAGCTGCATCCCAACTGTGAATCTCTTCGGCAAAGACTGAAAGACAACTTTGCACCAGCTCAGACACATGGTATTGTAATGCACCACTTGGAAAAAACACTCTGTCCAACAAACTGGAGATTATTTTCATGGAAGCAAAATGTGGCAAAGTGTATACTAACCATTTGCTTCAGAGCTACAAGCGACACAAATCTTGACAATGCTTGCTTCGAATCCTGGGACATCATGACTGTTTCAGGCCACTCAGAAAGTAACGAGAATCAAGAATTACAACCACACCAGTGAAAACAAGAAACGTAATATGAGTGTTGTTTTAACTGCTGCTTTGAACTTTGCCGAATCGGAGAACCCAACACTCATACCCAGCCCAAAACAGGGTCAATCTTCCCCATTGTTGACAGCATCTGGAGAATCCCTTATTTTGAGAGACATGGCTAATTTACAAGTTCACCCACTGGGAGGCAATTTTAATACCTCATCACCAGTTTCATGGATGCAGCGTTAATTTCTACAACTAAGAGCCCTGTTATTTTGCAGTCATTTAAGTCATTTCAGAGAAAACTGAAGAGTTGAGTCTTTTCAATTTGCTTCAAATAAGATTTGAATATTACATTTAAGTTGGACAGATGGAAAATTTGAAGGCACGAACGTTTAGTTTAATCTTCCAACTCTTGCATATTTCCCACAATTTTTCTTGAACTCAATTTGCTGAAACTTCCTAAAGTATTGATGAAATACTGGTACTTTAAAAGGATTGAAACTGTGTGTGTTCTGCTTGGAATTTTCGAGCTACATTTGTTGAATGTAAATTCAAGTGTGGTGTTTTATTGTTGATTTTTAGCTTAAATTGTGCAGAATCTGTGGGGAGGTGTTATAAAACAAATATTAATTGCTTCGAGTGGTACAGTAAAACTAGCCTCCCGCGGTGATCCATGGAGCATTCTAGTTTCCCGAGGCCTGTCTATACCACTGGATTACTCATGCGTACAACTGCACCCGTCATGAGACGATCAGTCACGCCCCCTTCTACTTGATGTTCGGGCGCCATTCGGATTTACCAATCAACCTTATGTTTGGGTTTGCCCCGGACAACCACAAGGATTCTCTATTGCACGAAAACTTTGTTGAAAATCTGCGAGAATATCTCAGATCCTCATACAGAGCAGCACAGAACATCGCTGAGAAGGCGCAAGCTAAACAGAAGCGGCTGTATAATCGCGGATCCTACAACGCTCCTCTCAATGCAGGTGATGCAGCATACATAGGCACACAGAAATTAGCTGACCGATGAAAATCACAACATTATATTGTCTTCTCGAAGCATCGAAACTTGCCAGTCTACGTAGTTGCCAATCAGGAAACTGGCAAGGAAAGAACACCACAGAAATTTACTGACTCCATGCATGTTTTTTTCCCGTTGAGGACAACCAAAAGAACACACTTGAAAGAATAGAGGAGTCCCAAGAGGAAGGAAACCAAAAGCAGAAGAAGAGACATATGAAGGCCTAACTACTCGACAGAAACAGAGACAGAAAATGAAACAACGTGTCCGGAAAGTCCACAAATGAGTGATGGGGCAAATGATGAAGCCATTTTCGTGGCATTCGTTCCAAAACTCACAAACTCCTGCTCAGTGAAGATGAAAGAGAAAAGCCCTAAACAGATGCACCCAAATGTTTTATGGGACTACTCTCCGTCTAACTCTACAGTGTCTCCATCTCGATCTTCATCTTGATCCCAATGTGGATCTTTATCACCAACACCATCTTCATCGTTATCACCATCATCATCGGCATCATCGTTGCTGCCATCCTCCTCACACCAGTCTAGCGAAACCTCAACTGATTACCATCTCCCAAAACTTCCACATAGAATACGCATGCCGCCCAACAGATTGTCGTATGACTTCTTTGGCCAAACTAAACTACACAGAGTTCACCCCTAGAAATCACTGGTAGAACACTACCAGTCAAAATTAAAATCTTCAAGAGAATTGCTGACAAGATGGAAGAGTCCGAAAATGGCAGAGGCCAGAGGAAAGGCAGGTTTCAGGTTTTTACTGCAACAGTTAAAATGAAATTCACACATGGTAAATTGTGTGTAGTTAATGTGTGTCTTATTATTGTATATTGTTCCATTCCAAACTAAACTCATGTCACTTTTTTTTCTGTACTTGAATTTTATGAACTTTCAGTATATAATAGATGTGCCAGTATGCAAATTTAAATTTATGTAGGAGTTAAGCAAGAGCCTATTTTTTTCTTCCTGACTTAAAGAATTGATTGAACTGATGGTAATCCATATTGTGCATTGGTTATATTTGTATGGTGTGAATATCGACTTCCTTAACTTTATTGTGCAAGTAAAACCGCTAGAATGACATGTACTTAATTTTGAGGAAAGTTAACGCATAAGGCATTCAGTAGCCTGACTGGTTCGATTACTTCTGTACACAAAAAGATCCCCCCTCATAATTTTGTAGTTTCGCTAAAGGTTTTGTATTTAAATTGCACAAACATAAACATCGACGCGTAGAAAGTCGGGAAAGTTGGATTGTGTTTGACTCTGCCTACTATGCAGTGCATGAGTACCACAGGACTGTCAATTTCAAAACACGCCCTCTTTTGTTCCTGCTCGGAGCGGATAGTACCACTCATTTTGCCCATTGTCTCCTTAGTACTACTAACATGTTAACATAGTACAGCCCAATTGATAACACACTAAATAAAATAGATCAAACCGGAGTATCAGATTGGTTTCAAGAGGTGGTATTCCCACTCAAATAGGCGTGCGAATTTTTCTGAGTTTCGGACCCCATTTTCTTTAATTTCTTTTTTTTTTGGGGGGGGTGACGTCTTTCCCACGACAGTTTGTATCTTGATGCCTTGCGTATCGTCGACAGTCATTACAAGCATATGGAAACCAGGCTTTTAAAAGGTCACCCCACTGTTTTGTATACCGATATATATTCCTGTTCGTTTAAAACTTGCTACGTTCGTGGTCGTGAACGATGAACTTCGTCATTTATGTAAACAAACTTCGGGGCAAGAACAAAAATTCATATAGACATAGTCACAAGAACGAGGCAAAGATTTTCAAGCAGAAGTTACAATGGAATTCGTCCTTGAGGATTTCATTGCAATAAATTGGGTAAAACAAAAGCAGCGTGAAAAAATTGAAACTCAGTGTATGCATAGGAGAGAGAAATTCGATATTGTGGGCAAGCTGGCTTGCATTTCGGGTAGGAATTCTACACGCATCCCTCGCTTTAGTGGATGGTCCGAAGTCCAGTAAACAGCAGGGCCCAATTTCATGGAGCTGCCAACCGCAGAATTCTGCGCTTACGATCTCCATTCTGCGCTAACCGCTCTTGCTGAAAAATACTGCGCTAATCCTAAGCTCAGAATCCTTAGTTACGGAATGTACGAATGCACACAAGCCAAATTCCTCGCTAACGCGTGAAATACGTTCGCCGTAAGCACAGAATTTTCTGGTACGGTAAGCGGTAAGCCTCGCTGTGAAATTGGGCCCTGCGTTCAAGCTTTACCGATCGAGTGGGTCAACAGTTCGTAAGATAGAAATCAAACAGTTCTAGTTGTTGAGCACCGAGCCTTTATTTGCGTACCATTAATATGTAATGGGCATATGGTGGAAGGAAATTCATGGAATCGAATAAAACTATACGTATTCAGCTGAAAAGAAATGGAAAACATCAAGATCTTTTTTTTTTTCATTTCATTTTAAAGTACATAATATATTATATGCCATATACCGTACATGGGACTTTGAAATGAATCAAAAGACGCGTATGGATTTGGTATTACAACGGCTAAGCGGTGAATTATGATGACCTGCAGAAATTGACCGATTCGGTAGTAGCCACGTGGACACCTACCTGTCCCTAATAATACTCTCTACTCCGTCAGAAAGTAGATGAGTTCTTTATGTTGGGAAAAAGGCAAGAAAAGATTACATTGATAGCACTTGAGTATCCTATACCCTCGTGGTATTATGACTGTAAGCTGGACTCAGCCCAGTTGAAGTCCAACACGACTGTTTTGTTATCCTCAGCATCCTGTCATTGCAACAGAAAATAGTACAATAACAATAACTCCGTGTTATACTTAACCCTTGTGGTAAATAAAAAAGTTATGATATTTTGCACCTATATGTAATGCCTTAATGCAAAAAGATGGAAACAAGTCTTCGATTGCATGTAGTACGTACAGTGTACATGTACATGTATGTCATGCTGTCGTACATAGACAACCTGTGCCGGTGTGAAATTCTTGTGCTACAACAGTTTACACCATTTTACATTTTGCTACAGCAATTCAAGTTTCACACTTATGTCCAAAATTATTGTTTACGAACTCAGAAAGTGTTTATAACATTTCGGCAGTTAGTAGTCCTTCACAGACTTGACGTAAGTTCATGAGTTCAACATTCAAAATATAGCCAGTGATGGGCGATTTGTCCACAGGCTGCTATTGGCCCATATTCTTACGTAATTGGAACAGACTTGCGCTTTTATTTGGGAAATGTTAATAAAATAAAGATGTATTTTAAAAGATCATAGATTGAAAATGGTGTAGTTTTGATGCCTTGTAAAGCGTTTGAAAATTTGAAGTTTATAAACACTTGAAAATAATAATTATTACTGCAGATCATTAAATAATACTTATTTTCTGTACTGTATGTAACTAATGCATGTTAATTCATTATATTACCAACATTTTCTTAATGTACGAGTATGTTTCGTCGTTGAAGGACTCTGAGTCGATTTTTGGACTTGATTTCGAGCTCGAAAAAGAGTTTTAACACTGTATCATTACATGTGAAATGGGGTACTCTGATCCTTGCTGAAAAGTGGACGGTATACGGTGCTTCTTGTCCGGCCACCCGACCCTCTGTAAAATTGAAGGAAAGGAGTCAACACCATCCAATGGTGTTCTATTAAGGCCCAATTACTCTTCATGGTAAGAGTTATCTTCACTGGTTATAGTAGTTTGTGCGATGAGAAATGTTTCACTGCGCGATAAGAGTTGTTTGGTTGATCTGATGGTAGGATCCAATTTTCGTGCTTTTTGGGAATGACCACAAGAGGTCACCAAGTCCATTTTAATATAGCCTGAAAGTTGACTTCTGAAAGTAACCGCTTTTTGAATCCTTGGGTAGCGAAAATAATGTTCAACAATTTTATTTTCATTAAAAATGTTAGAACTTGTAACTATTTCTGCACACCTTGGGTTCCGATTTGCGCGTCCATGTAAACTTCTTAAAATCACAAGATAGAGACAAAAGGACACCCATGGGCTTAAATTTTGTTTGCATACAGTGGATGGAACGTGCCCACTGTAGCTTTTACAAGCCAGCGGTTAAGTCATACTGCCTGAAGAAACTAATCAAATCTAGCTTCATGCAAGGGCGCTAGGTCAAGCAAAATCGAGGACGAAATATGTGATTCCCTGTTGGAATCATAACATTTGTCCATTTAAGTTAGTCACCGATTTCTTGTTAACGTCATTGCCAAGCAGGTGTTTTCTCCGTTTGTGATGCATGACGTATACCGAATATTTGCATACGAAGGCCTGCCTAGCAACGGTTTAGAGAGAGGCGAGCTCGCTAACGTGAACAGACGCTGACTGAATTGACTCGTCATCGTGGTGAGGGGATTAACTGAGTTCATTCCAATTTCCTCTTGATGTTTATGATTATGATATTCGCTATAACTGGTTTAAAAACATTGTCATGAACAAAAGAGTGTAAAATTTCAATTGGTCTTAATTCTCAACGATTTCAAGGACAGATAGAAGTTGGTCATTTTGCTTTTATATAAGCTGTACACGTGACTTGCCACTCGGCGTAGCGCAACTACAGCTCCGAGACTTTGAAGATATATCTTTTGACGCAATGGACGGTGACGGTGTTCAGATGAACGGGCTACAGCCCAAGAAAAGAAGCATTAATCAAGAGTACTCCCTGGGCATGGACGCCGAAGACAGACCGAGTGAGACAAAGGCTAGTCGTGGTTGGCGAGTCCATCTCAATGCCGAGAATGTCCTCCTGTGCCTGTTAATCCTATCCGTCGTTCTTGGGTTTGTGGTTGGTTATGTTCTGAGCGTGAACGTGGAGTTGATGGACGAACACATCGACTACCTTAGCTTCCCGGGTAAACTCTTTATGAATATGCTGAAGATGATGATCATTCCATTGATCGTGTCCAGCTTGATCGCCTCACTGGCTGCCCTTGACTCTACTATGTCAGGGAAGCTAGGCTACCGTGCTGTCATCTACTACATGGCGACCACACTGCTAGCTGTGGCACTCGGTATCTTCCTTGTGCTTGTTATCAATCCAGGGGGGAGGTCTAACAACGAAGTGGATCCAAATAAGAAGAAGGAAGAAGTCAACATCGTCTACGCCATCTTAGATCTGATTTTGTAAGTATAGCCTACATTCATTAAAAGCCGTACCGAGCATTTCTCAGTGCTTTTTTATTCTTTAGATTTAATTCTTTGTATGGGTTGAATTAGGCCTTCATCATGAGTACAATTCTCTTATTCAAACATGCGTATGGGAAATCTTTAAAATTTGTAACCTGTCATTTTTTAGCAGACTGCGGATAATACAAAATAAACACACTGAATGGGACTAGGAAAACGGTCTTTGAAGAGAAAAAGGGGAATTAATAGACATGCGCTCCAATGCTTCATGGTTGTATCTGGAAAAGAAATAATGCATTTGAAAGGTAATGAAACGTGTTTCTACCTTTCTTATATGAAACATAACGGATTGTTAGAGAAGTTTAAAGGAGATAAAGAGACTTGAAATATCCCAGACGAAACTGTTTTTGATGAATGAAGATCGGACGAATTATGTGCTTTAATGGCTCGCATATAGAGAGGAAAGGAACAAAAGCAAATTCTTTTGCAAGGTCATATGCATTTTTAGATAAGCTTTTTGTATTTTCGTCCATAACATTGCAACCAAAGCTTATTTTTATAGGTCTTGCTGGGAAAAAATTTCGTGTGCACTATTTAGGCTACTGCCTTGCATTTGTGAATGATACTAGGGACGGATTTTTGTATTTGCATAAATTGCACTAATTGTCACCCAAAACATTATCTTTTATCGTACATCGTTAATTAGGTAATGTGCCTATTATCATTGTTACACAGTTTTTAAAAACGAGTTAAACCCAATATCAAAGGGATAACCAGGCGAAAAAACACATAGCAGACATGAATTGAGCCTTAAAGTTATTGGGATATTCGAGTTGATAACAGACAGTATAGGTGTAAAATGCCTTCACACATACACAAAATTAAAAACTGCCGATAGATTAACGCCCAGCGTTTTTCCGCTTAAAATGGTTGAAAACAGAATTATCAAAGTGCTCTGCTATTGTTATCTGGTATATCCAGAATGCAGTAGGTCTTTGGTCGGGGAGGAAGAGACTTCCAAATTCCTTCTACCCGTGAAGGAATCCCCAAAGACAGGTTTTAGTGCCGTTTCGAACAGACTCGCGTTTCCAATTTCTAAACAAAACAAAATGACACAGACAAATGAACAAACACCCCAGTAGTCAAACAGGACAATAACAAAAAATAAAAACATCTCGGGGTCAATCCCCTCCCGGTTATGAATTTAAAAACTATAAACTGAATAACGGAATTTAACCGATAAAAAGGAATTTTAGTCATATTGTTGACAAACTAATGATGTTTTTCTAAGAAACGCAGATACTTCTTGTGCCCCAAAATACATTCTGCGTCACCCTCCTAATTAAAATCAAAATGAACCAAAAGAAAAACCCCATAAAAATAACAAAACAGAAAAAATCGCCTCAGAAGCACAACAAATTTTAAAAGTAAAGAATTCCCAAGCAAACCTTTGCTTAAAACCATGACCCTTCAGGTTTTCATTTTAAGAGATAACATTGCGCTGCTTGTTTAGCCATTTTTGGGGGTATCAATGATAGCGGTAAATCCACACTATGTCGTAAATATTATGAATCAGAATGTCACAAAACTGTGACTCAGTATAGGCCAGTCCAAAATTTAAACCCAAATCTAAAATCAAAATTGAAACAAATTAGGAGTTTATAAATTCATGAATTAATCGACGGCTGTAACACTTCAGCAGGAAAATGTATGGGCGTCCCGCAAAAACATGTTGCAATGAGATCAAAATATGTCGAATCCTACGTGACTCAGATATCCATTCTATTGAACGCCAAGTGTTCGCGCTTTTCATCCCATTATCTTATCAGTATGTTGGCAATGTTACTGCCTCCTCCAACTGAAATGTAAATTCGTCAATATCCATACAAATAGCAATTCAAACACGGGCACAGTGAAAATGGAATGCCATAAAGTCATTCACGGCGCAAAGGTAAGCCCCCTTGTGGACTTCAGTCTAATTCAATATTTATCCTGAAACCCAAGCGGGTACTTCAGTTTTATATTTGTGATACACTGGACCTTAATCTTTCTTTGTCGTGGCAATAAACCAAACCCTTTCAAATCTGGACAACGAAAAGAGAAGGAAACGCTAAGTGAATCGTTATAATAGTTATCTCCTGGATCACCCTTTTGAGCAGTTGCATATCCGGGTCATCAACGCTCTTGGGGACAAACGGTTTTTTTCGATAAACGTTTTTTTTTACCCATCGGTATTACCGTCTCCAGGATGCAAAACTGGAACATGTTTGGGGGAAGGGCATATTCCCCCTCCTCTTAGTTGGATACGCCACTGGATTTGAGAAATTAGTTGACTGATTGTACGCCTTGAATCCGATAAAGATAACAAGCGCGCGAGTATTGAACATGACTTGTACACACCACGCGCACACACACCTGTTGACGTTGTATTCGCAGTTATAATTTTCTTACAAAGATGGCGTTCAGTGAGAGAATCTATTAGAGTTACATTTCGATATTCAATTAGAGTAACAAATATAAATATAAGTCTGTGGATCTATATTGGTCCCTTTTCACAGCAATGTGCGTGCCCTGAACCGTGCTCAAAAGACTCAGAGCAACGCACGCCGTTATTCTCTAACATGGTAAAAACAGACATATAAACGCATAGACCACTAATCTTGGGCGTATAGACGATTAGACACCATAACTGCGGTAGCACTGCAGTTACACACACATTCTTCAGCTTGACGCGAGCGTGCATTTGGAAAATCAAGACACCCGATTGGTCAAAGAGGCGTGGAACACGCGCGTATCGCCTGTACACGAGTGTAGTGGCTTTTAATCTGGATGTGGAATTGCAGTTTACTACACCTCATAAATATTCATGAGCAAGTTGTTGCGCGTCATTGGCCAATTCCACCTCGGGTCAGGGAAGGAGAAATGATACGCGACCAGGTGACACCATAGCAGTGAGTATATCCACCTCGCTGCCGTGCGGTAGTTTTTTCTGGTAGAATAAAAAAATCCCTCTGGAGCCTGCCGCGTAAATATGTAGTCAGTGTCATGTAATCTTTACGGAACCAGTCTGGAGTTGTATCCTAATAGGCCTAACTATTACAGTAAAGACCCAAAACCTATGTCAGCACCAGACTATTTAGGCCCTGATTCTATAAACATCTACACTCGACTATCACTACATGGAAAATGTAGCAGCTGAGAAACAACAAAGGCGCCTGTGAATACAAGTAACGTGAGATTTCTGTTTGAATTTTTATGAGGTGTAGTAAAACAAATACAGCATTGTTTATTTCGGGAAAATAATGGGAATTACTGGTCCCGAGGTGTAGGTCAGCTTGACTATCTGCCTCCGCTACTTTCCCTCAAACCATGCTGTATTTTATAATAACCGTGATTTTGAAAAGTATGGGCAAACACTGAGCGAAACGATGGATGGCATTGCGTTCAGTGTGCATTACGTTCCACGCACTTACATTGCCTGCATCAGTTTACATGGGCTCCTGAAATACGTTCACTTCTTTGCCTTTCGGTACTGCTCTTCTTTTTAAATGTTGCAACAACATTGTTTTGAATCAAGTAAATAGATAATTTTTTCCAATCGAAAAAAAAATGGCTTCATAGAATTTTATGGCTGGAACTCTTCTACTGTTCGTGAATTTACCCGTAGTTTTTATTTTAGTCGGGCGCCACGTAGATCAAGAAATGCTGACTTAATTAAGAATGCAATCTGGCGGTCTGTGCGTTTATATATCTGTGGGTAAAATTCGCTCATAGCCCCGCCCCCGAACAGAGTGCTGGGCCAGGAATGGCTGATGGCCTTGCACAGATTTCAGTGAAGGAAATACGTCACACGATCGAGGTCAAAGTTGCAGAGCATAGTGGATAAATTCCGCCAGGTGAGCTCGTTTAATGCGTTACACAAGCGGCGGTGATGAATTCGAGAGGTTTTTTTCTTCCTCATTCCTGAAAATATTCTCACAAAACTTTCTCCGGTCATCCAAAATTGATCAAGCTAACCAATGATTTGAAATACGTCGCCAAAAGTAAAGAAATCAGTGATACTTAGTGAGAAGGTAAGTTACCACACTGTGACTGTAGTGTATTCGAGACCTTGATGACCAAGACCGAGACCAAGGTATACAACGGACCGAGACCAAGACCGAAACCTACTCCTTCAAGACCAAGACCAGGACTTCGAGACTGAGACTTCTGCAGATCGAGACTGAGACCGAGACCACGACATCCGAGACCGAGACCAACCATAAACAATGTTTAGTTTTTACCAAAAGGTAAATAAGGACAAACATATGGCAGGACAGTTAAGTACAAAAGAAATAAAATGAAAACATTAGCATAAACACACACACAAACAAAATGATTCTATTTTTCTCACTGCTAAAATGGACTTTTTTTATGTGTAATTGATTTCAGGAGGCTGATTAGTCATTAGAGACGAAAGTTAGTGAGTTACATATATGGAATACTTCCCGCATTTTTCAGAACCTACTTTTGCTTGTGAACTCGTTTCAGGTGGCGTGTGAACGCAGAGATTGTCCCACATGTTCCTGAGATGGTCATAGAGCAAAACTTGCATTCTCCACAATGTTTGCGTCCCCCTTTGTCGCTCCCAACAATTCTCTGTGGTTCTTATAACCAAACAGCACTACGGCCGATTTATTTGACATCGTAGGGCCTTGATGCTTTTCTGATTGGAGGTTTCAGAAGCTGACAATGTCGCAACATGTACTGTAACGAAACTACATGCACTAAAACAGCATGTACCACATACAAGACGGAATGAAAGCACTTGCACACGTGCACACCGTTCATAGCGAGCATAAACACACTGAGTAGTTCTCGTCCCGGCCCTAGTTCAGCAGGAGACTACGTAAGGAACGGAAACCAGTCTAGTGTGCGAATTCCCGTACCCACAACCTCATCTCCATGGTGTCAAGCAGCATGGCTACTCTGGATTGGAAATAAAGTAACAACTTGGGACAAGGTTGCATCATGCTGCCTTGACTAGTCTTTATTCCAGCATCAATTTCATTGTTTATTGCAAAAAATCTGAACTTTAGTATGTTTTTTTTTATATCAGTGGTTGAAGATTTTACTCGAGCGGAGGTAATTTTGCCTTTTGCAACCACGCGCATGCATGGTAGCTAGATGCGCATTTTGTTATGGTCTCGACTGGTCTCGAGGGGGAGACCCGAGACTATGGCATCCGAGACCGAGACCAAGACCGAGGCCGGCCCTTTTGAGACCGAGACCGGCCCTCCCAAGACCGAGATTTTGACAGGGCGAGACCGAGACCGCAAAAAAAAAGGTCTCGAGACTGAGACCAGGTCTCGAGACCTACAACACTGAATTATACCAAGGCAATGTTTTTAAGTATATCCGACACTTTGCCCATGCCAAAGCGTTGCGAACCAAAAAAAATTTATATACGCTTCGGTAACAGGTAGTGATAACCTCGCGGTCACAAGTCGTGTATAATGTAGCCAATCACAGTGCAAAGCCAGCCAGTTCTTCCTAGCGCTGCCCTGGCGCTGGGCGACAAGCGAGTGGGTAAAAAGGACCAGAATGTTTGCCGCAACCAACCGTCTCAAAGTCTCCCATTATTAGGATGCAAACAGCATGATTGCAACACGAAGTATTCTGCACACAGCATTCCGCAGAATTACCTTTCACTGATTTATTTGATTTTATCTGTTTTCTCAAGCAAAAGTGATTTACTTGTCGTGACATTTAAAGCATCATTAAGAGCGCATTTCCCGGCAGAACATCCGCTGAAGTCCAGTAATTTTTAATACCGGGCGCACGGCGTTCTCATGAAGTGCTTTGGGGAGATATTGTGATCTCGGTATGGTATCCTCGAGATAATTTACCTGCCAAGCGAAAGACTTGCTTATGCAAAATGGAAAGTTCACGCTATGCAAAATATAAACTGTTAATTATTTTGGAAATGGTTAACAGAAAGACAAAAATCAATGATGTTTGACTTCATAAGTAAGCTATTGCGTCCGTTTTGTGACAAACACCACGTTGCGTTCACAATGATTAAAGAACGTGTTTGCAGAAAAAGCTGATCGTAACAAACATGTAAATTGGCTTATGTGTAAACAGAATTGGTGTCACCGTGTTCTGACACACTCTGCACAGATTCAGTGATCTTTTTATTCGATACAGTTTTAATGCATAGTCCAGGAAGTGTTTTCAATTATATTACAACAATTCAAGTCTTCTGAATAGTTGTGCTTGTGGGTATCTGTGACATATGAATAGCTCAGAACCATCACTTAACAGTTCGTCGAAAAGGTAGAGAAGGGACCTGTTGGCTTGATTAAATAGATAAATGATGTATAATTCCTACAATCTAATCATCTCACAGTGCATTGATGATGTGTATACTTTAATACATAGGTACAAACAGTAAAGATTACTTAAATTGGACGAACAAACAGGTTTCATTGCCCTCATGCATACAACATAATGAGTAATGAGACTGAACACGATCACTTTAACCACAGTTGCAACAATGACTTTGTTTACCAACAACCGTGTTAAGTAAAAAGGTTCCAATTTGAACTCTGGACCCAAAGCCTAGACATGCTTGCGCCAGTCAATAGCACATCATCAACAAATTGTTCGACAGCTACATATACAGCTACCTTTCAATTTCCTCTGTGTACCTCTTACTGGCAATTTAATGTTACATTTACAATTAAGTGTGGCTTCCTCTTCAGATCTTCTTCACAAATTCTTCCTTAAATTTTGTCATATTCCTTTTCCAGTTTTTCCCTCGTTCTTTTGTATTTTCTATGAGGGCATACATAGGTCGGGTTTTGAACCCTCGCTGTATGTCACTGTTTCGGAATCACAATATTTGCAGGCAAGGTGTTCTACAGATGTTCTAATGAATGGATCTGTCGCCACTTTCCATCCATTCAACATTAATTTAGTTCACTATGATAATAAATATATCTTCCACTTTTCTTTCGGTTTTCTCTAAAGGAATATGTTTCCCTCCAATATCGTCGAAGCCGCCTTCCGAACGGTATGTGGATATGACACCATAACTTACGCCAGCAGCCACAGTAGACTCGACCATGATAGTTTAAAATTTACTTGAATGAATATATAAAAACACATTCCTATCCACTCCGCACTCTATGCCGCTTTAAACCCTAAACCTCTGGAGGCTTATCTCTGTAGATCACTGCATCAATAGGCAGCCACGAAAGCACTCCTGACCGATCCACATTCTGGAAGATTCAGTTGTCTTAAACAGGAATTCCAACACACCGAACTGTTTGTGCCGTTGTTGATGCTAGAATTGAGGATTGTTTTTACGACCCGATACAAACGCATGAAACTTTACAGGAGGACGAAAACTTGAGGGAAAGAATGGAGCGTTTGTCTTTTATAACTTGTAGTCTTCAGTATAGGTAGGGATTACGCCAATGAAGCTATAACCTGAAGATGACCATTTCTTTCCACAGTCAACTTCATTACTTTTCCACCTCGATGGTACCAGATCAAAATTGAATGCTGGCTTGTAACAGTAATCCTCCTTACTAATTCCTCGTCCACAATACAGTACAAAACGGCCACAGAAAAGGAAGTCGTCCCCGTTTCAGCTCTGACTTCATCTGACCTGCTTGGGCTGACCTTGATGTCTGGAATAACCCTAAACCAGTCTTTTGTGATGGTTAGTGATAGCATGGCCGCTGTGAGATCGAAGACGATGGAAATGGCTGGCATGCGGCTAAACGGGACAGTCGTGGTGACGGACATGAATGAGTTTATACGCAGTATGGGCGGTAGCGCCGATTCTTTAGAGAGCTTTGTAGGAGAAGTCAAAGCCATTACTCCATCTCCACTAGATACTGCTGATCTGGAGAACGACTTGGCGAACCTCAACACCACCCTTACGGACCTCATCCTCTATACAGACCAACTAGACACTGAAGATTATCTTCATGGCGACAACATCACACACTTGCAGATGAGTGTTGCCAATGTAATTAGCGTGACTACCAATGCACAGAAGAAGGTGCTAAAGATACTAACGATCCTTGACGGCACGAATGCCTCAGAATCCATGCTCCGGGAAATTACTAAGTCTCTTCTAGAAAGTATCAGGGCCACGACTGGCTCATTGTATCTGGTGGATGGAGGCCTGAGAGGAATGATAATCCAAAAAATTAATACCAATCTCGACAAACTCTGGGATGTACTCAAAACGCATGGGTCAGCATCACATGAATTAAACAAGCAGGTAAGATAAAATCAGTGTACGAGTGAGTCCACCCATTGCATAAATTGACACATAAAATGTGCCGCTTTTTAAGCGGAAATATCTTTGAACACATTGACTACTCTGCCTCGGTCAATAAGCACGCACTTGCAGACGACAAAATATCTATCCAATGTCTTCATATGCCTACCTAGGGGAGAATTCCTTCCAGTATCATATCTAGTATTATGACTCATCTGAGATGACTTATTGCCAGGCTACTTTTTAAATTTTCTGACAGGCCAGCAAACTAACGGTATCTGCTTTAAGCCTGACCGCCACTGTCATGGATGACGTGGATGCTAAGCAGGTACTGGCCGTAGGACATCTTACCAACAACCTAGCACAGCTGACGGTGAACATAATGTTCCTCATGGATACGGACATAAAAAATGAAATGATGGACGGCGAGGGCGTCATGATGGATGTAAAAGTCTTAATCACCAATCTCACGATGATTCTGGCTGAGGTCTCGAACATTATCCATTCACCACACACCATGGTAGCCACTGACATCATGGAGCTGAACGCGCTGGTGAGGGATATCGCCTCCACGACATCTGATCTTGAAAACATCGTGCAGGAGGCTACCAACTACGTGGTCAGCAGACAAATCATTGGGGAAGAGTCTGTGACCAAGGTGACGTACGTTGGCACATATGTGTTTCAGATGAACATTATGGGATTGGTGGTTTTTAGTACTGTGTTTGGCGTTGGCCTCGGGCGCATAAGTGAGACGGAGGAAGGAAGGATTCTAACTTCATTCTTCTCGGCTACAAACACAGTTGTCATGAAACTTGTGAAAGCATTGATGTGGTAAGTATCGTTATCATGTAATGATATGGTACAAAATAGCAAAACTGGCCATAAACGACGCTTTTTACGCCACCTTACATACGTTTATTTATAGAATTCACTCTCAGAATTAAGACGTTTAATGAGAGTCCCAGCTACTACATTATAATATTCTGGGCGGTCGTTTTTAGATTTGGCCCTTGACTTTTCTGATAGCATATCACATCAGACGCTTCCAGGCAGAATTGGAGCTCGGCTTAAGTGAATACATGTAAATGCAGCAAACGTCTTGCTCCTGGACATATGGTGTTATTATGTTATTTGTCAGCCACAACACAAAACTGAACTTATAAAATGGACTTTCAACGCTCTTCGAGCTCCTCATATGCATGTTCATGTATACTTTGCTCGCTTGCTTGATGGATTGCTATTGCGCTTGTGTGTTTGCATGCCTGTTTGTTTGTTTATTTGTTTGCTTGCTTTCATTCACATTACTGGTTAATTTACTTGGAATAGGCTCGTTCTGAGTTTGTCCAAAAATCCATAACAAGAAGCTTATGACTTCCTCAATACCATCAGGTACGCCCCTTTGGGTATCTTCTTTCTGATCGTCGGAAGTATGGCTGAAGTTAATGACTGGGGTAGTATTTTAGCCCAGTTAGGTTTGTACATTGCCACCGTCCTGGCGGGCCTTGCTGTCCATGGCTTGATTGTCCTACCCAGCCTGTACCTGATCATTACTCGCAAGAACCCCTTCAAGTATCTGATGAAATTGTCTCACGCTCTGGTGACAGCTTTGGGGACTTCTTCGAGGTAAGAGAGGAAAGGCTGACATAAATAGGGTTGCACTTCGTAATTTGACTAAACATGAAATAAATGCTCGTTATACCGAAGTGATATCTATTAAAAGACATGTGACGGTGCATGGGTTATACAGGGAACACGTTTTTGGATGGGCTAAACTCAGAATCATCCCGGCAAACAAAAAGAATAATTTTGCCCTGTTGCATTCCGTAGTCAGGTTATGTTTCTGCTGGCAGCATTTTCGATACTAAACACATCCATGGTCGACGAATTTATGAAATTGCCTCGAGAACATTTGGCTGCTCTGTAAAAAATAACGGTCTACATTAGTGTTTCTGTTTCTGCTGATTTTTTTTAAGTGAAAGGTGGCATCTACCGTAATTTATGAGAGAAGCTTGCGTTGGAAATTAGTACAGGCATTTCACAATAGTTCGCCTCCCAGAGTTTGAAACGCGTTGGCCAATGACAATATAGTCTGGATACCAGACAAGATGATTCTGTCTACCCGGCGAATCACGGGTCCGGTATCACCCATTTTCACGTGACCAGGACTGGAGGAATTCCTCCACTTTCCCGGAAATAGCCAAAATATTCCGAGGTCGTCCCGTCTATATTCTGCATGTCCGGATGGTACTGTTCGGTCATTCCCGGTCGGGCACGTGGACTTGTTGAACGTAAACTGTCATCAATCATGCATTGACATATAACAACAAAGTTACAAACAGCTTTCTTGTTGATGGGTGTGTGCGCGGAAGGAATGTTGCTGTACAAGAATTGATCAACTAACAGAATTTCAGAATGTTTATGTATGATTTTGAATTTTCTGAGATTTTTTTCCTAGTTCGCCTCATTACTATAGGCAGCATTCAGCTGAATTGGAACCCACCACGTGAGGGAATGAATTCGAAAACATCCGGGCTTTCAACTTGTGACCTCTGACCCATGCGTCATATCTGTTTTTATCCGTGGGTGATGCCTGACCTAAGATAATTTATCAAGGGTCGTCAGGGAATCTGTGGGCAGGGAACCAGACTAATGACAATACACGAAATTTGTCGACCCAGTGCGCGTTTGGAAGGGTCGACAGATTTCGTGCGTTTTGATTGGCCAAAGCGTTACAAATTCTTGGAGGCCATTTTGGGTACTTTTGAATAGCTTACACGTGTAAGTCAAACTTACACGAGAGCGTTCGTTTAAGCCATTACGTGGTCCTCGTGCCTGCCCTGGTGTCAGCCACACCACTACCCCGGCTGGAAAGCGGATCTCTTGAGGCTAACCTAGTGTATAATGACGTCACGGATGGACTGTTCGCGCATGGACGTGATGGAACGTGGCGGGGGCTTGACCTTTTTCCCAGAAAGCCTTGGCGAATACACTGCAGCGTTCGATTAACCTCATTTCGAGGCTTCCCTTGGTGTTACACTGGTGTATTCAGGGAAGTTAATTCGAACGCACCCATTGATGTGGTTGGCAATAAAGCAGGACGCTACAGACTAATAGCTGCAGGCAATTCCCGTAGATGTGTGTGTTATTCGCAGCCGCAGCTGGTGATTAAGCCACGAGCTAAGTCAAGGTGTGGGTTTACTTTTTTATAGTAGTAACGTTGGTATTGACTATAATGTGCAAAGAAGAACATTGATGGTGAATTAAATAACCTAACCGTTATATTGTATAAATAAAGTTTTGTGTTCATTAATGTCCCTGAACAGTTCGGCAACGCTTCCTGTCACAACACGATGTTTAGAAGAGAAGAACAATGTAGATAGTCGGGTGGTTCGCTTTATGCTACCAGTGGGAGCGACAATCAACATGGATGGAACCGCCTTGTACGAGGCAGTGGCTGCCATCTTCATTGCTCAAATGAATAACGTGACGCTCAACGTAGCACAGATAATTACCGTGAGGTACTTGTGACTGAACTTCAGTTGATATTATGAGACCATACTAAGGCCTAATTGTTGGCAAAGTAGTCCTTCTCTAGAGGCAAAACTTGTTTCAGAAGAATGCCAGCCGACTCAAAATTTGTCTTCCATTCTAATAATATACGGTGTTTTGATTAACATTTCTCAAAAAGTTTTTGTTGGTAAAAAAATTGACAAACTAAATTGTCCAGAGCACAGGATTATGCATCTTTTTTCAGATACATAACAGGGAGGAAAGTGATAACCGTTTTGTTTTGTGTCATAACTGGAATCTCCCTTGCTAATTTTCAGTTTTATTTACCACAATAAAAACTGAGGTCCACACGTAAATAAAAGGAGTCTTTCTTGATTGAGTAAGATATACTCTGGTTATTATTTTCTTTCAGTTTGACGGCAACTTTTGCAAGTATTGGTGCAGCTGGTATCCCGCAGGCCGGGCTGGTAACCATGGTAATTGTTCTTAGCGCCGTTGGCTTGCCAACTGATGACATAGCTCTTATTCTTGCTGTGGACTTTATTTTGTAAGTATAACTCCCCGGGTTAGGTACATAAGTCATTATGTACAAGTTTATTTTATTGTCAACAATACTGGATTACAGAAGAGACACGCTATCCGCCGCAAGGAGAAGCATCCCCTCATTGGTTGAAAAGGACCATGAGTCGGGAGTGTTCGTTTTGTTCAAGTGGGAGCAACGAGCACGCAACGCATGTAGCTCATAGTCGTTCTTGAATCAGCTATATAAATTTACTACAAAGGAGCCTCCGTTGCTAGGAAAATTGCGCACTCTCTTGCTCCAGCTCGAGGACCATACGCATGATGTGATACAGTTACAATGAGACCTAGGCCTTTAATGCTTAAAATATACCGCTGACCAAAGAATGGGTCTTGTTATGTTTCACCGACCAAATAGCCTGCACATACCAACCCACGCTCTTAAATATAACTGGTAATTATATGGTTACTTTGCTAAATGAATCAGACATTTCCATCGATATTTTGTGGATAGTCGGTCACCGCCATCTTATGCTTCTATGTATATTATTCTCCACGGGAATTACAGCACCTCTATTATTCTGATTGCGTTTTTATTACGCAGGGACCGAATTCGAACCATGATCAACGTTGAGGGCGACGCAATTGGCACAGGGATCGTAGCACACCTTTCCAGGCATGATCTTGTTAAAGAAGACGTTATCCAACAGGGCACTGAAGATAACGTTGTGTTTGGGAACAGGTATGCTATGAATGGGGGCGAGGTAGCAGGCGTTGAAGCTACCAATGGAGCGTCTATTATATCTACTCTCTATGAACAAACTAACATGTGAACGCCTGATGAAATCAGACCCGTTGCGAAGGCCCATGTTAAGTGTTGAGAAAAGCACACAGATTTATCATTTGTTCTGGGGAGGGGTAAAGGGAGAGGGCTGTAGTGGGGAGGGGAGAGGCGCTAGTCATATTGCATGGGGCACTGGTGTAACGGAAAGAATCGATCATAAGTCGGTGCGTAAAAGCGTGTGGCAACCTAACACTTGTAATACTCACAAGAATATAATATCAAATCAGTGCTCTGACATACGTGATTGCCAAAACTTCTAATACTCATATACGGTACTGTAAGATGGAAACCCAACTGTTGGAAGTGGTCAGCTCTACAGTACTTGCTGACTGTGGAGTCACCTCTGTTTCGGCTGAAGTTGAAGGAAAATAAATAAGTTCTTTTAGCTTTCTGTACTGCTTTAAATAGTTAATGAATTATTTTCCTCTTTCCAAATGTAACCATTAATTATTATAGGTCACAATTATTATAAGTCTCATGGTGTAGAGTAATTAAAAGAAAAATAAAACCTTCTAGTAAAAATGTTGTTTGAGATCAGCAAAAAGTACAAGTGATAATAAGGATAGTTGTTATTTGTTGTGTATTAAAAACTATACTATTACATTCACGACGGGAGAAGTTTATGAAACTTAAAATCATCGTCAACAGTCTGCATCAAACGTATATGCTTTTGCATCCGTATACGTTCGTGTGTATTTCGTCAGTGTGTTATTATATTTAAATGCTGTAGTCAAAGAAATGTAATTCACAGACTGGATTTATGTCTGCCGAAAGCATTTCAGGTTTGTTAACGAAGTGGGCTATTTTACTTAATTACCATCTGAATCTTGAAGTCAATTGCTTAAAGTGTCATAGGGCAACGTGAGCACGAGTCCACGTTGTGACGGACTCGGATTCGGGCCCAGACATTACTCTGACCATAGCACTCTTGATAAAAGTGACATTTTATTGATTGTACACAAACCATCGCTCCTAATGATTCGTGCACAAACCGGAATGAGCCAATAAGAAAATGGCGATGATGGTCCATGTACTGACAGATGTGACCAATAAGAGAGCACATAATCTCCCGGCGGGCCAGGGATCGAAGGTGATTGTGCAACTCTTATTGGCCAAGTTCTATTACTGCGCAAACTATGCGCGCCGTTTCCTTATTGCCTCAGTCCAGTTTGTGCACAAGCCATCAGTCCCGATGGCTTATGTCAATCAATAAAGTGTCACTTATATTGAGAGTGTCCGAGTAATGCGGCTCTTGAATGAATTCTTTTTAGCATCCTAAGCAGCCTTTCTATTTAAAGAGGAAACAGATAGGAATACAGTTGACTCCTGGTAATACGAGCTCGGGTAAGACGAGACTCCGGTTTAGACGAGCAATTTGCCCGTCCCGACTGAATTGTGCACATTCCTATGAGGGAAAAAATGCGTAATACGAGCTCAGATGTTACAAGATTTCGGTTAAGACGAGCATTTTTTTTGTGCAGGGGCCGAGTGCAAATCTATTGTTATCTGTCTATTTAGCACAAGCTTTTTTGACGGCAACTTGTCAATCAGCCAGTCCATTCAATTTTGAAAAGGGCCTCCGCAATTTATGCGCATACAGTTGAACAGCGCTGCGGCTTTCCCTCACCGAATCAAACAATGGGCGTTTGCGGTTCCTGTACCAAGCCCAGAAATTCCTTGTGGCGGCTCTCGTACCGCCCGAACAAAGGCGAGTGCCGCCAAAAGTGCCGCGTTGTTTAGGACAGTGGTGAACAAAAGAAATCTTTCGTTTGATTCCCCGCCACCCCCCCAAAAATCCCCCAAACCAAGCCCCAAGGAAACTAATAAAAATTGTGTTCCGTATAACAACCGGCCCCCATAATGCCCACCCCCGTCAAAAAATCATAACCCGCTCCCCAGCGTAACATGAAAATATCGCCCCGTCCGAATTTGAAATTTCTATAAATTCTCAAAAAATCATGACTAAACCGTGGTTTTCAGTCCAAAAAATATTTAAGAAAATTACATCCAAAAGTTTTGAAGAAAAAAGTGTATCTCTCGCTATTAATTTTTCACCGAACCCACAAGCCTTTCCAAAGTAAAATCCCATATTTCCCCTGTACTGTCCACACCACTAACAGCTAGTTTTCTCCCATATTATGTGCAATAAGCGCAGCTCTGGTGTTGGTTACCAACTAAAATATGAATATACATACGTTAAGCGCTTGCATGTGGGTCTCATCACTCTAACACTTTCGTACCGTTTCCATCTAAAGGGGGATGCTTTGCCCATAAAACGCAAGGTATGTTGAGTTCTTATTTGGCCAAACACTTTTCCAAGGACAATAGAATTCCTATCTTTTATTTTAATAATAAATAAATGAATTTTTAATTTGAAAATTACAGCTTAAAACATTTCTTTCTAAAGACTCTTTTTTGTAGTTAACTTGCCTAACATTTCTTTCTGGAAGTTAAAGTATATGGATTTTACGTAGTTTTTATGTAGCTTTTGGAAATGATTTTCTTATAAATTTTCCAGAATAATTAATCTATTAAGAATAATTTTGTGCCACTTGGAAATGTCAGTCCCCATTTTTTCATATCCACAAGCACAATATTCATAATGGGACCATGGGATCACTAAATAAAACAATGATTATACCAGATGGTTTGAAGTAATTCCTTTTCAGTAAAGACCTCGAAACGACGAACACACACACGACATAGGCCTATGGGGAACCATGTGTGGCTGGAAAATTACTAGTGTCCTAACCGCTTGATTTTTGAGGTCGAAATTTGACTCCCAAAATTCCTTCCTTCTACAGTCACCACAAAACCTGCATGTTTTGAATGTATGGCTGTGTCAAAAATATAATCTTTTTTTCAAATGATCTTTCCCAATATAAACATTTTGTATATGGAAGGCGTTTTGTATCCCAAAAAGGAAGGAACAATCCTGGACGACATGTCTATTTTCGTACGTTTTCATGGGTGCCACTTCATGAAAATTTCAACTCTACAAGTAATACTCGATCGAGTACGAATGAAAACTTCAGAAGTCACGAATGTGTGTTTTAAAATCAAAGTCTGTTAAAGTTTACATCACTTTTAGCCGCTCTACCTTTACCATTTAGCACGTATTTCCACAGTGTGATTGAATGCTACTTATATATCTCACTTGTATATACAATTGATACGAAGGTTTAGTGGCACATAAACTCTTGTAATCATTCTGTATTGCATATCATATGTGTATGCTTTACCTGTGATTATTTACCATAATACAAGTAGTTTTCATTATTTGAATTTAACTGATTTTATCTCAATCACAATTGCGTTTTACTGTATACTTGAATTTCACCTCTGCATCTTATAGCAATAAACTTGTCAAGTATATAACTTTTGTTATTTACAAACCAACGTTTCAATTTGAATTAAAGGAATGAAATCAACGGTAAGGCTTATGCTAGTGAAGCCATCCATTTTTCTCATCATTTTCCTCAGCTTAATATATAAATTTAACATTAATTACGTTTTTAAAGCACCAAATCTGTCATCAAATAGAATAGGCGTTGTACATCATCAAATGTAATTCAAAAACACCTAAGACAGTTTCTGAGCCATTCGTATTGGTCGGAAGCCGATCACGTGGCCAGTCTCAAACGGCTGATAAATCACCGGCTCGCAGAAGCACACACCGTTACCAGAAGGGTGTGTTTGAAAATAAAAAGAATTTAAACTCGTTTTGACTGTCTAACTGAGAAGGTATTTATGAATCTGAATACATATGTGTCTGGCCGGTCTTCTTATGAGAGTGGACGCTTAGTCGCGTCAAGGCTGCATCAAAATCTGTTATCTAGAGCTAGATCTAGATCTTCGCTTCATTGGAAATAGCTCTGGAAGTCCATTTCGGAAACGACCTATTAGACCAGCCATGCTTATTATTTTTCCCTCATTACACAAGCTCACAGTGTACGCTGCTAGCTGAGCACAAACTGTGAACTGGGGGACGGAGCTAAAATGGTCATGTTCCCTTACAAAATATACAGAGAGTTTAAAAAGTCGTTTCTAATAATGGTTTCTTGCCCTTTAAGACGTACATGTATTACCCGTTATAAAAAATTAATATCTCCCCTACGCAAACTAGGCTACATCTTTGGAAATTAGACCAGGCCATACACTTTCTGATAAGGTTCGGCAAGAAGGTATTAGGCCCTACATGTTCCTCTGTATCATGAACGTCGTTTCCCTAGTATCATATGATGTGAGCACCCCCTCCCCCAATATTCAATTTCCATGGCCGGACAAGTCGTCTCCCTACTCCCACAATCCCCCATTCCCTTTGTTCTCGGCACAAAATTAATTTACGCCACGGTGTGCTGCATCTTTCAAAGTGCATGCAGAGAGTCTGATGGCACCGATTCTGCGGTGAAGTTGGGTCGAAATCCTTGAGGACGTGCAGCGTGGTCCCTACTTAACTTGCCAATACAATAGCGACTGGGTGGTACATACTCTAACAGTTTCAATGCCTATCATTATATTAACGTGCTTTTCTCTTTTCTAGATAAAAGTGTCCAATTGCTTTGAGGAAGTCCGGACATTATAACCAAGGATAAACGAAAGTGTACCATTGAGCACGGCCGGACCCTCTTTCATTCGCAAACGTGCGACCATGGCGCGAACTACCCCCCCCCAACCAGAGCTGGCATTGCTGATGCATATTAAATGCAGAGTTCTTTCACTGGCAGGCCGTCCCAGCAGCGCTTGTTCGTATTTGGGACTTCCTCCCGACAGTCGCTTGCAAACTGCCCTCACCCATCCATGATACATAAAATAACTCAAATTTCCCTCACAGCCTGGACTTCCTCCGCTTGTCAGGAATCAAATAGTGAATCATGTTCTGCAGTGATTTAGTGCCACAAATACGCAGTCGTCTTGTAAGAAGGAGCTGTTAAAACAAAAGAACAAGGGAATAGTCCTGAACAAACATAAATACACCGTGGATTATTTTGGATTTGACCCCATGATTCAGTTCTTGGCTTAAAGCGGACAAGTTGTTTTAAAACGAACATCTGATTTTCTGATTCTCTTTATTGGGGGTTTTGACTTTTGGTTTTTAAAGCTCAGATCTTGTTGACTTTCCAACTCGTCGCTAGTGCACACACAGGAACGACCCAAACGATCTGAACTAATCCCTCACCTTCTGTGGTAGTTGCTTTCCTGTGAAAAGCTCAAACAAATCATTTTCAGTGATATGGAATGTGATATCTGGTTTTTCTGTATATAAGAGAAGCAAAATACAAGAAAACTGTGTTTTAGAAAGTTAATTACATTTACATATTTAACTGCTTGATTTTTCTCAGGTGATCACAGGATAACCTTTATTGTAAACGAAAGGCTTTTCATAAAATAGAACAGCGACTTATGTTATTTTGCTTGAAAAAATGGTCAAGGAAACAAACTGAAAATTAGGCACAATGTAACGAGCAAAAGAAAAAGTATGCACTATTAAAGAACCACAGAAAATAATTGAAGGGATGTGTGCCTCAACGTTTTCCAACAGCAGCAGGTCATTCCATAATTAGACCAACACACCTTTTGACCTTAAGTCTCCTTATTTTGGTAAAAATTACTCTGCTTCCAGATATTGATGAGCAATGAACACACGCCAGAGTTTGTCCATCTGGTCAGGGCAGATATCAAGAAAAATAGAAGACTTTCGTTTAAAAATCACCCTGTCGGGTTAATTGGGGTGTCAGGTTGGTGTAACGGCCCTTTCCTCACCTTCCACATCTGCGACCCGGGTTCGAATCCCACCTAGGCCAGAATATGGATAGGGTTTTCAACCCCTCCCTGACTCCGTGGGTTTTCCCTCGAATAATTATTATGGGTTTTCCTCCCACCTCCAAAACTGAACATTTCTATATTCTCTTCTTAATCATCCCTTCAACCTGTAATTGGCGTTAAATGCGCTTTTGGATGAAAAACTATAAATAAATAAAAAGATACATCATAACCGGAAATTCTCACCAAATATTTGTAAATTTAGTATCAAAATAATGAGGATTACATGTTCTAATCGACAATGTTTTCAAAATTTAGTTTCATTAAAAGACCTTTGACCCCTTCAAAAAACTATCATTTAGAAAATCGAAGAAATCAAACGTTTCGAAAGAGTGTTTCCTTCTTTATTCTCCAACTGTATGTGCACAAACCACACACTGACACCACGTTTTGGTTTTTGGCAAAGATTTCGAGCGGCAGGTTTATTTGTTTTTGCCGATTTCAAAGCCACTTTCTATTGCCACACTTGGCAGAAATTCTGTAAGATTTTCCTGGCACACTTGCCATACTTGCCACACTTGGCAGAAACTCTGGCACACTTGCCAAAGAGATACTTGCCACACTTGGCAGAAAAACAGGAACAAACTCGCCAAAGGCTTGCCACACTTGGCAGAAAAAGGTAAGGTTGTTAACAGAAAGACTTGCCAAACTTGGTATAACAGGTTGGAATTTTCTTGGCACACTTGCTATGCAGACAAACCCCACTGGAACCAGTAGGTGCTTGTCGTATAATTAATAGTCATGTGAATCTATTTATCCTTTACAAATTAAGAAAATCTTAAATAAAGCACGCCGTTTTTTCCACCGCTTGAACAGGCGGTTGGAATAAGCCCCACCAGAACAAGAGGGTGCTTGGCGTAGTGTTTAAGAAAAACAAAACGAAACATTACTAATATCTAACTTTACGTTATAATCACTGCGAGATAAGTCGCCTAAATTGTTTATTTGTTTACTTTGGGAACTGCGTGTCACCCCAGGTAGTTCCTGCCATTAAACCAGTAAAAGCTAAATTCATAGTCCAAAATTATGGTGGAGATGGGGAGGTGGTGGGTTTGTGTGTTCCCGCCTCGAAAATCTAAGCCGAAGTGGCCAATTTTTAGTGCCAAACTTGTTGTGGTTCAACCGTTATTTCCTTGAGGCCTTCTGGCTTCACCAATTATTCCCCTCGAGACAGTTTAGGTGTCTGGGCCCGGAAGAAGTACCACATTCTCTGAACCCTGTGAGGCCTCTGTTGATTGATGTAAGGCCATGCAGCCACTTTGCTGATCCCATTAAGCCAGCTAGTGCAAGACAGTGATGGGTGAGACACGGTGTAAGCCAGATGACCAGGACTGTTTCAACGACTAAACAACGTGCGTTGTGGTGAATAATGCATTTTATCCCAAAGCGATAAAATAAATTATCCAAATCCATTAAATCTTCCTGGGATCTTTAGAATTGACAAATGAGCCTGTTTATAGCCTTGATAAAATTATGTGTGCTTTCCACAAGCCATCGCTGTCCCTCATTCCATCCCCAAGTACTGATGACATGACAGATCGATCAAGATGATAACAAACATTTCAAAACTTTAGTTTGCAAACAAATCTGCCGAACTCTGGCCCAAAAAATACCATACAGATCATCAGACAACTCATTGGTATTCATACACTGGTTTTAACTGATTACGTGGTATTTCAACTCGTGTTGGAGGGAATTTCGTTCATCCACAGCTGACAAGATTTACCAGACATTTCCCCATTTTGAGGTAGACACTGAGGGCGTAACTACTCTTAAAAGAGGCTTTTAAAGCACAGCAATAATATCAAAATCAGAACCCCTAAGGTCAAATGGTGTATTGGTCCGATATAAAGTGTACAAGGGCGGGATCTATGTATTAAATCGTTAAATTAGGTAACGTTCGTGGTCAACTATTGTCACTCAACGGATTCACTGAGGGCACTTGCCACTGCTCGTTCTTCTAACTACACCCATGCCTTGACGTAAGTCAACCACCCAACACTCCACATTACCACCGGGACACTCGGCAATCCGGAACCCCAAAATGGCATCCACTCTTCTCGTTAGACTCTCACTTTCCTTCGAGAAAACAAAAACACAGATTACATTTCTAAAAATGAAAAAGTGCTTTGTTATATAAAGTTATTGCCTTCCATTATTAAATTTTAATGACAAAACCTTCCTTGTATACCACAGTTACGTCACACTCGTTCCAAGAAATTGCATGTCTATCGAACACCAGAGCTGAAACCTAACATTCATGAAACTACCTTCACAATACACGGTACAAAACAATTTGCAATTTACGAGTGTCAAAATTCATTTAGAAAACAAACATGCACGCAGACACATGCGGACCCACATCGAAGCTGGAAACTTGAAATAGATGATTGAATCGACTATTACCCTTTGTAATCGTTTCTTGAGCTCCTGAAACGCCAGTTTTGTCTTGGAAGGACACCGGAGCGGCTGATGACTGAAAAAAATGAGATTAATTTAAAAAATGCTCACATGTGCAATATTTTTAGGAGGTACATTCCTATGTGATTGTACCATTTTATACATGCATATGACTTTTGTTCAATTACTTTGCTGTTAATTGTTTCCTCAACGTGTGCATATCTTGTCAACTTAAAGTTTCTCCGTTCAGAAGGTGTTGCTCTGAAAATTAGAAACAAGATAACAGGGCATTTGCAAAGAGATCATGGTGGTATGAAACTGGTCAAATTGAATTACATTCAGAATGGTTTCCAAGCTATAACCGACAAAGCAATGTTTGCGGAAGTGTACGTACGTCATTGGCTGCATCAAAACAGGAGCAGTCCAAGTCCAATTTAATAACTCGTTATAGCGCCTGCTAGGCGCATCCACATTCGTGCAAAAATGTATGGTAAACGTTAAATTTTGGATGGCTTTTGTACGGTAAATTCTAAAATGAATGCGTCAACAAAGCCGGTAGCTAAAAATCTTTTTAATAACACACAACCGGTGAGGCCTGTTTCAAGCGTCGTACCTATGCTGTGTGAGCGCGATGTAAGCACAGCGTAAACACTGCAGTGGTTTCAAACGTCGAACTTAATTCATGAAGCCAACATGGTGGACCAGTACAACATGACACGTGATTTTGTGATCTTTCAGCCTGAGTCACAATGCGATGTATGTGATGTTGCGCCAGTAGGTTGCACTCATGTTTTGCTCCACATTGTTCATGATTTTCTATCATTTGTTCGGCTGCTTGTGCTCCAGAAACTTTGCCTAGGTCTGCTTTACTGACATAGACGCTACAAGACCAGCCTGGAGGCTTTTTATCAAGAACTCTGGTGATATCTTACATTTTGTTTTGGTGGTTTTCAAACCCCCTTGGGACCATCAAGCACCATATTCCCCATTGGGGCCTGCACACATACGTCTATTGTCTTTTTACGGATGGCCGGTTCCAGAGTATGCACCTTAATGGTGCTGCTGCTCTTCACACTGTTAACCCTGATGACTCCACTGATGTACAATAGCAATGATCTCATGACCATTCGCAGCCACAAAGCTAGGATACCACTAGCTGTCTACCACAGACTGAAAGAACTGGGTATCTGTGCTGTAAAACCCACACGACGGGGCCGTAGATCATGGGCCAAGCAACAGAAAAGAATAATTCCTGTCTTAGCATTGGCATGTACTAAACAAAAGAGTATACAGCCCTCGGGACAACATGGTTCCAATCCTACCAACCTTGTGCATATTTCAGCTAACACCAAGCTCTCATCAGACTGTAATTTTTCTCTTTGGAATGCCCGGTCAGTAAAACGTAAGACAGCTATGATTCACGATATGATCGCACAGAACAGCATTGACAATTTGCGCTATTACAGAAACTTGGTTGAGTGGTGACCATCGTGATAACCATACTCTGGCTGATCTTAAGGACACCCTGCCTAACTGTCAGTTTCATCACATCCCTCGCATGAACAGGGCTCGAGGAGGGGTTCTTGTATGCCTAAGAAAGGGTTCCATGTTCGTCGACATGAGATATCAGTTTACGATGCCTTTGAACACATCGACTTGTCCATTAACTCGCCTTCTAACGAACCTCTCCGTCTCATAGTTGTGTACAGACCTCAGAGATTGCTCAACAAAAAGCCCACAGCTACACTCTTCATGCAAGAATTTTCCACATTGCTGGAACATATTGTTCATGATGCCAGTCATATCATGATAGCAGGAGATTTCAATTTCCATATTGACAATCGATCTGACAGAGAGGCGTCAACATTTTGTGACCTCCTTGAATCTACAGGACTGAAACAGCACGTATCTGGCCCAACACATCGTGAGGGTCATACACTGGATCTTCTCTTAACAAGATCTTCGGACTCTTTTATCTCCCACTTGACCATAAGTAATTATATGCCATCTGATCACGCCTGTGTCATCTGTAAGTTAAGCATTGGTCGCCCCGCTGCAGCTAACGTGAATGTCCAGACACGGAAACTCCGTGACATTAACTTAGATGCATTCCGTCGGGATATTTTGAATTCTCCAATGTGCTCATCCCCTTCCACAGATCTTGACACATTGGTTACTCAGTATGAGCAGAGTCTTGGAGATTTGCTTGATCAGCATGAACCGCTTCGGAAAAGATCGTTAGAAGTGAATGGAATCATCACATTGTCATTTGTTAAACAACGGCTTTTGCAGGTCCTATGCAACACATTTGATGGGCGACGCACGACGGGCGACGCACGACGGGTGACGCACGACGGGCGACGCACGACGAACAACCCACGACGGGAAACGCACGACGCACGACGGGCGACGCACGACGGAAAATGGCATGTTTGGAACTGGTAAATGGCAGAATTGGGACACAACAAAAAGCAAAATGTGACGGGCGACGGCAGATATGGAATTCCATAGAAACCAGAACTGTTTCCAATACAGGCGTAGAAAAGTTTGAAAGTGGTAAGATTGTTGCCATGCAACAATATAAACATTAAGGTGAAAGGTTGAGCGCGTGCTCTACTCACGATCAAACACGGACAGCTCCCCACACTAATGCACGGTGTGAACCTGCGCACTCCTAATTATCAACGAAATTTTCGACCAACTTCGAAGAAAATTGTATTCGACTTAGCAGTATAAACTCGATGTTCGAAACCACGCCATGCTTAAGTCGTACTTAATGATACAAGCACAGCAGGCCCCGTCAAGTCAAAATCCTCTGTCGTGCCGAAATCGATTTGCCGAGCCAAATTGGTTTCAAACGTCGTGCTTACGCTGCAGAATACAAAATGTCAAGTCGAATTATATTCAACAAGATTGAAACGAGTCTAAATGAGCTTTTAGTTTTTCACACAAAGGCGTGCGCAAAAGCTTTAGATGCTAAATCAAATGACAAGAAACAGGCGAATAATGTACTTGCGCAACAGGGGTTGCTGCGTAGTACTTGTAAAAACGTAGGTAAACAAAGTTTAATAAGGGCTCACCGTTGCGAATGGTGGGCACTTTTTTAACTTTATCATATTTGCGTGTTGCACCTGGCATTAGACCTCATAATTAAGAATTTGTTTCATCATATCAAGAGAGAGCCCTTTTGACTTATTGAGGTCACGGTGGCACTAGATGCACACAAGTATTTGTGGGCTACACTCCTACGGGTAAAGTCTAGTGCACAGTACTCCTCCCAATAAGAGCGCCCTCTACTGGTGTATTGGTTGTGTGTTTATTGGCTGTGCGTATGGTTGAAGTGGCATTGATGAATCCACTCCGAGCAGGAACAAAGGAGGGCGTGTTTTGAAATGAAATTGACAACCCTTTAGTACTCACGCACCGCACCGCGGCGCAAGTTCATATGCGTTAGACGCGGAGCACGCCAAGTACGTGCAAGCAAAGAATGCGTTCGATTAGTTTACACGAGTCAGTCAAACTTACACGAGAGCGTTCGTTTAGCCATCACGTGATCATCGTGCCTGCTCTACTACCCCGGCTGGTGAGCAGGGCTCTGGAGGCTGCCCGAGTGTAATGACGTCACGGATGGACTGTTCGTGCATGGACGTACATGATGGAAAGTGGCAGGGACTTGACCTTTTTCCCAGAATGCCTTGGCAAGTACACGGCAGCGTTCGATTACCCTCATTTTGAGGCTTCCCTTGCGTGTAACACTGGTGTATTCAGGGAATCTAATCGAACGCATCCATTTTAGTCTAGAATGTGTGGTCTAGAACGAGTGCTAGAACCCGCTTGAAAAACTTAATATGTCTTTCTTTCGCCAACGAGGATGCACTTCAGGTCAGTGCGGAGAAACCACTGATGCCTATAATGAAATCTGGAATGCGCATTGGCTGTTCTTGTCAACGTAACTGGCCGCCATATTGCTACTTCCAAACGACGGCCAGAGCGGCAATTTAAACATGGTACGTGCCACATGTTTATCCCAGTTTTCCCCGGTCAGTTTTCGTGAACGAGAATCCAACTTGCCGTCGTGTTGGACAGTTAACTGCAAAAATAGGCAGGTCAAAGGATGTAGGCAAACATTTAACTGGTAAGTGACACCGTGGAAAACGAAAAATTCCTCCCTCCATGGTCACAGTTACAGTGAAAAAGAATGACGTTTACCGACTTCAGTGCCTCATCTGCGGTTAGCTAAGCCATAGTCCTACTGTGGGCCCTAGCTACACATCGATGCGAGAAGTTTTCGGGCACGGAATTGGGACACTTAGTAGGCTAAGGGTTAGAAAATTGTCATTTTTCCAGAACAAAAAAGGTAAGTGTGTCCAGCTAAAGTCTTTTCGATAGGCTCTGGGTAGGCCTTAGGCACGTTCGGTCAATACAAGAAATAACCTTGGAATTCGGCCCTGTACTGGCCTGATGTTCATGCTAACACAAGACTGCTCTTATCTAATGACATCACACTTCAGGAACCAGTAGGGGCCCAGGATCAACTGAGCACCATTTAAAAATTTACGCGTTAAACATTGTGTAACATCATCTGTAAAGAGGTCTAATGTAACAAAAAATGGACCAAGAATTACATCTCAAACATACGGGTCAACCTCCAACCTCTTTTACTACGTACATGTATGTGTTTGGTGGTGAGGCTCAGGGCACTGAGTAAATCCAGAACCAGAATCTGGGACTGAAAAAGTTCCACGTTTTTTAAGGGAATAATTTGGCAATTTTCTTGACACCCAAAATACTTTACACACAACCACTGAAGATGAGGCAGGTCAGGAGCGGGTACAATACTTTTTCATTGTAGTTATCATGTTGAAGTTTATCAAAGGCAAGACAACTTTTTCCCATATTTTAGATTTCACCATAAAACAAGGAGAGATAAGTGCTCGTATCAATTCACAGAATCATGTTTTGATTAAGACTGGCCAGACTGCTCCTCTTAAAGGGGGTGCCCTGTACCTGTACCGTTACTTTTCACTATTTTCATCATCTACAAAATCTCTGCTGTTTTCGTAACTGGGAAGAAGCCTACACATGCGGTAAATATAGCTTGTCACATTTCCATTTCTTAAAGAAAATTTCATTTGAAGTTCTGTATTGTTTCTCCATTCTCTGAGTATCAAAATTTAAGAACAGTTTCATTCTCAAATATCTGATGTGTAACATTTGGATAGGCTATTCTTTTGGAAAACGCTGAATTTTACTGCTATCTAGTACACTACGTGAATTCCCTGCAGTGTACTGACTATGTGAGAAAAGGTATTTTCTCAGCAGAACTTTATTTATTCACTACTAAGATAATATTTCTAATTATTTCGAGCACAAGCATCCCCTCATCAGTTGAAAAGAGCTGTGTTGGTCATGAGTGCTCATTTTGTTGGTAGCGATGCAACTGAACTGTGTACAATCCATAGGCATTTGTGAACCAGTAAAGTTCAGTGACTACTAAAGAAGCCTGCGTTGCTTGGAAAATTGCCCCTCACTTGGTCCAGCTCGGGGCTCGAGCTCATTGCCCTTATAATTCATTTTGGAAAGGTACTTAATATTGGCCTATTAGCAAATCATAGTGTGTATAGTTGTCAATTTATAGTTGTCAACATCTGCCCAGTAACAGGGGCAGATGTTAGTCGCACTTAGCTGTGTGTTAAGCCAACACAGCGCATAGGCTCCGCCTTGCCCGGGGTTAAGCACTGCTTTCGCTTAGTCACATGTAGCGCGCGCGCAGGCGTAGTTGCAGCGGCGGCCGGCTCACGAAGCTATAAAAAGCGCGCAAAGTTTACTAGTGGTCCTGATCAAGGGCTGATCCCGAGTTAAGAGTCGAGAATTCTGTGCAAGGGTTAAAGTCACCTTGTCTAGTGGACTGTGCCTGTGTCCCAAGTGGTGCGTGTATCGTTGAGGGGCTTTTTGGTGGTGGGGTATAGGAGCTTGCGGTCGATATAAGGAAGGATTGCTATCTCGTGACGTGAGTTGCGTGTAGTGCAGCCCTAGACAGTAAGCCCCGTAGACTTGCTAAAGTCTCTGATTCGGCACTGGATGCCCACAAATAATTTTGGTGTTCGATGCTCCGTTATAATTATCACACAGTCTCCCGTCAATAGCGCCCTCTACTGGTGCATTGGTTGAGTGTGATTGAAGGAGCGTTGATGAATAAACCAGTCACTTTGATTTTGGTATATAAGTCAGGTGTCCAGACGAAGTTTATTTCCAGTCAGTTCTGTCCGGATTGCATCACTAAGTTTTGGCCAATCAGAATAGACATCATCTCAAGGAAGACCAGAGATCATTGAACTTTCTTGGGGGACGGTATACTTCGGTTCCAAAGGACTCGTCCCTAGCCGCTCAGGGACTCTCCTGTACGTGCCATCCGACCGCCGCGCCTGGAGGAGGAGGAGGGCGCCCTCGCCTTCGTCGGAGGGGCGCAGAGTCACAATACATTACAAGGCCTAGCATTTAATAGAATAAGCATGATATTATTGCTGTCGTAACTATTATTATTCAGCAGCTTTTAAGAAGAACTACTAGATCCATTTTTTGGGTGAATGACATTTCAGGTATTTTTTGTATGCCGTTCATACATATGTATGAACACTTCTTAAGTTTAGCATGCAATATTTCTTTGCTTTAAGTTATAATCAGAGTTACTTTCGATTCTACAAAGTTGTAAGTAAACAACAGATTTGTCCATAAAAATGTGTACTTTGCTTATTATACCATATACCAGATTTCTACCACAATATGCACAATAATTTGTAATTGCCAGGAACATGGCCATGGCAGTGAAATGGAAGAGGGGGATTAAAATCATTAATATGGTTCAAATCATCAACATTGGGAGATTTCAGACAAAGATCTATCTTTTGGTTTATTCATGTCTGATTGAAAATCCACATCTGCCATCTTGGATTGTATTCCAGCATACTCCACACAAGCCTTACGTCATTGCTTAAAATGTTTACACTATGTATATTACATATACAAAACAAAATCTGTGAATAGCCCAAATGGGATTAGATGATCCTGTGTGCATTTCATGAGTTTTAAAATTCAGTGTATACAGGTCATAATTGTGACTTCATGTCCCTGGCACATTAAAAGAATACTTTCATCCATAATGTACATACTGGTTTATGGAAATGGCCCCACAGGAGATTGGAGGTGGTCATGTCGACTGTGTATTTGAAAATCCGGTGTATATAGATGACATTTATTGTGGCCTTTTTTACATGACATATAAAAATTATACTCTCTCTATTCCGTAAATATTACTTGTATACACTGGTTTATGTAAATGGTCCCACAGCTCGTTGGAGGTGGTCATGTACATATTTCTCATTTCAAAACATATATAGATTGTAAATATTACAATTGTAGCCTCTTTTCTGACAAACAAAAAATGCGGTTCACTTTTTTGTTGATATTTATGTATACATACTGTTTGCCAGTCAACGGTACACACTCAAAAGATAAGAAAGTGTTCCATCATGTGTTTATCTTCATTCTGGCCCAATATCCTTATTTCTTGAATCCCCTTCCTCAAATGTAAGTCAAGGCAATAAAGCTGTAAAAAGAATGCCCTTGGAATATCTGCAGCAATTTATAGACAACCTTTTGTCCAATCAAGCGCTTTTTAAAATTTCATGTATATCATGTGAGCACCATCAAGAAATGTCTCCATTCTGTACTTGGTGTCACGGGATTGGGATGCTCACATACATAGCGTTAATGAAACTCTCAAAGAGAAGGATGTCGGAAAGAATTCCATACAGACGCTGCTTGATACCCTGTGCACAAATCCTAGGCTATATTTTCTACACGAAAGACTTGGTTTTTCACTCCTAGATTGAACTTTTCTGAACATGTTTTTGCTTATAATTATGTCACTGTAGGAAATAATTACTGGCGTTCGTATTTGGAACCCTTCCCAGGAATTTTATTATGAATTATGTCGATCGGACAATGATTGCGTACACACCTACCGTTTTTGTGACAGGCCTACCTACATGTACATGTACATGTTAAACTACAAGCAACATGGTCAGCATCATGCTGGGCCTGTTTAGCCATGACCTAGGTCTCCGTTGCCTTGGCAAGCTACCTACTACACATCGTTACGATTCATTTGTGATTCTTGTATGACTCCCTGAGAATGAAGGTATAAATTGAATAAAGGCTGGTTGAAAAAATACAACTATCTGAGCCAGATTGTGGAGAATACTGTGTCGTTTATTATAGAGATCAGTGGAATAAACCAGCTACCATTATTTTCGTTGTACATAAGTCAGGCATCCAAGGGTCGTTATTTCGAGTCACAGGCCGTCTTGTTTTGAGTCACGTTGTGGAGCGTCAAAAGTAGACAACCCTATTTTCTCATTTTCTGCGAGTAGATTTTCGGGATTTTGGACTGTGCCTAAAGCGTTTTCAAAAACGCAATTTTCCGCTGGGAGAAATTTAGATTTTACTTTAACAACTATTCGTGGCGCGTCAATAGTGGACAACTAAAAACTTCATATTCCCACTGACAAATTTACTGTCATGCTCCAAAAGTGGACAACCCCATTTTCTCATTTTATGCTGGTAGATTTTCGGGTTTGGGGAATTTGCGTACAGCATTTTCAAAAACTGAATTTTCTGCTAGCAAAAATAGAACAGTCTTGGGAAGATTTGCATCACCTGACCCTGCCAATAAAATAATATGGACGAAAGTTGCGAAGTATAGCTGCCACAGTGACGGTCCTTTGTGTAGTACAGCAAACGTGCGGAGCCGTGTGTTGACGGGCATCAGGCGTCATTTGGACATTCCCTTGCTGTGATTGACCTTTTTTATGCAACTTAAAAAGATCGGACCCTCTTCACGTCAAGGATGTGAATTTTATGGGATTTATCGGAAGGGAGTATTATTCTAAAGGAAATTATTGAAAATAATATGTACGTCCAAGACTGACAAAAATTATGAAATGATTATGGTGGAAATTACTTAGAGTGGCAAAAGTGAACAACCATTTTTTTGATATTCAGATATAAGATTTATTATACCATCCACCGTGCATTTCACAGTACATGTATCTGATGACTGCTCTGGGCCGTCAATTGCAAGGTTGTGTTTTCATTGCATTAATATCTCTTCACATTGTCACTTTGAATCATTTGTCTTCATATTAATGACCCAGGCCTCCACTATAACTGCCCACATGTATTGATGACTTGAAAAAGATTTGAATGATAAATACTAAATTAAATCATATCAGTGACCGACTGGTGTACTAGCTGAAAGGGTTTTTTTTTCTTCGTGGCTATCCTTTTTTGTTATTGGAATTATTGGCTGAATACGTGTTTTGGAATTTGTGGGATGTTAAAATTATTTCAGCAAGTTCAAGTTTTTGAAACTTTTGGTTCACTTGATCAAACAGCACTTAGCTTCTTCTCGTGACATGACTTTTTCAATAACAACCTTTTTTCATTCTTCAAAAATATAATTATTCTACTGGACATGGAAACAATGGTTTATTACAGCTAGCATCGTTTAGGGGACATATCACCATGTGCTTATTTATTTAAAATGGAAATTTCGGACGGCAAGCCGCCATCGTCATTCTAATTACATAGTGCGCTGGGAGGTCGGAAGTTGACAGTGCTATTGAGGACTGAGGGGCTCTGGGCGGCCCCTTTCCTAATTGCAAGCTTCTCAACAGGAATCACCCACATTTTTTCCCGAGCTGTGACGCCATCCGTCAGATGGAGACCATTGACCCTCTACGGTTAATGTTGGCTCCCATCTTCCCAAGACTGTTCCGTTCTGAGAGTAGGGAGCACAGTGGTCGTTTCAGTTTTCAACTTGTTCATTTTTGGACCACCCCGCCGTCAGTAAAGTAAAGTCCAAATTTCTGCTCGCAGAAAATTGGGTTTTATGAAAAGGGGTGGTGCAACTTCCCAAAACCCGAACATCTACAAGCAGAAAATGAGAAAAAGGGGGTGTCCTTTTTTGGGAGCATCAATTAAAATTTGCTAGTGGAAATTTGAAGTTTTTAGTTGTCCAAGTTTGACCCGCTACGAAGACATTTTAAGTAAATTTCCAATTTTTGCCAGTAGAAAATCGAGTTTGAAAATGCTTTACGCAAATTCTCCAAACCCTAAAATCTATTAGCAAAAAATGAGAAAATGGGGTTGTCCACTTTTGGAGCATGACATTAATTTTGCCAGTGGGAATTTGAAGTTTTTAGTTGTCCACTTTTGACGCGCCACGAAGAGTCGTTGAAGTAAAATCCAAATTTCTCCTAGCGGAAAATTGCGTTTTTTAAAAATGCTTTAGGCAAAGTCCAAAATCCCGAAAATCTGCTCGCAGAAAATGAGAAAATGGGGTTGTCCACTTTTGACGCTCCATAGTCACGTGTAAATTGTTTTAGTAACGTCACGAGACACTGGACCAATCATGTCAGACCTTCCGGCGCCCAACAGCCCAGTCAACGGAGTTTTCAGACTGGGACGGTATACTTCCATCGCAACGGACTCGTCTCTTGGCGCTAAGAGACAGCTTCCGGTTCCGGTACAGGTTTTCCAATTTTTGGCATACAAGTTTACAGAAAAATATTATTCGAAGAGGTCCTCGGCTCTTTCCATTAATTTGTAAACTTTAAACCTAACTACTCAGATTGCACTCAGTATCACTGAGTAAATTCACTCAACTGCATTTTATAAATATTTACCAGGGGCAGTACTTATTTCGTACAGTTCTGAATTTTCATAAATAATAGGAAAAAAGCAGCCCAACAGATATCCGTCCCGGGCTGAAGTGCACTGAAAATCGGCAAAAGAAAGACAGGTGGTTAAGCGTCCTGCACGTACGTAAAAACTATACATGAATTAGTTACGCGTACTCAGCGCGCTCCGCGTCAAACGCACGTATTCTTGCGTGCCTCATGGCGCGCCTATGCGGTGAGTACCCAAGACATATAAACTCACAGCCCGCCGGTCTCGCGCGTAAAACCGAAAAGTATGGGCAAACAATGGGCGAAGCGACGGATGACAGCGTGGTCAGTGCGCATTACCCGCTCTGCACTTACACTGGGTGCTCCTAAAATACGTTCACTTTTTTGCTCTTTGGTACTGCTATCGCTTCTTTTCAAATGTTGCAACTGCATTGTTTCGAATCCCTAATGGCCAGATTAAATGAATAGAGGATCTTTTTTACAATCGAAAAATGGCTTTGTAGAACTTCATGGCTGGAATTCTTCAACTGTACGTAAATTCCCTATACCGAGTGGTGAATTTGTCGGGCGCCCCGAAAAAGACGAGAAGCCCCTGTAGTTTGAATAGGACCTGGCGGTCTATGCGTTTATAATGTCTGGTGAGTACCAAAAAACACACCCTCGTTTGTTCCGCTCGGAACGGATTACGACTAATACAAGCTCATTGTCTGCAATATATCCATCGAAATTCAAACATAGGCCTACCACCTTTCTTTTCGTCCCATCCCTTAAACATCTTAATTAAAGAGTATTTCTGAGCTAAGACGTAAAATACTGCTACTGTATTCATCTCAAAGAATGATTTATACAACATCCCAAAATGTTATAAAATACGCATGCTCGAAGTCCCGCAAACCCTCACTGCCCAGCTGTCCACGTTTCCCGAATCCTATCCTCAACCATGCGTCAGCGTGCGCGTGTCATATCAAGTCTTTTATAATGGAGATCACTCAACTTCGTTCAGTAGTAAGAATTCAAGTTTTCTTGCGGACAATCCTGCTACTTCATTTTGGTTTACTGTATTTGACTCAGTCACATGTCATACAAAAAAAGTTAAAAAGACGACCTGTGACAAACATTACAAGGAAAGGGCGTAATAGGGTCTTGTGATGTAGATCAAGTTTATATGCAGGAGAGAAAGACGTTCTCGTTGTGCAACACCCCACTGTGGTCTAGAGACACAAAGGGTATTAAAATTGACACTAAAGTTTCTGCACTGCAACACAGAAAGTAAAAGAAAACGTGAACTAACTTTTCAAAGCCATACATAACTTCAATTTGAACACATTAAGAGAAATTATTTGCCTGAAAAGAAGCCAAAAACAAACACATGCAAAGCACTGTTCGCTTCATTAAATCCACTTAATTTGTTTGCTATATAGTTATGAAATAGAAAATGATGAAAGTGCCTTTACTGGAATAGAATGAGAAAAATGAATTTCAATAATCGGAAGATCTGAACGAAAATGAAATTGAATGCAGTAATTGGAAGTTGTTGGAAATGCCCGCAAAAACCATTAGCTCTGTTTTCTTCACCTCGGTGACCATGCGGCCAGTATTGGACAATAATATTCCCGTTTTAAATCTTTTCAATTCATCATGCGTATCAGTGCTAATATTCTTTTTCGGTGTGAAGAAGATGTCCAGTATAGTGTAATTCTGCAACCAGAATTAAAAGCCATTACGGTACTGCAGCAGCACGTGGACAGGTGGTACGCGTCTTTGTTTGTTCCATGCCTTCTTGACTGAGTGTCATTACTTACCAAAACATTCTCCAAATTTAGTCAGACATGCAACTCTTTCTTTCTGTAATTTTTATTTTGTATTATTTTAAACTTCAAATTTGTACAGGTATATCAAATGCATTTCCTCGCAACTGTTCACCACCTTCATACACATTCATAATCAGAAGTTCTCTTAGTTTCTCGATGGCTTGTCTTTATTTGAATTGTTTTCAAAAGCTCATGGTAATGCGGAGTTTGAATGATTTATTTACTACAACTTAAATACATGACACATTGCCTCACCTGTTCACACTTTCCATGATGCACGCAGACTACGGGCAAGAGATGTTACACTTCACGATCTACACGATATGATCTATTCACCAAGCCCCCATAATGTCAGATCAACTTTGAAAATACTCTTGGATTGGATTCTCCTCATAGTGTCTGGCGTTTTGCGTTTTATAGCGGGTTCTGTTTTTGTTGTTAATCAATGCGAAACAGCCGTAGACTATTAACGTAACCGCACGTTCATGATAATTATAGAAACTGTGTGATAAGATGTCCTAGTTCGATTGACTATGTGCTCTTAAAGGAAAAGTTATATCTTTTGGTTCTCCACAGACAGCATAGTTTAGACAGTACTGGTGTCCAGGATGGATGTAATTGCACCTTATTTCGTTGGGTGCCCTTCCTAATTTGAAAGTCAAAGTACTGAACAGCTTACTACAAGGAGTATATCTAAATGTCAGTTCATTACATTGGTCCATACTCTTTTTCCGCTGTTTTGTGAACGCTTTTACTTCCAGTTGCCTTTACAGCTTTAACAGAGGGTACTTTTTAAATTCCATAAGAAATCTCAGCCTTTACGTGTAGGTAAGCAAGCCAGAGGACGGATACAATCAAACTGACTTGCGACTCGTCTTAATTTTTGCAAACCACACACGAAACTGACAACCATCACATGTTAACTTGTGACATGTGCACACACATCAGGACCATAATTAGTGAATACATGCACGTAGTTTTGCTGAAGCTGAAAATAGAACGCGATTTACCAAAAATACGTAAATTATCTCTGACGACAAACACTATCTTGTATTCGGACGTGAACAAACAAAAATCTTTTAATATCATCCAAACATGCCAAAAATAGCTATTCCTATCGTAACACGATTCTCAATCAGCCACTCGACTATCGACATTATGACTCAAGACGATTGCCACAATTACCATAACACAGTCATACAAAGTTCCCTCGAAAAGATGTAAAATGAACTATGATAAAAACGGAAGAGATGAGTTAATATCGCTCTTTCCCTTTGCTCTTGCCATGCAGGACAATGCACAGTTCCGAAAGCACAGTTCTTTCTGAAAGTATTAGACTCGATTGAGATGCATAATCTATGGTGGCCCAGGACAGACATGAAATATCGCAAATATCTTGCGATATTCCCGTACACACGCACAAACAAAACGGAGGCTGGAATCAAACAACCCGTCTACCCCCAGGCTCTTGACAAAACAGCTGAACAAAAGTATGCAAACTATACGACAAAGTATGCAACAAAATGTGCGAGATTGCAAATGTTTGATGTTCTTCCAAGGCCACCATAATATCCAGGTGGGGCACGTGGGGATGAACCATTCTCCCATGTCATCCCAGGAACACCTCTGGAAATATCATGTTAGTAATGTTTGCAGTTCGTAAATTTTGAAGCGTTATATGTGACATTCATCGCAACAATTTCGCCCAATACGCCATCGGTAAGACACGTTGCATCCGTCGACCATTTATTCAATCACCTCTCAGCAAACAAACAAATCAAAATGAAATACCAAATAATTCTTTTAAAAATGACAAAAACCGATATTACAAAAATTTTTCAATTTTACAAGAGACCCATTTAACTTTTTTCAATTAAATCTAATTGGCAAAACTTTTCGCATGTTTGAATTATAATACGCAGTGTGTGGAATGTATGCCGATTTGTATTTTCACAAATGTAGACCTTCGCTCGTCAACAAGAGCCCCAACAGGGAGCTGGGATGGGCTGTTGGCTTTGCGCTATGATTGGCCACACTGTGCACGACCTGTGACCGCGAGGTTATCACTTCCTGTTAGTGAAGCATCATTTAACTTTTTTGATTCTCCAGTGGCAGTGCTTTCACACAGGCGCAGTGTCAGCGATATGATAAAAACCTAGCCTTGGTACAAGCAATTCATCTTCTCACTAAGTATCACTGATCACGATAATGACACGCTGGAGAAGTGCGTCATTTTAGAAATGGAACGCTGCATCCCGGGGGAATGAACGTGAATTTTTCCGCGTTCATTCAGAGCTGAATCTGCTTGCCCTGAAGAAGGTACTCAGTTACCGAAAGCTCGGCAATCACATATTTCAAAACACTGATTTGATATTCTATTCTTGTCGATATTCTGATCACGGTGCTACGCAGCCCTTCCATATATCACTGATCACGTGCCTTTTGGCAATATATTTCAAATTAACCCTTTCAGCACTATTATCCCAAAATGGCTAAAATGCACCAAGAAGACAAAAATGTTCAGAAGTAGTTAATCATTTCACAATTTCTATTTTTTCATCAAAAATTAGCAATGTAATTTTTTAAACTCCTTAATTTTAAAATTAACTGACCTGCATTAATTTCACGTATGACGTTCTTGTGAATTTTGCTATTATTTATCTATAAAGTTTGTCTATGACGTTAAGTTTAATTTTATAATAATGTATCTTCGCGATGCATGTTGTAATGTATAGTGTTCTCGATGTGTGTACGTGCATCATGCTTCTGTTTTGGGTTCCAACAACATTTCGCACACTACACCCTTTAAATTAGCACACTTTCCATAATATGCGATGGCGCCAAAGGCTGCGTATCTATCAAAATTGCTCCTGGGACGATTGCAATGCACACGAGTGTTGGGATAATAAGTTGATTTCTGTGTCTGTAAAAGTAAAATGCACGAACTTGACGTATCGTGTACGCAATGCACCACAAACAAACAAACAAACAAACAAACAAAAACCAAAAGGACATACAGAGAGCCATTATTGCCCTGTAATTTAAAATGAATGCGTAAGCTGAGGCGGCATGCTTTCCAGGCTAGACTGTTTTGCTTTGTGTATTTAATCAACAAATTGGTTTCCAGGTTTTTTCTGTCCTATGAACAGGAAAAGTTTAGAGATTTCAGTCGTCTTACTATATTTCCCTAGCTGCATATCCTCTGTTGCTTTTTCCCCAAAATCGTAAGCTCAGTCTAACCTGCGATGCAGCGATCGGCTGCTGGTACTGGTCAGGGCGTCACGACTGAGAGAAATGCTCAGGATCAGTGCAGTGCGGCATTCCATTGTGGAGATAATGAACAGCAGGTGAGGGATCACAGACGGTTGGTTTTCATTGTACACTCTCCGCAGCTTTGCAAACAGCTATCACATCTTTAGATGGGTATAAACGAGGCCCCCATTATCTTTGAGATTACTGAGATGAAGATCCGAGTTGGTCATGGTTGGATGTTGAACAAGTGCCTCCATACAGGTTTTTTTTTTTTGACTCAACATTCCATATTGCAATTGTATGTCATGTTTACACACACAGTCTCTGTACGAGTGTCAGATTATGTAATGATGGTACCGCCCACGATTCTGTGTGTGACCCGCCTTTGACGCCAGGCCACAGCGAATAGTCTGAAGGGTACAGTCCACTTATTCAAGCCCCATTGAAAACAGTGTAAAATCAGCACTGTTCAGGGCCCAATAGCATGCAAGCCAACATCCCTGAGATTTCTGAAACACAAATGAAATACTTGTCTGGTCACTTATCTTTCAATTTCTTTTCATTTTTTTGTGGGTAAACCAATTACATTTTTAATCATTCCCACAAAACAAAATCACCCCCAAAAAGTGATTTTTCCGAAGTCTGATTGCAGCCATTTTTCAAGTGGCAACCCTCAACTTTCTCGGGCACTTAGGACCATTTTTAAACCGTAGTTTTTAGCCCTTCTGCTCTCATATGAAAGCTCAAAGACCCAGGGAGTCGATCCCGGCAACAATTTACACAATCTCACCATTTTGGGGGCCAAACAATCTCCTTTTTCAAAAGATACTGTGGGGGGCACTTTTAATGCTAATGAGCTGGCCAGAAATTCTCACTTGAATTAGTAGTCTGCACCCTGAATATTCTCGTTGTTGTACGTGAGGGAAATTTCATGGAAGCTGACGATATTTCCAGTTATGTTTCGGAAGTTTCTTGTAAGAGTAAGTAATGCTACAAAGTGTATTCTAAGAACGGACTGTAGACTATAAAAACAGGAAAAACAGAGAGATACACACACCGCAAGAGAGATTTTGGAGGCCATTCTACCGTATACAGGCTGTGAGAAGTCGTTGACTTGTTGACTTCTGCACTATTTCAACCTGTGGTGGCGAGTCATCTGTGGAACAACACTTGTAAGAAAAGTTTGTCCAGACCATGTGAAGCGCAGAGCTGAATCAAGTTCCGGAAAAGCCAGTTCGTGAACTGAATCTAGTTCCAGTTTGTGGGATCCTTTTATTCCTTCATGTTGGGATCACCAAATTCCTGTATTTGCCACGGTCATCGCGCCCTCGTCGTTTTGTCTCGAGCCCGGTCATTCTTATTGGACGTGGTATTTGTCCCCGTTGCAGCTTGTTTTTTCGCACCGCGAAGGACTGAACTGTTTTTCGCCATGTGGAATCCAGCGTTTTTCACTGTAGTGCCTTGGCAAGTTCTTGCCCGTAAGAACACCTTGTTTATGAGCTATTCCTTATCACTGTAAACTAGTTCCAATCAACATTTTCTTCGTTACTATTTTCCTTACATGCCAAGTGTAACATTCTCATCAAATCATATTTGTTTATTTGTTCCTTGTATCAGTGTGATCTTGTTTGACTTCTTTGTTGCATCGGAGAAAATTCAAGCTTCAGAATAATTAAATATTTTGGAGTTTTTTCGGATCGTAACACAATGTTTATGTTAAATTATACACAAGGTCAGTAAATGAAAGATTTTTTACAAGAGTGAAAATTAAACGAGACCATCATAAGACATTGAAAAGGGAGGGGGCAAAGTACGGAGGCATGTTAAGAAGTCTTATACAGAAATGCTTAATTTAGACAAGAAAAAGAACCAGACAAGGAAGACTGATAACAGATTATACATGAAAGACAATTATGGTACAATACAGTAAAACAAAACAAGGACAAAACAAAACAAAGATGAACCAACAGACCAAGATGTAACAAAAACTGGAATTACCAAACACTAGAAACGTTAGAAGAACAAAAGGGTTAATCAGAATGATAAAAGAGAAGGAGCTACCTCAGATAATCAGAAACTAGGTGTTTTGTGTAGCTGTTCTTAAAGCATCCTAATGACTGTGACTTAATATTATCATCAATACTATATTCCAAAGACGGGGTCCGTAGAATCTCAATGCATTCAGGGAATAGGATGTGCGTACAAAAGGCAGAAACAAATTGAGAAGTGCTCTAGTGTTGTGGCTGTGAACAGAATGAACCGCGGCAAAGTAAGAAGAAAAAAACTGAAGGAAGTAGGTTGTTAATTTACATGCTTATACATGAAAATCCGTGTGAAGTTTGTTTATATCAGATAAAGTTGATGTGTGAAGAAAAACAAAGAGAAGGGCTGTATGATCCCAACGCAAAGGACATTTGATTATGTTCAGCAGTTTAGCCTGCAATGTAAGAGACCACGTTGCAGTTGAAGGTTCCTAGAAATTAGAATGGACGATGGCGTGCATCGATTGTGGAGACGTTGTGTCAGTGCCGATGTTAAGAGTCGTTTATCCCGTTGACTATTTGCACTGGTGTTGGACGATGGACTAATGTGACACATCGGAATTCTGTAGGCTCGTCTGGTTCAAGATAGGGAAGATTACAAGATTTTTTGGTACTTAAACAGTACATGACATATTAAGTAAAATATCATTTGTTGATCGTGACTTCGAAGGCTTAAATCTTCCTCAATTCTGGGCCTGTGTATTTTGGAGATACGCTCATCTCGTATATGCATAGCCTACCGAACGCTCATGTTGTGTAGGCATACCGAACCAAGCATACCTGTCTTACCTGAACTGTGTGACGGAGGGGTTATTGACGAATCCTCCTCTGTCTCTATAATAGCACCGAAAAATAATTTGATGTAATCTTGACAGAATGTATAGGTCAAAAGGTACCTAAAAATAAAGATGATTGGATTTATTGCTTAACTTAGTCGTCAAACTCAGACACATTGAATCATATCTCTTTAGCGAATGTGTAAACGTTTCACCACAGTGACTGGTACCACATTATGTACCGGTATGTGAACAGTGCATGAATTCTATATGCCGTATTTGAGGAGAAAGACCTGAGCTGATAAAAATAAGTTCCAAAAAACAGCGAAGTCCAGCTAATTCTTCAAATGTCCTTGTCGTATCTGAGTCTGGGTGATGGGCCACCAGAGAGGTCTGAGAACATGCCAACGATTGATTGGATGTTCACAAGGAAGCCAATCACTGTTGTTTTACGATGGGTGTACATTAAAGGAACGCCATCATCCCTAAAGTTCATTAAGCAGCCGTTAGCTCTCTCCGTGAAAGTTTGTCTCAGATGTCTGTTGTTGAATCCCTTTGCAAAGAGATTCTTCATGTTGCAGACATCGAACAATCTGAAAGCAGATGATGCATTGATACCACTGACAATTTTCTCTTTTAAATAGCTCCTCACTTCACATGGATAGAACATGACCCAAGTTGTTCCAATGGTGATAACCGTGCTGTCGAGACAAGATTTTCCAAGCTTTGCTCAAGCCAGTACAAGAAGTCAAGATGAAGTTCCCGTGTGTTGCATGTTCCAAGGCTGCCCGGAGCAACCAGAAGGCACTGCAGTGCGACGATTGCAACGGATGGCAACATCTCGCCAGTGGAACGGGGTTCTCGGCTGAAGATTACAAGCAGTTCAATGATGACTCCTCAGAGCTCACATCGTGGCATTGCGCCTTGTGTTCCATTTCTTTTACTGATTCTCCAGTTCCAGTGGGAGAAAGTGCCAGAGTATCTGCTCAAGAACTTTCCCCTGCTGGAATGGTAGATGATGTGAGGGAAGTGGACGAGCATGCCCCCTGAAGCAATGTGGAGTCTGACGTGCCGTTTGACGTCTCGGCTAGTTTTGAGATACCCCAGCCACCGGAAGAGGAGAGCATCGGTGATGCACGTGTCCCTCAAGATCTGACCACGAGTTGATAATCACGTACAAGATTTTGCAGAACAGAACCCTGCGAAGGAAGCCAATTTTGGTTGATAACCGGGGGTACAAATACACCAAGAGATGGCAGCGAAACCCGTCTTCCATCAAGTGCACTTGGGTATGCAGTGTTCGTGGCAAGTGTCAACGATGCCAAGTGTCAGTCCTGCAGCATGGAGATGTCTTCCAGCCTGGCTCGTCCGCCCAACATTCTCACCCAGCGGATCCCGACGCAGCTGTTGCTGTCGAGTTTGCGTCAGCAGTAAAAGCCAAGTCGAAGCAGGATGTGTTCAGATCTGCTGGTGCTATTGTGGAGGAAGTGATGACAAGCCTAGCACCTGACGTCCAACCAGCAAGCTTCCCCAAGCTGGCCAACTTGGTGCTGGTTGCCAACCCGCCAAGCTCTTCGTCCACACGAACCCACCGATCTCTAATTTCCTGGTGAAGGATGTCATCATCGGCGTTGAACGACACCTGCTCTTCATGTCACCGGAGCAAACCACGATCCTCGACCAAGCCAAGACCTGGTACCTTGACGGTACGTTCAAGGTTGTGCACAAGCCTTTTTACCCAACTCCTGAGTATCCATGCCTTTGTCAAGTTGGAGCACGGGCAGCAGAAGCAAGTTCCCCTGGCATTGTATCTGATGTCTCGCCGCACCAAGGACTACCGCAAAGTTCTTCGGGCTGTGAAGAAGAATCTGCCCTCAAGAGGTAGCCATGTCCAGAACTTTGTTGTGGATTTTGAAGCAGGATTGTGGTCTGCACTTCGAGCCATCTTCCCCGATCGTCAGATCAAAGGTTGTTTGGATCACTGGTCGCAGGCGCTTTGGAGAAAGTGCCAAAGCATCGGGTTAGCTGTACCATACACATCGGAGCTTGCCGTACATACAACGCATCATCCGCAAGCTGATGGCCTTGCCGTTCCTCCAACATGAACATGTACAGCAAGCTTTCATTAAGCAGCAGAGCCAAGTAACAGAACCCCTCCTAGTATGTCAGCTCTTCAATTACGTTGAAGAAACCTGGATCGAGAGTAGTGTCTGGCCACCTCGGGATTAGTCTATCTTCAGCCAAAGTGTGCGCACCAACAACGATGTGGAAAGTTAGCATCCTGATCTCAATCCCTTTAATTCAATAATATTCATGTAACACTGCGGGCAACTCCACGTGACCGGATGCAGACCTCCCAACTGAACGCTGTAAGTAACCGTGTGAACGATGACATCATGCAAACAGTAACGAAGTCAAAGTTTATGTCACACAGGAAGTGAACGTTTAACAACTTCTACTTTCGTGCGCACATATCTTTTTTTCTCTAGAAATGAACCGGGCACTTAAACACCTCTATCGACATCATCAATCTCAGGCTTCATTGGGAAATACAATAGGCCCCATGCATTGATTCGCATCTGCCATTAGCTCCGGAGAGGAGGATCAAGTTTTGAGGCGAAAAAATACCAACTCGTGGAAACAGAAGGGAAAATCGATATTAAATTTTGGCTTCATGTCATACGCATATGTATACCAAAGCAATTGTAATTAAGTACAGCAACGACAAAATCACCATCCTGGGACTTGCAAACACGACCAAATTCCACCTCACCCTTAAAATACGACAGGAAGGCGCAGACTGGTCAGCTAATCAACAATGAGTGTACAATCATATCCCTGTGTATATGAACTACTTCGCGAAACACTTGCTGAACACACTTGCACCGTTTTAGTGCACGTTTCTCTCGCTGGCACTTTATGAGCACCTTTTGTGCGAGACTGATTGATCGTAAAAAGCCAGATAACCCCCTTCAGGTGGCAGAAGCCACACGCTCTTACAGTAGTGGATTTAACCTCTCTTGTAAAAGCTGTTTTTTTCATGCACTTTATAATGGGCTACCTCTTGCAAACCCAACGACTACACGTGTACATGTAACGGAGCCTCTAGTAAGTCATCCTCATTAACACTTTCAAAGTCGTTTCAAGCCGTTTGACAGATTTCTTTATTTCCGGTTGACAAAAATTCGGCTTTAAACATCCTTTTTCTGGATGATTCACAATCTACTTTCTGCATCTCAAAAGCCGTTACAGAAACATTTACACCCGATTCCACTGTTTTTCAAGTAAAATTTTTACCAGGATTCAGACAGCACATCTTCAAAACCCCGATAATCTAACCGATCTGTTTTCATGGCAACTTGAGGTGTGTCAAATCTGAGGCCTTGGCACACTTATCCCAGGATAAGGGTGCAGTGCTTGCATTGCCTTGTAGTGGGTACAATGTCAGCGGTAAGTAATTAGATTGAACTGTGTCCTCACCAGCCTGATATACATCACGGCAACAACGTCTTGTCAAGAAAGACATGGACAACTGTAAATGTGTAAAAAGCGCACTTTTCAATTCATTACGACCTAAAAGAAAACTTAATTATTTCATAAATTGGAGAATCTAAAGTTGCACAATGAGCGTCTAAGAAAACTTCATCACCTCAAACCCTTTACAGTAACATTGCATGTTACAAATACTATACTCAGTTTACATTTATTAACAAACCTGCTACAATACATGTATAAACATCTGTGCAGAAATTTTCGGAAAGGAAATGTTTTCCCCATATCATATGATATTCACATAAACAGAATCCATGCACTGTATGCAATTTCACCATTAATTAACTTATATTTGCGCAGAATTCACACACAAATAACTAAGCCTTTAAACTTACATGTATCTGCAGTCGACACAATCAATTAAACTTACTGGTAATGAGCAGACAGAGATATAGATTTCTTAAAATAAAAACATGAGAAACTGGAGATTGCCAGAGTAAGCCAAAGACTGCTTTGATTTTATGCATCTATGATGGAACATATGATTGGAACATGGATATACCGATGAGAAGTAGAAGTCACAAAAACCCCATTTTCCTATCATGGTCTTCAACTATGGCGCTAATATAAAAACAAGTTCAATGTAAAAACAAACTGGAGATTTTATCGCATCAATGAAGATCACCTTTGTGGCCAGTTAACTTCTCACTTCAAATATAGACCTGTCCACCTACTTCTATATATTACGCCAAAAGTGTTTAACAGACTTCACATCCTGTTTGTCAATAGTACAATTTCTGTCAAATCTAAGTTAAAAATTCGAAATTTGAATTGAAAATTAAGAATGGGGCATATAAATGGCTACGGAAGTTCACAAAAAAGTCTTTAAAAAACTTCTGCATAGTAACATACAGCAGGATGAATGTTCTCCTTTTCATCAAAGTAGTGATAAGATTGTTGCCAACTTTAATCATCTTTATAAGGGCACTTTTTAAAATGGGAATGCCACTGGCTTCTCCTGTGAAGTGCAATTATTTCACTGAATACCTGTGGACACCGTGCAGGACCATGTGAGGGACCGCAAACCCTCCATGTAGCTTAGACAATAGGAATCAATGGGAGTCAATATCAATACACAACCACACTTTATAATAAAGTGATCTACGTACATCAAGAAGTTTGGGTAGGGAACAAAAGCAACAATTTACACAAGCTCTTATGTTATTTTTTTCTTTTTGTTCCATTTGAGCATTTCTGAACTATTCCTGATTTGTCAAGGTTGTCCCACTGCCTTCTCTCAAAGTTTGGCCTTGACAGCTATATCCTTAGGGATGATTCCTTGCAACTTGAAGGCAAGGGACATGTTACCAGTAATCTTGAGTTTACCTCTGAGAAATGCCTGAAAGAGACACAGAAAGAAACACTAATTTTAAAAGGAGCAAGACAGTTCTGTATTTTGATAAAACTCAATTCCAATATTACAGGTGTACAGTTATGGGCGTATCCCAATGTGATCTTAGTAGTTGAAGTGATGGTAAAAGCAACATTAACATGGAATTGTACATGTATTCATGTAAATGATGACCAACAAGCTAACATTAACTGAACATAAGGTTAGGACCAAACAAATCTTTTAGGAAAATACCAGAAACTTATCAATTGTAACATATCCAAATGAAGATAATTTGATATTCATTCACAGCTGAGAACTGTTATATATACAATGATCAACTTATCAGAACATGCCTCTAATTGGCAGGAGCTCTTAGCGTCAAAAAAGAAATGTCGTGCTTTAAGACTCACTATGTTGAAAATCTCAGAAAAGGTCAAAAATGATGCAAGGATCAAATTTAGGGCGGGAGACAAATTCTAGCTGGCCATTAATTAAGCCTAATTAACAAATTAAGGCCTTAATTAGGGTAGAATTGTAACTTCTGAACCACAGGTCCTAGAACAATGGGACCAAGACTAGATTGTTCGCCTTTTCAATACAAACAACTTTTATGTACCGTCCAAACTTCTCAGGCCTTGAACTTGGCATGATCGAATCCCCAGTTTACAACAGTCAAATGTGTGAAGAAGAGCAGGTAAACCATGGTCCATGAGATTATTACATGTTCATGCATAATGGCATTGTACATCACCAAGGACACATAGTAAAAAGGATACAGACTACATTGTAACCTGTTTGTAACCAAGACCTGTTGGTTCTTGTCAAGTTGTCTGTGATGCACCATGAAGGAACACTAACCAATGTGTATGTCATACATGAATTTATGACTGTCAAATTTCAGAATTGGAATTGAAAGAAAAGCTGACATTGTATTCATGCCAGCTGCCCTCGTGTTTATTTTAGACAGGAACAACACAGTTTAAGCTATTCAATCTACAATGTATTAAACATATTTTGGTCCTTGATTACATACATGTATCCATTTCATTTAGACACGATTATTCAATGACCACTATAGATCCATTTTGGTTTATACACTGATACAAGTTTACTAATGCGTATAATATAGCATTCCCAGAGCATTGCTGTCAAAGATCCCTCCTCACTCTGTTTCCTATGTGCAACCCAGGTGATGGCTACACATTCAAATAAAGTAAGAGTATGTTTTATTAATTGTTTATTAAACTTATGTACATGGTCATCACAAATCTTAGTGAGGAATCTCACCGACTGTGGCTGGAGTTTTCCCATCATCATTTCAACCAAGTCAGAATCTTTCATGGTGAAAGTCACATCAACTTTTTCTGCAAGTTAAAATGAAACAAAATTAATACAATCAAAGGTAGCAATTGAATGTAATTATTTTATCATGTGCATACTTGCCAACATTGAAAAATCAGAAAACAGAACACCCATTTTATGAACCCTTAGCTTAACAAGCAAGTGCATGGCAGAAGCCGTTACGGATGATTTGTTATAGCGCTCCCAAAGGGACTGAATTGAATTGAGCATGATGTCCACACAGCGCTGTAACCAACTGGACTTGCAACATGTGTAACTCACATGTATGTACATGCACATACACACCTACACTTTACCTGTATACAGTATGTGTGTGCATTATGGGTATGTACTGGTAGATGTACTTGTGTGGAAGTGTTGTATAGTTTACATGCGTTGATCGGAAATATGGCATTTAGCATTATTCATTTGTTTTCTTGCAAATATGAGATACAAGGTCTAAATTACCATACAAACTTACATGTACATTGTACTGATACGTGAAAGTGTAATTGTCAAATAAAACGGTCAAGTAAATTACGAAGTATAATTTGTGGAGTTAGTTTCAATTCTACGGCTATTATTACATTTATTTCCTTGGCTGATAATACTTGAGCACTTTACATTTCATCTTCTACTTGTGGTTAAGAAAACATCTCTCTTGGTGGTACATGCATAACAATTAATATCCAGATGAAAATTCTCATTGTTTATACTTGTATGAAAATCCAAAATCAGGAAAACCTGCCAACCCTACCCCCTTTCTGCACATACTGGTGCCACAAGTACACACGTTGTCATAAGCCTTTTTGCGATGTATTTGCAATCTCAACGTAGTAAACGTGTGCTTGCGATTGGGCTGGGTGGATGTGAGCTTCTAGCCTTCATTCAAGGCTGTAACCAATGCAGCAAGCTCACAGCATGGCTGAGAAGTGCAAAACCAGTACTTTTTACAAGATGGTAAATCAGAATTAAAATGAAACACATGTACGACTGTATAACATTTGTGATGGAAGCAAGTTACTGGCCACTTCTGGTTACAGTGGGGGTGATTTTTGCTATTTTTGCTACACTAAAGCTGTGTGTTCAACATTCAGGTAATCCCTATTAAGTATGACACATGCGTATTAAAAAGAAAGAATTGAAATCAAACCACGAACAGCCAGGAGTTTCGCTAATAGCTTAGCAGACGTGCACTATAGTAAGGTTGTATGCTTACGCGTATGGGTATAACAGCATAACACACCTCTGCATGACATCTAGTCTATGGATGGTACCAGTATTCAGGGCCTATGTACGGATGGCCGAGTGTGTCTGCACTTTATTTGATCGCTTGTATTATAGTACTGATGTCCCAGAGGACGGCAAATCGCGGTGGCCTTGTAGTGATAACACACAAATTGTGCGGTTGATCAGCCTCTTATTATCAGCTGGTAACCAAGGCACTGAATGTGCTCCATAAACCCAAAGAGTCAGAGAACCAGTTTAGTTTTTGATACAAAAAATATGCCATAGTCGTCATTTAAACTTCAGTTTCAAAATTACTTTTAAATTAAAGCAATATGAATTTCCTCAGTGATTCAGCAGAATTGTGGGTGAGGAATCGAACAAAAAAGTGGGAAGGATGTTTTCTGTTTGCACAAAAGCATTTCAAATATAAGTGTTTCTTTCTTTCGAAAAAAAGGGAAATGTTGACAGGTCACAATACAGTCGGCCAGTCAAATGTCACTTGTCGAAGTACTTAAACATTAAAATCTCGACAATTACAACCGCAGGGGAATGGAGTTATCTTACATGTTAAATTTTTTTTTATTAAAATAAACCACTTTATCGTGGTACCTTCATGTAGCACAGTCCTATTTTTTTCCACGTGGGCTTCCCTATGTGTGGTCATATGACCTTTCCTTTTGTGGTCACACGATGATTGCTGCAGTGTCAATGATTGGACTGCCTGAAGGGGTCTACAATCGGGCTTGTGTTAGCAATCAGGTTAGCTTCAGCAGCTTGAAAGCCAGGATTGTAGTTTCAGGTAACGTTGGTTTATGCAAGGTGCATACAACTGGTCTCCATGAGAAAAAAAATGCACTTGGCAGTGATGACTCCTAACCCTATATAGACTTCCGATATTTTCAACGCCGTTTGAAGCATTTTGGTGGCGGTTTTTTAAATCAGACACTTCAAAATAAGTGGATATAATGGTGTGAACATTGTTTGAGTTATGGAGGTGTTTTTGTACAAAAAGCCTTTTAACCTGTGTATCTGGTCTGCACGTGACATGATCACTGCTCAATATTCTGCGCGTGCATTCGGAGTGTATGTGGTCATGCAGCATCAGGGACATTTCCTTCAAGCTGTTGCTGGTGCGTTGGTGGTTTGCAGCTCTCGTCTGCTCTGATGTTCCTCATGAAAATTGTGTTTTATATACCCACAAAAAGACAATTTACAAACTGAAGGTAACAGTTTCCTTTGATAAAAAGGAAGGAGAGATTAACCCCTTTGTTTAGAACAATGTGCTGCTTGCCTCCTATGTACGAAAAAGAACCGTGTTTTGGGCACAAGGTTTACTGGGGTCGCGCACCATGCCATTTGTTATTAAGTGATCTCTTTTCCAGGTACCTGGGTACCCAATGTTGAGAAAAAACGGGTACCCAATTCCAAAAATACCTGAAAATGCACACCCCGATGTTTTACTTCAGGAGCCCATTACTTATTTTTGACCTTCCAGGGACATGTCTCATTTAGCCTCAGCAGGTCACAAATAATGTTAAATCTCACAAAGCGTTATAAACGGAAGCACTATAAATACAGAAAAATGTATACAGTGAATGAGTGCACAGCTGGGGAAATGAAAAACATTTATATTGGCAAGAACGTTGTATCAGGGAGCACTCTAACAGGAATCTACTGTACATGTACTGTACATGTACACACATGCATGTATGTGTAGCAACTACCAATTTGACAAACAGCCTCCTCTTTTTTCTGCAATAGCCCTCTCTTTTGCCAGGACTTTCTTCTGATTTTATTTCCTTTTCATGGAAATTAGAATGTTCTGTATTTTTTAGTCTGAAAACTTTAATCTGGACAGCTCAGATTACATCTAAATGGTTGGCAGGTACACACATGGCAATTATTTCAAGATAAAAACCATGCTATAAATCACTTGGAAATTGATTATTCACAACATTCCAACCCATGCCACTTTAAAAAAATTATAAAATAATTTCAACAAATAAATCTTGATAGTGCAAAATTGAACTTCCAGACAAATTTTCACAGGGAACTGCACATACATGATTTCCACTGGTAAGAACAAAAATAATCAGCAAAAAACAAGTGACAAAGTTACGTACCGTTACTGTGTGAGGTAGAGTTTGGCTTTGGTTGACAAACACAGATGCTTACACTTACCCTGTACATCTCGCTTCACGCTGCCTGTTCCACTCTTAAGATCAACCACCCAGAATCCAGTTTTTCCTCCAGGTCCACCCGTTACTTTGAACCCAAACTTGGCTTTAGTCTTCTTCACAAGATCGCCACCACTCTACCAGTAATTGACAAAGACAATGCTTAATTTAACCCTCCTATGCTGAAGTCACTCTTAGGGTCACTTGGTAAACACCTCAAAGAAGCACAGCTGTGTTGTGTTGAGCACTGCACCAACATGCAAGAGAGTGACCTAGGGCACTTGTGCATATTTGTTCTGTAAAACCAAAGTAGGGTTAATGTAGTTTCTCCTCATGGCAGGAAATTTGTTGAAAGACGCTCGCTTCAAGTACGAGCAAAACAAACTCAAATTAAACTCACCAACACAGAAAATACACATAAATAAGAGACCAAGTTCTGTGAAGAAACTTACAGAAAACCTCTTGCAACATCGATTGCAACATTTCTTTGCAAGGGCGCGGCGGGAACCAGAGCAGCTTCGTTTAATGCATTGAGATGTGGGTGCGTGTTTTCACCACTGCGACAGCGAAACGTAAATGACAACGCGTGAAAATAACGGAAGTTTCTTTCCAAAAATTGCAAATGCAAGTACAAAACATACAAACACAAGCATTTTAACGTGAGAAAAAGTTATTGAAAGATATTTTGTGAAGACAGAAAAGAAATCAGCTTTTCTAGACTTGCCCGAACTGGCACACCTAGTTAGAATTTTAATTGCCCGAATGAAAATTTGTTTGCCCGGGCTATCGGGCAGGGGATTCGTCGTGGCCTGCCCTGTAGGAACCACGATGCATTTACATGTAGTCCAGCTACAGTGATAGGGCTAGTTCAAAAGCCACAAGTCCAGTGGACAGTCTGTGCACAGGCTACAACTGGGTTAGCGATAGTGATCAGGCAATCTTGTAGTTATGGCCTGGATATTGCAGCTTGTCTGCTCACAATGTTTGTGTAATGCCATATGTAATGTCATGTGTAATGCCATATCCCATCACGAAAAATCTCATTAAGATTTCGTTAATCACCAGGTAATTTTTGTTTGGGTCCCACTGCTTTTCCCTTATTTTTCTTCACTGTTCTTGTGCATTTCAAATTAATATTGCCGACGGAAAGCACAATCTCTTCTAAAAGTCAGCTCTACCATGAGACAAAGTAAGTAGTCTTGTCTTTTATTATTTTTTATTTTGGAAAAATGCAGTGAAAAACACAGAAAAAGTCCACAAATTCACCGGAAAATAAAGACTTGCGAAATAAACGAGTCAAAGTTTTCAGTATAGACTCTGTCGGTAACTTTGTACACCACAAAAATCGACGCGCGATCGCAAAATACGTCTTCATGAGAGTCTAGAGCAAGGCGAGTTCACTGGAATCTGTCTGCACATACTTGTATGTACACGTACTTCGTAGGTAGACTGTGACCAGTATGGGACTTAAAGGTGTTTCGAAATGAATTGGTTAGGCTTGGTTTTTGGTTTGGCTGGTTTCAGTCAGAGCCTCGCATGCAGTTTGGAATGCTGCAATAAATAGCTGGAATCAGCGAAGTCGACAACTAAGCCTAATTCACTTGTTTTGAAAATGCCCTGAGCTCAGGCTCGAGCACGTCTTTAAAGAATTCGCTCATGCAGCCATAGTCTGGTTCCCGATCACATTTTCATCGAAACATTCAGACTTAGAAAACTGCAGGGGAGGAGGCGGGAAACAGTCTAGCACAGCCGATGTTTTCTGTCACTCTTGTCTTGTTTCATTAAAGCGCAAGTCAACAAACTTTCGTTTTTATCTATAGCGCATAACACTTGCAGGTTTTGAGCGTTGACATTTTGCACCTGATTTTATCTGTCAATTACTCATCAAAAGTAAATCCTCACTTTTGGCGGTTAACCACTTGCCAGCGGTTATACACTTGCCGCCGGGGACTCCAGTTTTGGACACGTATTCTTTATACGTGTGGCCGGGGCTCTGAAATCGAACAAAGGGAACTGGGCCTTGTAACGAAAGACCGTACTCATAACAAACGACCAGGCTACTGGGAATTACCAAAATTTTTTCAATCTCAATAGTGGAGATAATCCAGATTTGTTCTGAAACAGTATACCACGGTTTGGGGCATTCAGCGCGAGCGGATTACCACCGGGGACAAAAGCGCTCCACCACTGCAGCGATGAGCCACACAGTACCGCTGCATGCTAATCTGGCCCCTATTGAAAAGAGGTCAGCAGCACACTGTGCTAGTTCCATGAACAAAAGAAAATTACGTTACACTGCACAACCTGGGCTCTTTTTATAAGGCGGCAGGCCTGGCTGGAATACTCCAGTGTCAACAGATGTTGTCTGTCAGATTAGAGTAGAAACCAGACAGTCCTTCGTGTGGGTGTAAGTGTCCAGTAAATGACGATATGAATTTTTAAAGAATTGTGAAAACAGAAAAAAATGAAATCATTATCCCGTCCCAGCATCATCAACATTCGTAAATGCCCCTGGCTTGATGTGGTGAACGCAAATGCGTAACTGTTCATTGTAGACCAATAAAACACTAAATGACACTGTAAATATGTTCAGTTCTTTTGTCCAACTTGTTTTTCCTTTTTAACACGTCTTTGAACAGTGGAAACACTAATGGTGAGTTATCATACGTATGAAGCCAAACCACGGTAGTTGTGCATATATTGCGCATGTCCAATGCGTATTAGACTCGCAATGCAGCTGTTCATCGGTATATCAACAGTAAAAAATACCGCCAATTTGTGTGAATTACGGCAGTCAAGCGTTACAGCATAATGGTTTGTGATGAATGGGGTATGGGTTTGAATCCTGGGTCGAAATAGTGGACAGGTTTTTTCTTTTTTTTTACGGAAAACAAAGCCCGAATGTTATAGGAGCCTAATTTCACACGTGAAGTTTTTAGGGTTGGTTGAGCATCATAGATGTCATGCATTGTGCATGTTGTGAACCGTGGTTTGGCTTTAAACGTGTGATTGCGTATATACATGTAGCTCTTAATGGTTGCAACAAAGTTTAAAATGGCAGCCATCTTGAAAAAAATAAAAAGCCCCGCTTCCTCCTTTAAAAGAAAAAATCCGGACGAGAAACATTGTTCTGCTTTTTTTACTTTGCCTTAAATTGACAAACCATCCCCTTCTATCAAATAAATATCCCCTTTCGGTCTTCAGGCATACATGTACACATACACATTGTGTAGGCTTGCTGGGAGTAGTATACAATATTTGATCTATTGGGTGTAGTTCCCAGAATGCAATCTGAAGTTTATGCTTCCTCTATGCTTACATACATGTGTGCAATGTGGACTTTGGCAGCCATGAGCCATACCTCTTTGAAGTGTTCTGCAATGAGATTGAACATAGGCTCGCACTTGAATGTCTCGGCTGCTGTCAGGCTGGGCTGGATTCGGGCCCTTGTCAAAATCCAAATAAAAGCAAGCCAATAAATAAAGGGTCAGCTACATGTACCAGGAAAGCAATTGCAAGGCAAGTTGACAAGAAAGTAAATAGAACACACATAAACTGCATAGTTTGAAAATACACATACTCTCAAAAATAATTGGCTGGCCAGAATTCCACGGCTGTAGCAACAATGGACAAGTCTGGGACCAAGTTGAAAATGACAAATTCACAGCAATTACACAGCTGGTATCTTGGCCCTTTGTAAGGCTTTTGGGGGCTGGGGTGGGGGTTGCAAAGTTTTTTTTTTCACGTTAAGAGTATTCAGTGTTATAATTATACCAATGAGGAGCACTATAACACTTTGGTTAGCAAATGTGTTGATAAAAATAAATCCAATATTCTTTATGATACTAACATCTAAACTTTCAATTATAATTATCGAGACTGGAATGATACACATGTAGGTCCTTGAACTTACTTGGAGTGCTCAGGGAAACCCATTTTGTAGAGTGTGACTATGACAGCACCTCCTAATCCTAAGTTATGTTGTAATGCGAGCTTGGCTCCAGGCACCTGCCTTCTATCAGCTTCTCCACGCAACTGCCAACAAAGCTCAGAACACTGGGCTAATCCTGCATATGTTAAACAATGATGCAAAACAAGTGCTCAAAATAACACAGGCCAAATGCAAAAAAATTATGCCATCTGTGTTTTTTAAAACCCCACAAAAAAGGTCTCAAAAGAAAATTATATCAAACAGAACCCAAAAATAAAAAACCAAAAAAATCGAACGTTTACGGTACAACATTAATTAACAAGCATCTCAGCCTAATGGGTCTGGGTCCAATTTGAAAAATCATTACCACTGACAGCGTAAAATGAATCCCACAATCAAAAATTTTTAAGTCACTTGCTATTTTCCACAATAAAAAATAATTGGTGTATTAAAGCAAGCGTCGCAAACAGAATTTACTGAATTTTTTTTATTTACCAAACCAATAATGAATCTTTAAGGGTGTGATTGGCCACATAGAAAAAAGCTGAAAATAGCAAACAAACGATGAGTTTAAAAAATCTCCCATTATTTTGTATGGAGTTGATACACAAAAAAGCTTACATTCAAAGTAAACATACCAACCCCCAAAAGCTGAAATCAGCTAAAAAGCTGTAACATAATCAATTATCCCTCATGTACAACCTGAACATGCTGAAGGCTAAAACAAGCTGAAGGCCTGTATTATCAAGAATGTCAAAGCAAACAGTGGCATATCAACATTTTGGCATTTGATCCGCCAAATGTTTACATAATTGTTGGCTCAACATTGCTTTTGTATGGGTCCAAATTTTGGTACCACAGCTACAATGCAATTCTTTCATAAATGTGAAATTAACCCAGACGATGGAGACACTTACACGTGTATCTGTAAATAGGTATTATATGTACATTTGAAAAACAAATCTTGAACACTCTGCATTCTAGAATCGGTAAGATGAAGACCCCTGCCCCAAGTTCATGGCAAAGGGATATGCTAGGTTTTGTTCTTTAGGGGCAAGTTACATGTAAATGAAGAATGAATTTTCTTCTAAGTTTCAAACACTATAATAAGAGTAATAAAAAAATTAGCACCGCAGCGACTTTAACAGTTGTCCGATTGCCCATGACAAGTAATTTATAAATGCTTTCGGGCAAGTAAAAATTAAGGACAAATTACATGTAGGACAAATTGTCCGATGGGTACTTTTTTGTGGCAGGCAGGAAATTTACCTTTGATTTCTCGTTTTCCTCTTTACAAAAGCTTATAAAAAGTGATGAAAAGTAAACAGGTATGTGGTGTAAAATTATTTTTTTGGCATTGTTATGTACATGTACAAACTCACATGTATTAAGAACACTGTACATTTAGCAGGGCACCTTTCCACACAAGGGAAAATGCGTACATACTGTACCCACAAACTGTAAAATACCCTTGTGTCTTTGTACCAAACCTCATTGCACGTGTGGTGCAGCGGTGTTTTGACGGCCGGAAGCTCGAAGACTGTTTTACACGTGACTGTGACTTCAACGTGAGCGAATTTTACCTGGTACTTGTGTGTGTATGTGTACTTTTGGCATATGAAACCAAGCAAAATCGACGAGTGGTTAAGAAACAGCCATTGCCCAAACTTGTATGAATAATGCATCAGAATCCTGCACACGTTGGGGTGATGTACATGTATATTCATGTTGTACTGCGGTGTTACACTTTCATTAATGGTGATTGGTTGAAGGGAGAAACTTACTGTCCCCGCGCAGCAATGAGCAACTGAACCGGGGTTTGGGCAAGTAAATTTTTAGTGTTACTTGCTTGGTGGACAAGTAGTAAAAAAAATTAATGTTGAGGCCTGCCGCAAAAGCCAGCAAGTATTTTAAGACAGCATTGCTGCATTGTCAGGGCGCGCAATACACGCTGCATTGACAAGCTAGCTGTTTATGCATGTTTAAAATGTTGAGATATATGTACTTCAGGGAGAGATAATATTTTAAGAAGAAACAGTTGTGAAGTTGTGGGACTAATAAAATGTCTGCTTTCCTTGTAATTCGGGGACTTATCTATTGCAGAATGGTCAAGCCAATATGTAATTAGTGTGGTTCCCTGACCACAGACTTCCCAGCTGAATATACATGTTATCTTAATGAGAGTAGTCGTAATTATCGGGACTGGTATCCAAAGCAACATAGACATTCATTACACGAATACGCTGTATCTGTTTTGTCACGTGACGTACGGCCATAAGAATGTAGCTACATGTAGCTGTGTGTGGAGAGTCGAGGCATGAGAGGTATTAGGATAGTAGAAAAAACTTCATTTTTTTACCGTAATAAGTTCAACGCTACAAACTGCACTCGAACACGGATGTTCGATATACATGTATTAGTTCATTATGAGGGTCTTTAGGGGGTAAATTTGCTCCAGAAAACGCAAACTGAAGTTTTCTCAGGTACAACTACCTGACCCTTGCACAGCACTTTTCAAAATGCCATAACCTACAAAACCATCAAAAAGATGGATGCAAAAAGGTCTACGGAGTAGTACCTTACTGTTCTGGAAGTATACTTGAAGGCCCCCAGTATTTGACATTGTAATCTTGCAAAACTGGCAAGTCCCACCAAAAAATAAAAAACCAAGACTCTATCATTGTTCATTGCACTGACCCTATTTTGGGGAAATTTCATATTGCAAACTGTGAGAAAATTTAACTTTCTTACTAACAAACCATGCAAAGTTGAATCCACCAAGTGTCATACTCACAAGTCACACTTTCCACTCAGAATTTCCCTCAAAGCCCTCCCTTTTTATTGAACATGATGTCATTGACACAGTCAACTCCCAAGGTGAATTCAAAAGTCAAAATGTAACTCTCCCTAAGTTCTAGTATTATAGCATGGAGCTACAATGTAGGAAGGAGGGGAGGCCTAAGGCCTAACCCCCCCCCCCCGTGGGTTCCGGCGTCCGCTCCGCTCCTCCGTAGGATGGAGTGGAGCGGACAACGGACCCCACCCCCTAAATAGGAACAGGGACCCCAAATTTACAATTCCCACGAATGACCCAAATGCTCGCTGGCGGGCAGAACAGCATACATTTACCTTAAAGATACTTGGCTGGATACAGTAGTACTAGTTGACTACTCTGTCGTGCGTCGACGTGGTGTGCTGGTATGGTACATGTACATATTTGTATGCATGCAACGTGCGTCGCGTTGTGCACATGCGACGCGGCAGCGCCAGCCCTAGCGAGCTCCTCATATTAATGTATGACCTTTGTCCCTGGCAGTAGTGTAGCTGTAACTAGACTGGTTGAAAGTCCTCACATGGTCCTTTTGGACTATAAAAGTAAGCAGTATTGATGACCTTTCCGATTTTGTGTTATTTTTCGTTGTGTAAAACTCTTGTACATTTCTTTTTGGATAAATGCATCGAAAATAAATTGTACTTTATGAACACTTAAAAGAACCAGGAAATAGAAATATTTTTTATAAATTTTAGTAAAAACCCTTCTAATTGCATCTTTGAATTTCAATTAACCTAATTTTAAATTTTTGTTTTGCAATTGTAACCCATATTTTGATGCTTTTTCGGATTTTATGCAGATGCCATCTGAATATGCATGAGCAGAACTATGATGTCATACAAGGCACTGAATCTCAATGTTGTACTGATTTGTGCACAGAAAATTTCTAGATTTTTTTTAACCACTGCTATGGCAGATTTCATTTTCTTTGGCAATTTATTGCTGTGTAAATATATGGCAATAATCCAGCAAAAATTCTTTTCACAGAAATGTTCTCAGATAGCAAATTTGAGGTTCACAATTTGCAATCAGCCGATCTGCACGGTCATTCTATTGGCTTAGCATGATTGATTAATTTGGAATGAAATCTCCCACTTTACTCCCTTATTCGAAACAATTTCTCACAGCCCTCCGTTAAATAGAAAAGGCTGATTGAGGAATTTACATATTGTGCAGTTAGACTGACCGATCTTGCACAGACTGACAGTGCCCAAGAGTTACATTAGAGAAAGAAGCTAAGGTTTCTGAGGATGAAGCCAATTAATTTGTACAAACTAATCCAGAAACCAAATTAAACAGTCAAAGTGCTCCTTTGAAAAGGCGATGTTGAGAGAGGCCATCGCCAGCTTTATCACATCCTGCCTGAAAATTTAAATTTTGCCCTTACAGCGGTCCTTCTCGTCTTTGACCTAACCCACCCTTAGCCATAGGCTGCCTCAGCTGCATCTTGTGTGCTGAGTTTTAATTATGCTTATTGTCTTTGTCTTCATTTTCAAGGTGATTCCTTCTGAAACTTCAATGGAAGTCAGCTAATTCAAAGTTGCATTCAAACAAACTGGATTAACCATATGCTGCTGGGTTTAATTAGAATTTGCATGACGAGTTCCAAGGGGGTTTTCAAGATTTTTGTTTTCAAAATTCTGCAAAAATTCATAACTTCATTTACTGGATGTTTACACCCGCACAAATGACTGTCTGGTGGCTACTCTAATCTGACAGGCAATATCTATTGATGCCTGAGTATTTCAGCCAGGCCTCCCGCCTTGTACAGAGAGCCCAGATTGTGCGGTGTTGCATAATTTCCTTTGTTCCCGAAAATGGCCCAATGCGCTGCTGGCATCTTTTCAAATGTGGCCACATTGGCGTGTAGCAGTACTGTATCTCTCGTCTCTGGAACACTGGAGCACTTTTGTCCCTAGTGATAATCCACTTTCTCTGAATGCCACAAATAGTGGTATACTGTTTCAAAACAATGAAGGATTACCTCCACTACGGACAACTGAAAAAAATGCTGGTAATTCCCAGCAGCTCAGTCTTTTGTTCTGAGTTTCTTCTTTTGTTACAAGGCCCAGCTCCTTTGTCTGATTTCGGGCACGCCCAGTTATGCGTATAAACCTGAGGTCTCAGGTACATGTACCGGGAACCCTGGCACAAAGTGGTTAAACCGTTTGTGTTGAATCAGTTTTTGCCCTGGTAAATATTGAAGAAACTTTGGAGGAGAGTAGATGGGGGAGCATTTGTGAGACCATCATGCTTACCCATTAAAGGACCTGCCAACAGTGGGGGGGGGGGCATAATCCCAAAGTTGAGGCGGGGGGGGACCAGTGGCCCTACTGGCCCCCACCGCTTCTCCCGCCAGTGATTACACACCTTTAGAACAGTAAGTCATGTCCAATTAGCCATGGATAGAGATCCTGGGGGATAGGGGATATATCCCTCCCACTTTTTGACGGGTAGGGGGGGAGTTACCAATTTAATCATGCCCCCACCCCTTACAAGTCACTGACTTTTTGCACACCTGGCTTTGCACCTGCACTCCATCAGGTGGCCCATAGGCCCCCCTCATTGAAGTGGCACCTTGGACCCTGTGCCCTGTAACACTCCACAAAAGCACGACCTTTCAGAAATCACTCCCCCTACATGTGACAAGAAATATTTGCCTATACAATTAGCATAACCCTCAACCCTCCCAGGTGATATGCACATACTACCAACTTCAATGCCAACTGTGTACTCTGTATATCGAAGACTTTGTTCTTGGATGTCATGCATGTGTAAAAGTTTGAGTAGCAAGTCTAACATCTGCAAAGCACTTCATGATTCTTGTACAAATGGTATTCATGAAAAGATCACAAACAAGGGCCACTTGTTGGATTCTAAGCTTGATTCAAACAACCTTGTTTTTATTCCTTAGATTTTGCAAGAAGCAAAGAATAAGATGGTTTGCCGCATTACATGTATATGTGTCAAAATTCTCCCAAGCTGTAAATAGTATACTCCTCGAATTCAAGTTAAATTAGTCTTGAAAATCTTGAATGGTAATAAGGACTTAAATGGGGTGATTCTGAACACGTAAAACTGACCGACAATTTGCTGTTTTTAATCAATAAGGTACGCCTGATCAAGCCCGAGCCACATGCTTACTGAAATAAAGCATACAGCCTGGGGGAGATCTAAATTATAGGAGCCTTACTGCATGACTAAACTTTTCTGCTTGTCATTCAAATTTCAGCCTTCCCTTTTAACAAATTATTCAGAATGGATCAAAGGTAAGGCCCTTCTTTTTTTCATTACAAATACCCAAGTTCTGGGTTCACTTAACTTACACACTGGTTCACAAGAATTGTGTACATGCCTAATTCTAAACACAGGATAAACTCCTCACCTGTTGCACCCAATGGGTGGCCCTTGGAGATGAGACCACCGCTAGGATTAATAACGTACTTCCCTCCATAGGTGTTATCTCCTCGATCAATTAGCTCACCAGCCTTACCTTTAAAGAATACCATGGATATCAAGCCAATCAAACAATCTAACAGTCAAATAACTACAATCTAACTACAATCAAATAACTAAAAATAAGTAAACAACTAGACAACTTAACATAAAAATACAACATAATGAATAAACAAATAAAATGTAATACTTTAATAAGCAATCAGTTTATTTCTTATGTGTTGATGTAGTCTTTAAACTGCATTCTGTGTTAAAGTACATAAACAATCTCTTCCCTGCAGAACCTCGCAAAGCAACTAACTGAATGAAGAATGAGTAGGCCAACTCTAATAACTATACTCCCTAAAAAGAGAAAGAATACATGCATTTCTAAACTGCCATGGACTCCAACATTAATTTACGAGTAAACCAATGAAGTCATAGTCCAGATCTTTTACAACACAAAAGTTAAGAGGGAGGGTTTGACATTTTGATCTTTGCATTACTTCCAGATAAGTTCTGCTAGGATTGAAACTGAAGGGATATGACAATCACAACTTCCAACTTGTATGCAAATTATATATTTGGTCATTCCAAACAGTAAGGAGTCGACAGCAAAGTTGATTTATTTCTGACAAATACATTTTGCTATCTTTGGCAAAGTTGCAGTGGTCATACTTCTTTAAATCTTTTTTTTCCAGCAGGCCATAATACCTAGTATTCTCTTAACTTGAGACAATCATACCTGGTGGACACAGGCCAAGTGCCTCATATGTAATCAACTCATTAGCAGCAAAGCAATCATGCAGCTCCACAACATGAACATCGGTGGGGTGGATTCCTGCCTTTTTAAAGACCTCATCTGCTGCTTTCTTTGTCATGTCATATCCAACCTTTAAATACAGTTTAAAAGACCACATTGAAGGAGGTATACCAATTCACTGGAGCTGTCATGATTTTCTTATAGGCACTTCTGTCAAAATAATAATGAAATTTCTGACAGGTCTGGCTTAAGTGCAGGGGTGTAACGTTTCTTTTTGATACAGCTCAGCTGATAATGAGCTGGATGCCTGGAAAGCTCACGATCCTGTTTCTTGTGTTTGAGGCCTTTCAGCTTCACAGGTTATTTCCTCACCAGCAATTACACTGTACTCTACTACCCCGAAGGGACAAATTCTCCAAAAACACCATTTTGAATTCAGAAATCTTGACCCTGCAGCACACATGTTCCAAGGGAATAATCAGGACATACAAGTAAGCAAGTTTGAGCAACATAGCAAGAACACTCCTGAATGTATATATATGTTCAGTTGCAATAAATTTTGACACGTCACTGAGTAATAATAACATTCATACCATTTTCATGATGCTGTTTTCCTCAAATGTGCTGGGCAGATCTGTAGCCATCTCCATACCAATTATCTCCACTGCTTGTCCCTCTAAGTTATGATTCCTCACAAAGTCCTCACTACACAAAATAGCTGCTGCACTACCATCTGATGTGGGGCTGAACAAAAGCAACAAGACAGACTGCATGGTTTCCCAATTTTTCTTAAGATGACCTCTCCAGACTCTCTGTCCAATAATGCCAAAATGATGATAGGCATGTATGGTGGAAATAAAAAAGTGAAAAGTTGGCACTGGAAGTAACTGTATGTAAAATCTCTGATTGATGTTGTATTTTGAATTGAGCTGGTCCCAATGACAAAGCCAGCCACATGCTGGGAACTGTTTATCAAACACAACAGTAGTAAAACTGGAAATAACAGGAATCTAACAGTTCTACACTTACCAACATTGCAGTTTGGTGAGAGGTTGAGACACCACTGGTGACTTCTTGATTTCATCTAAGGAGAATTCTGTTTGAAACTGTGAATAGCTGGGGGTTGAGTGGGAAAAGAAAGGTGCCTTGTTCTGACATCTCGTGGCTATGCCCAATGCATGGGTGTAAATCCCGGGGGAGGAGGGTGGGAGATATATATTCCCCGGGGGGGGGGATGGGCTACTGAATCATCCCCCAAACATGTTTGTGATGAGGAAAAATTTAATACGACTATGAAGAATTTTTTGGATTTCCCAACGACTAAAATGCTTGCAATATCACTAGAAAGGGGAAACAATAAATAAAGCTACATGTATAAATATGCCGTTCTGATATAAGATTCTGCATGAATTAGATACACATTACAGATGTATATTTTTATCATGAATATCGTCCCTGTAAAGTGTATGTGGTATAGTCCCTGACCTTTTCAAATTTCCAGGGCTGGGCAAGTCATCCCCCCACCTTTTCCAGCACCGATTTATGCCACTGGCCCAATGGCGACTTGTGTCATTTGCAATAAATACATGTATCTAATGCCATCATGGATGGACAATCACACACACATGTACATGTACTAATGAAACTAATTCCTACTTTGTACATTTGATTGAGATTACCAATATACATACAAAGTAATTTCTTGAAGCTTGACAATTATCCTCTTGAAGATTTTTAGATATTTTGTTTTAAGCAAAGCTACTAGAATTGCATGTACATACTCATATACACTTCAATCAAGAACTATTGATAAAAGTAAATGAGTGTGGCTTACGGATTGTTGGTGGAATGTTTGTGGTTCTTGTAGGCAATCTTTGCCATGTGCTCTGCTGTTGTTCCTGCAAAAAGTCAGAGACAATTATGAATTCAATTCAATATTGCACATATTCTGTTTAACAAGTTAACCTTCATGACACTTGATTGTTTACTAAAATATTCCACAGTTGCTAGATCAGTACAAGAAATAATTTCAATCAACTTGTAACACCAAAAACCCTGGTGCAGTGTAAATCACAGAAATTTTTTTGACTGTTTGTAGTTTTCTTTTTTCCCATCAAAACAGAAAATTATCTGAGGACAAAGGCACTTTTATAATCCCTTCATATGAACTATCCTGCACGTTGAGCAAAAAGCAAAAGATTTACCGTATTTGCTCATGTGTTCTTTACCAGCTTGGCTAAACATCTGAGCTGTGATCGGGCCAGGCTGCAGGCCATGAGTGTTCATAAGGACCTCAACATGTTTGTCGATTGGGTTGGTACGGTCCTCAAACTAAACAGTTGGGAGGTTAAACTAAGTTGTAAATTATCATAAATAAATTAACTGTAAAAGTGGATGAGTGGGGGATAGCTGAAGGTAAAAATTGACCAGAATATTCAATTTTGAATTGGAGACTCTGTATTTCTGCACAAATCACAAAACAGGAGAAATAAATTAAACAGTTTAATCATAAGTGCATGTAGGTGAAGTGTTACACCACAAATTTCCTGCTGATAATCAGATTCACAATCAGTAAATGTTTGTACAACTTTAACAATGTAAAATGCAAGCTCATTAGACAAAATGTCAGAGTCCAGGGGACAAACTTTGCTTTACAGATAAGATTGACCTTCATACAGCATTTGATTCCAACTGAATAAAAGTACAGGAAAACATAAAGTATTATTACACAGTGGCCTAATGTGACAGCGTTTCATTATGGATTCCCATAAAGTAAGTACATGTACCTTCTGAACAGCAACTGTTAAGAAGGGGCTCACTTCTAAGGTTAACGAAGAGCCATTTTTGCTGCCATATGCCTAGTGCACATGTATGTGAACAGCCATTTGATTTGTGCACATTCGGACAGAAATCAGTCATACCATATTCTGTTCCATGCATAACATGTGAAGCACTGTGTTGATGTGTGGTAACTTGGTAAAAAATGGATGCCCTTTCTACATGTAGGTAACAAAGCATACTCTTACATTTACAGGTCAGAAATAAATAAGCAACGGTTCATTCGGCAAGAGAAGAGATAAACCATTCCAGCTGTGTCTGCTTCTTTTTTTAAGGGTATTTAACCCACATGCCTATGGTAGATGTGTCTGCTGGCTCCTTAGTGGGACTTTTTATTCTGAACATTAACTTTGAGGCACAATATAGAAAAGGAGCACTTTGCATAAAAGTGTAACATACTTTCAACTTGCCCCAGCTAGACCCATCTATATTTGTCAACCTTTTAACATAAAAAGCAAACACAACTTCCCACGGACTACAGAGACAGATGTACATGAACATTCCATGGTAATAAATATACAGTGTACTAGTGTCTATTTAATTGTTTCATGGGAACCGGGTACCCGTCGTAATAAAAAAAAAATCTAACCCTAAAATCCAAATAAAAAATATCTGGAAAAAAGTATTAAAATTGCCAATTTTAATAAAAGCAAACTGCATATTTATAACAGCATTTGGGAATAAAACTTGGGAAACCATGTCAGCATTCAATGCAGACTGTTTTATTTCCTTCAAAAAAACCTTTTCAAATCTTTCTTTTTCGGTGTTTGAAATGCTACCAAGTAATATGTTACATTGGTTATACATGTAGGTGCTTGGTTCCATGAATTGGAACCGGTTCCAGCCATAAGTGTTTCGGCACTCAGGTACCTGGTTCCCATGCATTGCCAAAGCAGCTACATTATGAACCTGTGCTTTCAGTGAGCCTTGCTGCATCTTTTCAAATCCCAATGCCATGACACAATCAGCCAAGCCTCCTTCAACCAGCTGCTTGGCCAAATACAAGGCAGAAGAACCAGTGGCACACGCATTGTTCACCTGTACAAAAAAAAAAAACACATGAACTGCTTCTGCAGCAAAAGAATCCTTGTCACAAAGTGGGTCAATTGTGGTCACTCATGGTGGTTGGCACAGTGATTTAATGCCTTGAACTACATGTACACCCAGTCACTGGCTTGACCTCAAGATGTTGGTAGCTCTAGAGTAAACTCCTGGTCACTTTTGCTGGAGCAGCCATCATGTTGTTTGGTTGCCAAAGAGATAAGCCTGTCTTTGTTTTTTGCAAAAGCAACCCTCCTCCACCCCATTCAGTGCCACCATTGGGTAAAACCGTAGCTTACTTCAATGCCTCTTTTGTTGCTTTGCAAAATTTGGGTGAGCACTAAGTCGGTGCTCTAGAGTTATCTAGAGTAATCGACAGCGATCCCATGTTAATTTTTTAAAGAGCCAAAAGGGAATTTCCCCCCTTTTTTCTTCAATGGTTTTAGGGAGGTTTTTGCCCTTCTTAAGAGTTGGCAAAGTCACTGACATCGGTTGGAGTTGGCGTGCAAATTTCATTCAGGACCTGCAAATTGACCTCAATTTTCCTTTGTCGGCAGAAGCACTAGATTATTAAGGGCCAAATTAAGAAAGCCAGTTCGTACTCACCAGTTTATGTGGATTAACAGAAATAGTTGTTAGTGGTTTTTGAAAATGCTCATTGGTTGACCGATATTCCAGCAAGACAGTTTAGGCCCAAGTCGGGCCGCACTTCATGGAAATCACAGCGTTTGATATTGACAACTTAGGATGGTTGGCCCTAGCCTTGGTCAAGGCATTCGTCATTCATCACATCTCAGCGCAGCGAGCACCAACCGCTCGATATCAACGCGAAGACTGACGTCACACGGTCTAAGAAATATGCAAATCAGCTGAACCAGGATAAACGCCTTGGTGCAACCATCCGTGGAAGCTGTATTGGATGGTGCTCATTATGCTAATGACAAAAACCAATGTTTTAAATACGCTTTTGGATTGGTTCACATTAGTAAATGCATAATTCAAGTCGGTCGTAGGGTGAAAGGTTAACTGAAATGCACATGTGGCTATACATGTACTATACATGACAAGTCAACAATATAAATTTTGCCAGCTGATCAGCGTGATCGGAGATCGAGTTTGCCTTTGCTTTGCTGTACTGATTGTGATTGATTTTTTTCCAATGATTTAAACTAGTGGATAACGCTATCTGGCTTGGTTGGTTACAATACAGACTTGGTCAGCAACCTCCAGTTAAATAAATGACAATTGTCACAACTTGACTTACGCTAGTATAGGCTTTATATCTGATCTGAGAAGCTCCGAGCAGAAACGTTCAGCCTGAAAAATAACAGATTTCCCATTGTCTGTGGGTGAATTCCCGAAAACGTTGTGACCCCGCAGAAAGTACATGTACGTGTATTCCAAAGCTTGCTGCTGCTCGGCACGAAAATCACCCAACATTAATTTATCTCCAGCAGAATTCAAGTAATAAGGCTACTCATCATGCCATTTGTCATTTTACATTGTTATTGTGCATGCCAGTTCACGTTGATGCATTATGCATAGGCCCTATGTATACTTAGATGAGATTGGTCACCATGCACTCATCGCACGCCTGCATCTACAGTGTATTCATATTCGCATATGAAGTCATGCGCTAGAAATCTAGCACAAAAGTAAAGAAAAACATAAGCTTCAGCGGACGGTTGCATTAAGGCATTCGTCCTGGCTCAGCTGATTTGCATACATGTGTATTTGTTAGACCGTGTGTGATTTCGAGCAGCTGGTGGTGTGCACTGTGCTGCGAAGAATGACGAACACCTTGACCAAGGCTAGGTTGGCCCCAAAGTTATACTAGAGTAGATCCTTGTTAATTTGTTCATGAGAATTAGTTAATTTTGCATTCTGTCATTTGTACTTCCTGTTTGAATGTGCATATCGAAGGCGTTGTACCTCTCTGATACATTCCAAAATGATTTACCGCTCCATCTGCTTTGGGCAGAAACAAACGCGGACAATTGCTTTTTCATACACTTTGCTGATGTTTTTACACATTATGCTGATATTAATTGCTGTTTCGCATCACTAGCTTCGGGTGGGAACAATCTCTGTAGATTTCTGAATAGCTATACTTTGCCTGTAAACAATCGCTTAATTGCACAAAATGACCACTAATGTACTACATGTACCTCTACCAACAAATTTCAGTTGCACTTTTTATGTTGAAAAAATACTTTTCCTTTGCTATTTATGAATGTTATGATGTTAAATAAATAAAATAGCATCATTTTGCACACCAACCCATCAACATTTAAAATTAGCAAAGTAAAATTACAAAAAAAATAAAATACAACTTTAAGTTAGTGCTGCATGTAGTACATCAGTGGTCCTTATACATTTAGTTTAAGTATTGATATGCTGTACATGTACCACCATTTTCAAGGAAGGTCAAAATGTCATTCTGTGACTAAAATTTCCAGCCTGTAAGTTTAGATGTACTTAATGAAATTATTGTCCTTTGAACGTCATATGAAATTGGGCACACCCTCAGTATATTATCCTTGATTACTTGTAAAAGAATGTACCAGTAGCCAAAGCTCTCCCATCAAGCCTCTGCTGATACAACTATGCAAACAGCATTGGTACATTACATAGAGACACTGCACTGTGCATCAAATATGAGCTGAGAATGCAATTTGCTTGCCTCAGTCTGTTCATGTCAACAAGGTTAATCATAAGTGTTTCCGGGCACCAGTTGTAAGTGCTGCTGAGGTCAAGCAACTTTGACAAGAAAAGCATAAGCTGGAAAAGCTGGCAACAAATTTTGGACCAAATATTCTCTACAAATATTTGCACAGCGTTTCATGAGTAAATTTCCAAGTAAAGTTGATATTTGAAAAAATTACACATTTGAAAAGCAGCAGCAGGGCAATTTTTCAAAATACAAACCTCAAAAAATGCACCTTTGTATCTCAACTTAGGCTCATATTCATTTCGAGTTTCACTATTCTCATGGGTATTCTGCTGCCTTCTTGGTTTTATGCCCAAGAGAATTTTCACATTTTTGACATCATAGCAACAGCACCCTCATTTGTCCAGAAAAGTATGGGAAATTCTTAAAGTTTTAAAAATGCAATTTTCAAATGCATTTAACCCAAAGGGATGTCAGATAATTTCTTTACAATGATGGAGAGTATAAAACTCATTGCTGTAACCCCTTGTTTTTTAGATTTTGTTTTCACAAATGAATGCGCATCTTGACTAATTGATTGTGACTAATTAGCCACTGAGGTTCATTTTAATTACTTGGTTCTTGCAAAAGTTACATTTTTAAGGAATTATGTTTTGCAGTTTTAAAATTGGAGAAACTCCTCTGGTGATTATCTCAAAAACTGCGAAATCTCCATGTGTGGCTCTTCTTGAAATGTCGACAAACTGCAGAACCTTCTAAAACAGACATTCCTTGGAGCATGTACAAATGATAGCCCTCATTCATTGCAATATGCACAACTGTAAGTAAGGCTCAGGAAACACTGCAACATACATGTATTTGGAATCAATTCTGATTTGGTCGAGGAATTTATTATTCTGTTCAGAAGAAACTTGTTCAAAATCAACTGTAAGTTCCTCCCCCCAAAAAAACTATGACCAAAAAAAAAGAAGCCCTCATATATACATCCACTTGAAAATGCAACGGTCAATCGCTCATAAGAGGTCAACAAAAGGTGTCATCACCCTCTAAGCCATTCATCTTGTGCTTTCATAACATCTCCATTCGTAGACAAAACATTTGAGTTTACTACATTTGTATAAAAAGCATCAGATTTTTCCCCAAAGAATCTCAAATCTTGGAATAAATGCTAGAATTTGCCTTTATTTTTGGGATTGTTGGGCAATGTCTAGGATCAACTTCCCAGCAACTAGAATAGCCTGCCGCTGACAGCTGATTGTTCCAGAAAGTGGAGTGCTATACCAAGTTCAGAATGGGTAGTATTTGATTCTGGCCCGGTTACATGTACCTGAGCCACTTGTTCCATTACTGTGTTCTCAGTGGTCAGAGAGGGCAAAACCTAATAAGGTACAAAAATCATCATCCCCAATGCAAAATCCTAATGAATATAATGGCATTCTCTGATACATTTCAATTTTAGACAGTGGTAGTTCTTTGTGTAGAATGTTCCACTGTCACGGGTTTGGTATTCCAGGTGTACATGTACAATGTAGCTGCATTCATGGGTGCTTTAATGCAATCATAGTTTGTCTACATGTATATGTACAGAGGTACATGTATACTGTACGTACGTTGTATATAGGAATACCAGTCATGCCAAGTTGGTACATAGCACGCTGACCACATGTAGTGTCTCCATACACATAGCCTACCACACCTTGTTCCACATCACTGTACTTGATACCAGCATCATGTAAAGCCTTGGTGCCAGCCTCCTTAGCCATTTCTGGGTAGTCAAAGTCTGCTCGTCGGCCTGGCTTCTCAAACTGTTTTTGTGAAAATAAAATATCACACATTACTGAGAAAAATTTGAAGTAAATTGCTTCAAAACCAAATTATGTTTTATGAAAGTGTGATACATATCTAACTATCTATTTTAGTCAAAAATGGGCAAAAATATAGCAATTCTCTTTTCAGATGACCAAAAGGCTTCTGACACTTCGAATGATTTTTTTTTAATAAGATTTTTCGCCTTTTTGACTTTTGGAGTTTTGTAAATTGGATCCGAACAATGCATTCATGAACGTTTTTTCTACGTGCAATGAATTAATGATGGCTGCTCTCCGAAGTATTTACACTTCAGCATGGCCTTAGGCAATGATGTCCTTTCTGCATTGTTATTTTCAATCATTGCAGAAGTTCTTGAAACCAAAATAAGAACGAGCTGAGAAATTAAAGGGATCGAATTAGCAGACAGATTTGTGTGTTTCAATTGGGCAATGGAAAATCTTTGCAATTTTACTGATATTTACATTCATGCTGCCCATACCATTCACTTCTCAATATGAATTTTAAAAGGCAAAAATGCTGTTCATGTGCATGTACATTATTACAATGTACATCAAACTTTCTATAATTTTGTAATTAGCTAATAAATCTGTTGGCAAGAAATTTCCAACAAAGATTGCAAAGATCAATTTACAACAGAAATAACTGCACAAATATTTTTGCGTAATAATTATATTAAGTATAAAAATATGCCACAGTATCTAAGCAACTGGCATAAATCCAACTTTGTTTACATGTACGTTATAAACCTTCTGAATGAAAAGGGTGAATTGTTCAATGAGTATCTTAGAGACATATTAAAAATATAATGGTGGGCAGAAATGTATTTATAAAGGATGGCCAAACCAAAAGAGTGGTGGCCAAACCAAAAGAATGGTGGCCAAACCAAAAGAATGGTGGCCAAACCAAAAAGAATGGTGGCCAAACCAAAAGAATGGTGGCCAAACCAAAAGAATGGTGGCCAAACCAAAAGAATGGTGGCCAAACCAAAAGAGTGGTGGCCAAACTAAAAGAATGGTGGCCAAACCAAAAGAATGGTGGCCAAACCAAAAGAGTGGTGGCCAAACCAAAAGAATGGTGACCAAACCAAAAAAATGGAGGCCAAACCAAAAGAATGGTGGCCAAACCAAAAGAATGGTGACCAAACCAAAAGAGTGGTGGCCAAACCAAAAGAATGGTGGCCAAACCAAAAGAATGGTGGCCAAACCAAAAGAATGGTTCACAATCTTAGCAAACACTGAAAACAGAACTCCCTTTGAAAGGTTTACATGGTACATGTGCATGTTCTTTTAGCAGTTCAGAAAATGTACTTGTACATGTAACAACTAAAGCAGTATACAAAGTCTTAATTAATGGAAGAAGTAAAATGCCAGTATGTAGAAAATACTGGGAAGATATTGTGATGGCTTCATTCATCAGAAGACGGAAGCACAAATTATAAAAGGACGATCATGTGGATTTACATACTTGAACTTGTTTATTTCGGACAGGTCAATTGCCAACAAATAACAACCAACCACACTGACCACTAATTACATGTACAATCAACTCCAAAACAAACTGACTGTAACAATCTGTAATCTACATGAAGAGTGAATATTTACATGTACCTGTTGGGGTTGTTTATAACTACATGTACGAACAAAGAAAAACACATTCGACCATAACATTTTAAAAGAAAAAATATAAAAAAGAACAAATACAGCACATGTAGCATGGCAAAACAACTTTACGTTCTCCACCACAAGAGGGCGCTAGTGCGACCAAGCAAATGTGCTGTTTACATGAGAGACTGGCTCACGTGCACGCAGCAGTGATGTATTATATAATGCACTGCCAAGGCAAGTATTGATGGTGCAAAGGTAGCATAATGCATTTCCCATCGCAGCGTGCTATCAGGTAATATTAGAGATAACCAATAATCATTAACTACATGTAATAGTCAATATCCAATACATGTCATGAAATTCCATAACAACGTACATAATGAAGAAATACAGTGGAGTCCTGCATAGAAACCAAAATGTAAACCTACATGTACTTTGTAAAGGGAAAACTGTGAATACATGTAGTCCGCTGTGTTGTTTATTCAGGTGCAATGTGATGACCCCCTTTTTTTTAACTGTGATAAAACCCCTATCATTTCCTTTGATCACAAATGTGCCACTAGAAGTAGAATTCCAAGTTGTAAACTGAAGGGTGGAAAAGCACACGTAGAAACTGGCCAAGCGGAAGGACATATGAATACAGAAGCTGCATTGAACACAAAAGTGTACATGCCATGTATCCACAAAGTCTGTTTGTAGTGGTTCCTTTGCTTACTGCGCGGCTTGTACATGTACACTTGGCAAAGCAGCTTGAACACCACAAACAAAAACACATCTGCACTGAATGTTAGAGCAAACCTTGCATTACTCTTTTTATTTTACATCAAACTGTCAATTTTACAATGTGATGCCATTTTAGCTCGTAGACAACAGCTCATTGTACCATTTACTTACATGTAGATCATTCATTTGGTCTTAAGATTTACTCCTCTTGAATGCTTAGCAAACATTGATGCCTGCACCTCAATCAGCCCTGTCACTTCGAACGAAGGTAAGCTTTGCATCAGTAACTGCCTTCATATTCAGCATCAATCACCCCCTACTTGATCCCAGCAGCGACACCTTTTGTACTTGTAGTTCCAGTACGTGATTGTCCATCACTGTCTTAAGTTGTGTGATGATTTACAACATTTTCTATAAAGGGATAGTACATGTACATGTATGTACCTCAGCCAAAAAATTATTTACATGTAGTATAGAATTGATGAACCCGCACTTTATTGCATTTTTTTTTTCAAAACTCACACAAAACTTTTTCATATGTGTCAGAAAATGGCTATTCTGCACGTTTCATCAAATTTTTTCACAGCCTAATGGCTTTTAATGGTCAGTAAATTTTCGCCTGCGTGGCATATCATTATATGTATGATTTTATTTTCTTGTAAATTTAATGCAAAATAAAACCATTAGCACCACTATTATCTAGTCACGTAATTCAATCACCTACAAGCCTAGATGTTTGCCCCCCTCCCCGGAAAACACCTGGTGACACCGATGGTTGGGAGATTGGCTTTCGACGAGACATGGCACACATATCAATAAAAGTAACATCATTTTTCTTTAGGTCTGTTAAGTTGATACAGTATAAGAAACAACCACAGTGCATCCTCCACCAAAAAAAATAGATTCATGATATTACATGTACATATAGATACTTTTGATAAATGTTAGGAGTACAATACATGTGTACATGTTACATGTATATGCATGTATTTTTCACTTGGGGTTTGCAATCTTGAAGATCAAAGCGCAGCTGAAATATGAATGCTAACAATGTACGCATACTGTACATGTACATTTACATAGCTTATTTGCCTCGCTTTGTTTCTTGATATGGTGTATGCTAATAGTGAAAGATCTGTGAACATTAACAGTCCCTGTCCTCCAATTTCAATATGACTTTCACACACGACGATTTGGAGTTACTGCACCAGAGTGCATACTGTACGTGCACAGGTACACGTACATACATTTTGTACATATCCCAATTTTACTTGGCCTCATCTAGTAAAATTTTTGTTTCCAAATTTGTCTCACCTGATGTATTAGGAGAGGTGGCACAACATAGCATATGCTTTTTTCTACGACCAGTTGGCAACAAGGCAAACGAATCAGAGTTCTGAATTCTTTTTGTTCTTCATTTAACCCTAACCGCCTAGGGTGTATGTACCGTATATATACATTTGTACCCCATTAGGTCATCAAAATAATACAGTTCCCAGGAGCCTGTCTCCGGGGAACCCCCTTTGGGCCAGAGGGGTGAGAGCGTTCATGATACCAGCGGAGTTGCTTATGCTGCGCGTGCGGCTTTGGCCCATTTCCAACAACGGCTGCACCCCAACCAATCAGACGGTGCACACGTCACTCTGGCTGGTTGTTTTGGCGCGTTCGCCACACTTCTCCTCTTTCGCCGAGCGCGTACAATTTGTAGTAAAAAAAAACCCACCCACCCTCCGCACTGGAGGTGGATCCCACCTTGTTTTATTTGCATGCACTGGCAGGAAATGCCGGGCCAGTCCTAGGGGCGGCAGCAGGGCTCCTGGCCACTCATCGTTGGCTGCTCAAGCAGCACGCATACAGGCACCAGCAGGGCTCCCTTCAAGAGTAGCATTTGGGCATTCAAGATGACAGGAAGGGGTGCTCGGTCCCTCTGATAGGCTTGGGTGGGCAGGTCCTGAGACCCGCGATCCCTTCAGGGTTAAACCTCCTGGCCGCTGACCATAGGCTGCACAAGTCATGTCCTGTTCTGGGCATAAAAGCCCCAGTTGCGGGGTGGCCTCTCCCCCCGCGGGTCCCCCGTGCCTTGGGGGGTCGGAATGGGGGCAAACATTCTGACGACTTGCTGCACACACAGTCTCTCGGTTACTGGCCACCAGTTAAAGCTCCGGCGTCTCTTGCCCGTTATCTATGTGTTAGAGTTTCGGCATCTCTTGCCCGTTACACATGCATTACAAGATCCGCTGTTTCTTGCCCATTACTTTGCGTCATTAAATCGGCGTCTCTTGCTCGTGACGCTATGGAGAAGTTCTCCATTATAGTGGTGCTACGTTGTTAGCACTGTGTACTTTGATAATAGCTACATATATTATTGTTGCCTTTACTTGTGTATCATTCAAGGTGTTTCTGGGGCCCCATAGCAATTCCTGTAAATCCAGAACATTGTATTTGTTGTTTCAAGTTGCGGCTGGAATAAGCGCTCGGCGAAGAAGGCTGAAGCATACCCAAAATCTGTGTTCCTGTGTCCCTCAACTTCTCTGGGCCAACGTATTCTAGTCACGTGGTACCACCCTTCCAATAAAAACTGGAGGTCGTAACTTCTAAGGATCATCTACGCCATCTTAACTTTGGGCTTGTATTCAACTTCTCGCTAATCATATACAAGAATAAAAGGTATGCATTTCAATAGAAAAATATCTTACCTATTTTGTGGTGAAATTTGAATGGAAGCAGACGATGCGATTGCATTACGTATGCTAAGTAATGCTATATTTTTATGGGGTATATGAATTCCATTGCTGTATTGTCATGATTGTGTGGGTGTTTGTTTGAACCAATCTACCATTTTTAGTACCCATACTATTTTGAAATTAATTTCTTTGATCAACATTATATTCTTGGAACACTCACATTATATCATTAGGAAATGGTAAACAATTTTTGGGTTATGTTCTACGTGTAGGTGCAAGTACATGTACATGTACACTGTAGGCCTATTTCCCAAGATAATTGCAGGAAGTCTTTTTTTCATTATTTTTTTCTGTAGTTTTGTTCTGATAATGATCATGAACATGTAAAATGCTAATATTTCATCTAATCAAATCTAAAATAAAATAAATAACACTGACAAAATTCGTATGAACGTTTGCCTCTGTACGTGTAAATCTGATACTAAACAAATGCAATGGGCCGAGCAGGCCAGGGCGTAGGAAAATGAATACAAACTAACAACCCTCACACACTGGGCAACAAGACTCCCAAATTTAGTATTGAAATCACACAAAGCAAATAAGTATTTACAATGATATCGAGAAGGCAAATTCACAAAAGAAGATAAATTACAAAATTGGGTCACACAAGTAATAAGACCAGTGCAGGTGCAGGGCTGGAGGAGAAGGCACGGCTAAGGCAAAGAAACCCAAATGTAAAAGTGGCTACAAAAATTTTAAAAAATGAAGAATGACCAGCGCCCCAATGTGCGAAGCAGTTTGATGTACATGTACCTGTAGAGTTCACCCAACCAAAAAGGTATTAAAAGAATTTGAAAGGTGTGCGCGGTATGCCCACAGGTAGAGCTCAGGTATTAACTGTTACACTAACATGGACATAATGGTCCCCCGAAAAAATACACCAACTGAGTACGTCCTACGGTAGTGACCAAATTAGTGAATTATTAAGGTACATGTAATTAAGTAACTCTTAATTACATGTAATTAAGTAACTCTTACATGTATATCAGATACTTCACAATCAATCAGTAAAAAGAGAACTGAAAATTTCATGCAATTTCTTGTATCTTACGAAACGTACTCGTAATCACATACATGTGCCGTTCTCGGGCTGTTTCAATCACAACATTTTTGTGTGTGTCCATACTGCCATAGATAAACTACAGGAAAGAAGATGCATAGGCTAGGCCTACATACATGTACATGTACCAGTATTTTCGAGTATGAAAGTAGTCATAACTTTGTTAATACTAAAACCATGGGGTTGAATGGTGTATCAAATGAAAGGTCTTGCTATTATATGCTTTATCCAATGGGGTTATTTTCTGGGCTAATTTTAAATATCTCAAAATTTTGTAACATCCCTACGACCCTAGTGGACCTACATGAAGGTGGGCCTACCTTAGTCATACCGACTCCAGCCACAAAAACTCTTCTCTTTCCAGTCATTTTGTCTTCTGTAGTAAATCCCTTTCCAGTCAACGTGGTCAAGCTAGACGTTTTGCATATGATATATGCAGGGGTGGGCGCTGGGCTGACACAGTGACACTGACATGGACTCGTCCAGGGTCTTATGTTTTTGGACCGCTGATCTCAAAATGTTTCAGACGGACGTGAAATCTTGTCGAATTAACCAGACGCCCTCTGCTGGTCATTGGTAGTTAAGTTCCATAAGTTGTAAAATCTCCGAGCGGAACAAAAGAGGGCGGCTTTTTTTGGTACGTCGCACACGCGTACGCCAGGAAAGTATTATGCGTGTACGTATATGTACACGTGTACATGTACCTGTACGTTCCCGGCGTTCGGACCACGAACAACAAATCGAGCTGTTCGTGAACGTACGAGAGCTGCCCGTGAACGTACGAGAGCTGCCCGAACTGTGCCACAGGGCCTGAGGTGGCGCTATTTGGGCCAACTGATCACTGCACTGCATGCAAAAGGGGGTGATACTGAAAAAAAATTATCAACGTACATGTACATGTACGTTGCGTCTACTACGGCCTAATCTGTCGCGTGACAGAGCAAAACAAAATGGCTTCGCGGTCTGTTTCGAGATCAATTGCTTTGTTGGCCATTTTCGGCCATATACATGCCCTAACTACACCAGAAAGTGCTTTCCAAAACGTGCTAGAGGACGTATCATCTTGTAAAGAATCATGTGAGCGTACATTTTCAGAACATACTTATCCAGAGGTGAGAAATTTGCTTATTACCAGTGAGTGTAAACACTAACGTTACCCTGTATGAGTTGACATCAGATATAAATTTACATGTATGTATCGATACATTCATTAGGCCTCCAAAATGATTGTCGTACATGTAGTTACTTCCTTGGTTAACATGGTTACTTGATCTTCTCCAATGGAGGTTTCTCAAATTATTCTTTTGAGTTTTGTACATGTAGGCCTCGGCTATTGTTTGTTAAAGAAATGTGTCCCAAGATCATGAAGATTAGGCCATTCCTAGGTCATATACAGTAAGCTTTGTTTTTTCCAGACACTTTTTGTACTTGGTCTCCACAAGATCATATTTCCAGCAGTCGTGGTGGTGATTGATGTCGTTAAGTACCATTGATTCAGTGAAATACAGTACATGTAGCAAACATTGGTGAGGAAAAGTTGGCATTCCCCATGGTCGGTTCCAAATCCCTGCAAATGGATGGGCCAATCACATCATTCAACACAACAGGTTTTTACTACAGTACCCCATTCATACATGTACACCAGGATGAGGCGTTCAAAGATGGCTAGGCAAATAATTATTTTGTAACTTGTGTTGGGTCACAAAGTGCCTTTTGCTTAGAAATAATTAAAAAAATGTTTATTAAATTTTTCGGGGCAGCTCTCAAGGCACATGGCGCTGGATGCAAATTGTATGACTTTTATTCTCAAGATCTTACATTTTGGTTTTTTGTTTAAGATAACTTGATCAAATAAAAGAAAATGGATTGAAAAAATTTCTATATATATAGAGGCACTACTCAGCACCCTGTGCACAAGCCTTACATTCATGTACATGTACATCTACCATGTCTACAGTACATATTGTATGAGACTTGGTCTGGACATGACTCCAACATGAGTGTCACCATAGAGGGATCCTAATACGACGCTTTTAGCGTTGATCTGCGCACTTCCGCGTTTGACAACGAGGCTGTATGTGTCAGTTTCAATTCTTAATAAGAACAGATGATTGAAAGTAAGGAGTCAAGACACAAATACATAAAAGTATGTTAAATTCAGACTTTTCAGGCTACAAATTTTTGTGGAAGAGTCTTTCAGGATGACCCGACAAGTAAAATCAAAAGAAAAAATAACAGCAATTGACCGCAAACTCACTTACCTGCGATGGTCGTGTATCTTGTGCAGTGGGCGTACTTTAAACTGAAGTGGTGTCACACTTACGAACCGGATACTGCATGTACTGTGTCGACTGTGGTGGGTGCGCGCTATGAAGTTCAACACAGAGAACCTCGGTTGCGATGCAGATATGCGCAGAAGGCGCTAATGTTGGAAACAAACTGGAAGGTGTACCTGGTATGCTCCAGTGCACTTGGAGAGTTGGTACATGTTCATACAACAGTCACACATACTGTACACATAATGAACAGCCATTTTGTTTCCAAAATTTGAGGCTGGCACTATGCTTTCCATATTCACAACTCTGGGGGGGATATAGCGTAAAGTCAAGAATTTTCTGCTTTCTGGAAGTCAAATTCTGCTTTCTTCTGCTTTCTAAATTTTGTGTACATAACTGTATGTGATTGTACATATGTAGGCCTACATTTACCGTACATCTACAGGTATCTTTGGCATAATGATATACATGTATGTAGGGCCTACGCTCACCACGTCACTGTGATCTTGGCCTGGTCCCCGTCCCTATTGATTTATTCATAAGCAGTGAGACGTCTGAGCACTACATGTATGTAGGAACGGGGACCTGTGTGATCTCCACAGTGCGGAGCCAGAAGAAATCAATACCGAATTCTGCGATATCGCAAAGGCAAAACAGGAGGGGAAATGCTACCAAATGTTACTTTCAAAGTGAGTTAAACAGTGAAAATGAGTTTCCTAATTTGGGTTTCATATTTATTTGATTAATTGTGCAGAAATGATCAAAAAAGATTTATTTGTTTTATTATTTGTTTACGAGAATTGCGTTTTCCGCTTTCTACCCCCAATTCTGCAATTTTTGCAGATATTCTGCAAAGCGGAAAATTCTTGACTCTAATATAGCGCCACCAATGTTGGGTGTGTCTCATTTTCTTTGTGAACCAAGTATTAACCCATCACACGTGGTCGGTTTAGGTCAGCTAACCCACTGATATATGTGTACATGATATTTGTACTGTAGAAACGGCCATCCATGTGTGGGTGTGCAGGCATGACATACCGGTACATTTAGTGTGGACCTCAGCACAAAAGAAGTCCACATCATGTCGGGTGCAATGGCGTCGTGTGGACTCACACATGTCCACACAATGTTCCAGTCCACATGTCCACTCAATGTTCGAGTTCACATGTCTACACAATGTTCGAGTCCACATGTCCGACACAATGTTCGATTCCACATGTCCGACACAATTCCCCCCCTCTCTGAAAAACAGTTTCAGAGGCATTTTGGGGTCAATGTTATCTGTGGTAAAATGAAGAGGAACAGTCTGGGAAATCATCATCAAAAATCAAGCTCGAAGGAGCTAGTTGGAGAAAAAGGAGCATTTTCCTCAAGTTTCCTTAACCACAGGAGAACAAAAGAATGTCCACACTTTGTATGTAAAATGTCTGGATGTGTGTGTAGTCATTGCATACGTTTCACATACATGTACACAATGCACTGTAGTCTCACAGCATCACATGTGCACAGCTCCAACCATAGCATTAGCGTTGGCTGGCCATGCTATGGTGGCACCTGCTTGGTTATCAATTTTGAACTGTGTTCCAGACCGCTGGTTGAAGTAATGCACCCAACTACTTGTTTTGCAACAGAAAATGCTATTGTGCAAAACCATTTCATCTTTCATCACATTTGAAAACTCGGTCAAAAACAGTAATGTTGAACCTATGGATTTCCTTCAAACAGCTGACAAAAGATTTATAAGGCCTTTGATGATACACTCGAGGAACAAAAAAGAAATGTTAAAAGAGCGTTTCCACCATAGGTGGCAGCAAGTCATTTTTTGCAAGTCAAAGTCAAGTCACAAGTCAAAGCTGGTATTTACAAGTCACAAGTCACAAAAATAGCAACTCGAGTCCAAGTCACATGACTCAAGTCAGCAACTCTGGTTTCCACAAAAGATATAATTTTTGTTGATGGATGTTATGGGTGTCACTTAAGACATAATTACACGGTGTGTGTATTTTGCTCACATGTTCGCATGCAGGATTCCTTGTACCATTATGAAATCGATAGAAAAATTCTGTCCCTGAATTGTCTGGAGAGAGCTGGCTCATGTACGTATTTGAGATACCGGTAGAACATAAACAGAAATGTTTGCTGTAGATAAAAATGTGGGAATTGTAATTTCAAATGTGATTTTTCTCTCTGTTAGCGATTTTGCTCTCTTTTTTTAAAAAATGAAAGTGGCTTACAGACCACTCTGCTCATGTCCCCCAACTCCTCTTCTCTTTTCCAAAGTTCTGTGCATGAACATGTACGGTGTCTGCATGGTTGGCCGTGTATTACGGTACATGTACATGTACATGTAGAGGGCTGGGTATACATGTACATGTACAAGCATTGATCAATGAGAATGCTCATCAGGTACATGTACTTATATGTACATGTACATGTATGTTTGCTGTTCCAAAATGACCTTGGACACACATTTTAAATGTACATGTGTACACATGTATGTAATATTGTCCTAAACACGTTCGGAAAAGATGCTCTGCAAGAATACCCCTCCCGTATGTAATGTACATACATGTAATATCCACTCACTAAATAATACTATACATGTATGTACAGTATGTCTATCCATGAACGTGATGTGTAAATCTTAACACTTCTAAATCTAGCAGATTCAAACAGCATTGATGAAATTCAATCAAATATTAGTTGTAAAGGTTTGCGGTAGCACCATACAAGGATATCTCTTTTATGAGTATGTGTAATTTTGAAAAGAACCAGAGGTTACTGTCCCTCACCATGAAAAGCTTCAAAGCTCATCAGTCAAATACTGTTGATCTGAAACCTTGCACTGTTCATGTACATGTACAGTAGGCCTATTTACCAAAAAAACCTGTACTTGTTATACCGTGGCAATACGTATAGATTGAAAGTTTTTCGTGGCCAAGAATTGATCATGTGATATGACACAAACATGTATGTGCTAGACTGCAAGAACGTCAGCCATATCAGCAATGTTTGCCATGGTGGTGGTACATGAGTGATGTACCCCACGGGGAACATTACCTTTATCATTCATATGGTTGAAATAGGGTATTTTGAGCTCAACCCAAAGTGTGCTTTGGTTAAAGCTCTTCCTCAGTTGCATGTACATGTAAAAAGGTGCCAGAGGGAAAAAAGATCAAAATATGCCTCCCCTGAGAATGCACAATGTTGGATGTTACTGTTCTTTTTCTACTCTGACTACCAGTAACGTGTCAGCTTGAAAATGCGAATGTTTTAGATATCCAGAACACACCATATTCTTTCATGACAGAGTAACCATCTGCCAGCATGTCAGCGGGGATGTCGTCTTTTCTCCATTATGGAGTTTGCAGAGGAAGATACTCAAGATTTCAACACCACCAAAGAAATGTGCAGTCAAGGTCAGTAAGAATACATACATGTACCCTGTAAATTATTATTTACCAAATGAAAACTTTTTAAGTCTTTGGTTATTACATGAGCATTTACTACCGGTATTACCCTCAGGGCTTCATTTTAAAGGAGCGTGATCGCGCTCGCGCTCCTTAATGTTTTCCAAGGAGAGCAAAAAAAAGCGCTCCTTAAAAAGTTAAGGAGTGCATGTTTTTTTCAAACCAGCAAATCTTGATTTATACAAATTACAATTCTTGATGAAAATACATGTACACAAGTGTATACATGTAAATGCTCTTAACTCCTAATTTTGATTTAATTTGGAAAGGTACTATGAATGTCGTGCATGGAATTTTCTAGTACTACACGTGACAGTGTTTTCAGTATTGTCAAAAGTCCATCAAAATTCTTGAACGTCATCAGAATTCTGTCAAGTATGATGTTCGTAACAAACATGTTGTACTCGTATATTTTTGATGCAGCGAACTTGAAGATTATTTTCGGTGGTTGAAAGGCGTGAGACCTACGTGTACCTACATGCATTGATGGCCAACCAAATGTCCACCAAATGTACACAGTCTGCCTAATTATCCCCAAATAATAATTTTTATTAATCTGAAAGTGCAAGTTTTTGTTTTAAATGACCAAAGTCACTCTTAGAAGTTTTGTAAAGTTGCATGTGGAGTAGCATTTTGGTTAATTTTTGGAAGAACATTTCATGTGTACCAGGTAGATGGCTCTTGAATCCTTCAAAATATCTATAAACAATGATAGACCTCTAAACTGATGCTGTCACACTTTTTTTTTCAAAGCGCCACTTTCCTATGGAGCAATTGGAGGCTCGTGGTCCACTGAACACTATACATGTAGGAAAGCATGTACATGTGCACTCTCATCAGTACAGAGGTCTATTGAGTTCACCATGCTCAATTGAGGTTAGAAATCACTGATTGAGTATCAGTATAATCTTTTCTTTGTTTATTCTGTCAGCTTGTGGTGAGGCATACAAAGATGGTGGGCAGCTATACGCTTGCCAACTTGGCTGCCAAAATGAAGTTCCATTTGCTTTGCAGAAACAGCAAGAGGTAAGTAGTAGGTCAATATTAGGCCGGCATTAAACATCAAACTTCTGCTGTGTCTAATCTGTGGTGTGAAAACAAAATGGTGGTGCCCTTTTAATATTAGCGAGTCATGCGATTTTCCTTCCAAACCACAAGAGGCCTATGCATCAACCTTTCCCTTTAAAACTATTGAGTGGAAGCTATTGATGTAGCAATATTCCTTGTGAGGCCTAAGTCCTCCTGGCAGGCATTTTATCAGAATGTGGTATCCGTCAATTGCTGCCCAACAGTAAGGAAATATTCCCATGTCTAATATTTTTCTCATGAACTCCTTGTCATGTTTCAGGAACTATTTGGGAACTGACCTATCCCACATGTTTCTCATGATGGGTTATAATGGGTTATATATGATGGGTTTCTCATGATGGGTTATAATGGGTTATATATGATGGGTTTTTCATGATGGGTTATAATGGGTTATATATGATGGGTTTCTCATGATGGGTTATAATGGGTTATATATGATGGGTTTCTCATGATGGGTTATAATGGGTTATATATGATCGGTTTCTCATGATGGGTTATAATGGGTTATATATGATCGGTTTCTCATGATGGGTTATAATGGGTTATATGTGATCGGTTTCTCATGATGGGTTATAATGGGTTATATGTGATCGGTTTCTCATGATGGGTTATAATGGGTTATATGTGATCGCTTTCTCATGATGGGTTATAATGGGTTATATGTGATCGGTTTCTCATGATGGGTTATAATGGGTTATATGTGATCGGTTTCTCATGATGGGTTATAGTGGGTTATATGTGATCGGTTTCTCATGATGGGTTATAGTGGGTTATATGTGATCGGTTTCTCATGATGGGTTATAGTGGGTTATATGTGATCGGTTTCTCATGATGGGTTATAATGGGTTATATGTGATCGGTTTCTCATGATGGGTTATAATGGGTTATATATGATCGGTTTCTCATGATGGGTTATAATGGGTTATATATGATCGGTTTCTCATGATGGGTTATAATGGGTTATATATGATCGGTTTCTCATGATGGGTTATAATGGGTTATATATGATCGGTTTCTCATGATGGGTTATAATGGGTTATATATGATCGGTTTCTCATGATGGGTTATAATGGGTTATATATGATCGGTTTCTCATGATGGGTTATAATGGGTTATATATGATCGGTTTCTCATGATGGGTTATAATGGGTTATATATGATCGGTTTCTCATGATGGGTTATAATGGGTTATATATGATCGGTTTCTCATGATGGGTTATAATGGGTTATATATGATCGGTTTCTCATGATGGGTTATAATGGGAGAAGGAGTAATGACCAGTCAAAACTCTCTTTAATATCACCTGCAGTTAAATTGATTATTGGAGAGAATACCTCTTTCTCGTGGAAAGAAAGACGGTTTCTAAAAGCTGTATTTTTTTAAAGAGAAAATTAATGTTCAAAGCATTTGCCTAGTTTCTGTCGTTTGAATATAGATTGCAGTTAATTGGATTAGACATGGCAGAAGTTTGTTGTTTTAAAGTGGGCCTTAAGAGTCAGCACACCAGTGGAACTGATAAACTTCATCTTGACCAGCAACCTTAATTTTGTCAAAATCTAACTCTCTATAGCATACAAAATGTGTGTTTTAACACTTGTACATGTACTCCACCCAAATCCAGCTTGCATATTGGTTTTAGTACACCCTGCTTTACAGAGGGATTACATGTACATGTAGTTTGTACACAGTGCTCCAACTGACCACAGCCTACACTGGGCAAAATATGAGACAGATGGGTAACCGCTCTACATGTCCTTATCCTATAGATAAACTATTGGTACCTAATAAGCCTGGGATCCGTGCACGACTAGTCGCCAAGTCGCCAATACCACAGGGTAGTCGCGGTCACGACTATCAATTTTGAGATACTCGACTAGTCGGCATGCGGCGACTATTATCCCACGACTCTCGACTATTAATCTGTACCGCATCTGTATTCTCTGTGCGCGGCCACGACTACAGGCAGCACCGCGAGTATGTGGTGAGACCGAGCCACTGTCGCGGCGACTTTTAATCTGCACCGCGCCACTACTATTCAGTGTGCCACGACTCGACTACACAAAGCACCGCACGTCCTGTGTGAGACTGAGCCGCATTCTGTGTGCCACGACTAGATGCATTACACACAGTACAGGAGCTCGAGCATGTACTGTACATATGTACGTACATGTATGTGAGACCGCGGCCGCGGCGATTGTACACCGCGCACATGGGCCAAGCATGAAGCCTTAGCCGCACGTATCGGCCGTCCACACACACAATGCATGCAATACTTAACATGCAGCCACTTCATGCGCTAATGAATTATCCACGTGTTTGGGTTTTTTCTCTAGACCGCATAAAACAGTGCACGGCGTCGTGGTCCATGTCTTGTAGTTTAAACTCCATTCGGTAGTTGGAAGTTGTCATGGTCTCCTGGTTGCGTTCTGTAATACTTAACACATGTAGTAAAACCATGATTCTTGACAATCGGACAGGGGTCTCATTCTCAGTCTGATGCAGTTCGAAAGGTTTTTATTTTCAACATGCAATTTGGAGATGAATTAAAATAAAAGTATCAGGCAAACCGTGGAAAATTGAATGTCGGACTTTCTTTTTCTGTTCTCTCGTTTTGTATTGCGTCTAATTCTTACTATTAAATTTTTAAAGTGATTGCTAAGGTTTTTGGTTCAGTCTTGAATTCCTGAAAAAGCAGCAAGAATTGCCTGTATTATAATTGTTAAGTACCGGAGCTTATTTTCTCAGTCCAGTCAACTTTCCTTATTCATATCATTGCTTGTCCCAGAAAATGCACGGGCCCTGCTACTTGGTCCGATTCCAAAACCACGTGGTTTCTTGTCCTCCTACCTCGAAATTTACTTATGCTTTTTTATTCATGTGCAGGGCCCTGGTGTTTTGTCCAATACTCCAATTACATGTATCACGTTCGGATCCAAAACCACGTGGTGGTTGACACGTTGTTGTCGTCCTTCCTCGACAGCTGGTCTGACTCTTTGTTATTCATTATGCGGGGCCCTGGTGCCACGCCTATTTACATGAACGAGTTCGGGTCTAAAACCATGTGATGGGTTGTCCTCCTTAGCTTCTTGCACAGCTGAGATGATGTACATAAACATGTTCTGGGCGGGGCCTTGTCTGGTGGTTCGTGTAGGGGATCTCTTTCCCCCCAAGGTAGATTTGTAAAGTAAAAGATGGTAATTTGATTTCGTAAACGACAATAAAAATGTCAATGATAAGTTTCCAAGAATATTTCATTCACCGTTCATAGTTTGTGTTTGTACTCCATTATTTTAAAATAATATGAGAAATAATTTTCCCATAATCAGAAATAGACGTCTCTCTCAAAATCAAAATTTAACCAGAGGCTCCAGAGCATCATATTGATTATGCATTTTAGGTGAGCCAATTTTGTGCAGGTGAACACTGAACAACTCATTAAAAAAACATGTGAGTCATGTTCTTTGCAGTGACTTACCAAATACAACCAAACGCACTTACTGTTTCACCCTCGAAAAATTAAAATGGAACGATCCAAAAATGCCGAAGCCATTCAAGAATCAAGAGAGTAGACCACGTGTGCTACATTGTCAGTTTGACACGGCCATTGTACCGGTATGGGCGTGTCCCTGCTGTCTTATTTGTGTGCATACTGTACGTACTAAGGGGTCTGACGCACCAAACAAAAAAATTTTTATTTCAATTCAGTAAGCTGATGTTTTTCTCCAGTCATTGCTAATGGACTGAAACGAGAAAGTCAAGCTGATCCATGCAGAAGATTTATATATATTCGCCGATTTTGAGTAAAACCAGAGAGGCCACATAAGCTTTACAAGAGATTGTCTAGTCTGCCGGAAATTTATCAATACAGTCATTCAAATTAGAGGTGCTCCTCAAAATTTTAACTACGAATATCATTAACATAGTATGACGTCATCGGGTCATAAAAGTCGCGACTAGTTAAATAGTCGCGACTAGTTTGTAATAGTCGCCACGACTTTGCAAAATTGATAGTCGCGCAGGCTTAGTACCTAACACATCACCCCCTAGATGTCTGCAAAGAATTCATGAGATTCCGTCATAACAATGACTAACACACGGGGGAAGGGGTTCTCTCCATCCCTTATCTTGCTTCAAATGCGTGAATATGTCAAAAGTAAGCAGTACCAAAAGTCGGTATAGTTTCGTTGTTGAATGTTATCTTCATTGAGATTCATGTTCACTCACTCCATACAGTAACTTGAAACCTGTCTTTCTAATAGTACATATGTATCTGATTGTTCTCCCCCAACAGTTGCTGTCTGAGGAGCCCAATGTTCACATCCTAACCCCTATTCTGGCCATTCAGTCCATGTGTGAGAAATTCTCTCAGTTTGCCAGCTTCCGGTTCAGTTCCTGGTTGGTGTACATGCGAGGAGACAATGGGCAAGTCTACATCTTTGAGTCCCAGCCTGAGGTTGACATTTTCACCATGGACCCCAAGTTTCAAGAGGAGATTATTGGTAGGGACTTATTGGAGAGCTTTTGAAGTATGTACATGTATAGTCGACTTTATTAATACAAGGGTCTGGGGAAATTATATGTATCTGGTATTATCTGGAACCTCATCTTAAGCAGAAAACACCGGTATTTTCCCACTTGTATGTGCGTAATTAACACACACATGTCCTTCTTGATAGGTACTGAATTTGCTTTCAAAACAGTTCAAACATGTTCTTTATGAAAGTGGAATGTATATATGTCTAACGAAGAAAGACTTGTGATAATAAAATTTGTATGATAATTGAGAGGAACAAAGAAAGCTCATGAAACGTAACAACAGAGCATGTGGACTCATAACCAATCATTGTCATAGCGATATACCGGTAACCCATACTAAATCATGATTAATGTTGCGAGGATCACGCACATACAAGTAAGTGCATTAACATTTTAGTTGGTGACTGACCACAGAGTTGCAATTTTACACATGGGGTAATTCCAGAAATAAGGGGTCCAAAAGTGTGACATTTTTGTGTCCCTGTTACATCTGACCTTTGTTTTTTGACATGGAAATACTACCGGAATTGATTTCAAACTGTTACTATTTGTTTGGCAGGTAATTTGCATTAATTCATCACTCTTGGAAATTAGAAAATGTGTTCTGAAGTTACAAAATCATATGTCAGATCTCACCTCACCTCAGACCCTTGACACTTTGTGTTGTCGGGGGGACCTGAGGGCAGAAGAAGCAGATAACCTTCTCCAAGAAGTTCAGTTGGCGCCTATCGAGAGCAGCTCTGTAAGGGTCATCTCTGTCCAGTCCCTGATGTTGTCGGACCAGCTCTTCCTTTAGCACCCGCGTTTCCATCCTCCTTCAACACTGCCTTGTAGAATGGTTTGGAGAGGGTGTTGTGCCTGGTGACGTGGCCAAACCAAGCCAGTTTTGGACATCTGGCAGTTACCAGTATGGGTTCTTGGTTGCCCACAAGTGAACTGACTAAGTTTCTTACATAGTCATTGGTTTTGTGTTCTTTGTAGTAAATGCGGAGCAGCTTTCTCAGGCATCTGGTTTCAAAGGTCTGGATCCTTCTTTCTGTGTCTGCCAGTAGTGTCCATGTCTCGCACCCGTACAACAAAATGGAGACAATCAGTGACTTGTAGAGCATGAATTTTTCTTGGAAGCTGATGTTACTTTTCCATTCCTTGTTGAGTCCGGCCGTTGCTGCACTGGCTGTGGCGAATCCTTGTACAAATTTCTGCTGTGCAGATGCTGTCCTTCGTGAGTGTGGCTCCCAAGTATTTGAAGGCTGTTACATCTTCAAGGAGCTCGCCATTCAAGGTGATCTTTGCACTGATGGTTTTCCTACTGTTCACCATGATTTTTTATTTCTCTGCGCTCACTTCCACGCCATATGTGTTGGATCTGTCCACTAGTCTTTAAGGTCTTGCAGCTTGCTGTTGGTGCCCCCCATGAGATCAGTGTCGTCTTCAAACCGGAGGTTGCAGACTGGTTTGCCACCGATGGATATGGAAGTGTGATGGTCTTGGAGTGTTTCTTGCATTATTCTCTCAAGAAACAAGTTCAAGAGAATGGGGGACAGGAGACATCCCTGCCTGACACCGACTGATGTTTGGAAAAGTTCTGCCACCTGGTTGTTAAGAAAAACTACACTGTTTGCCTGTTCGTAGAGGTCCTGGATGGTTTGCATGAGCCCTTTCTCAATGTTGAAGCCTCTTAGGATGTGCCAGGGACCGTAATGCTACACCCAGTTAAACGCTTTCTTAAAATCAATGAAATTGTGGAAAGGGTCACACTGATGATGAAGATGTTTTCCTATGAGGATTCTGCAGTTGAATATCTGCTCCATTGTGCTCTGGCCTGGTCTAAAACCTGTTTCAGGCATGGGAATCTTTCCGGTTTAACCTGGAATTCCGGTTTTTTCACCTTCAAATTTGTGGTCTTCTAGTTCAGTGTAAACATGGAATAAAATTTGGGGGGCAAGTTGTAGGGGGGTAAATGTTACTTGATGACGCGGCACTCAAAACTTGGTGAAATTTGTTCGTTGAAACAATTCTGTTTACACGACGCTTCAGGACCCTTCAAAATGTAAGAGGAACTACTTTTGCGGATTCCCACAAAACCTGAATTCTCTTTGCGTAACCAAAGGAGGGAACCAGTGAAGAGTGCTGTCGCGAGCTCGCGTTTCGCCACAGCCACTTTGCGTGAATGCCCGGTGTCCACAAAAATCCGTCCCTGTAAAAATCAGACTCTTACCTGTTATTGGTTAATTCCTCTCACATGACTGGCCATTCTCCTAATTATACATACGCATGCACATTACTCCGAATGGGTCTGTATTTTATAGAGGCATAAATTCTTGGCAGCGCTGCAAGACTCGAGGCAGCATGGCCAGCTGGCCATGTGCGAAGTGGCTTTTGGAAATTGTTGCATGTTCATGTACTGTACATGGTCGAAGTGCCGCTCTGTACATAGGTACACACATGAAGTCAGGAAACAAAATCGAAATCATCGCAGAAGGAAAGAACTTAGAGCTCGTTGAGTGGGGGGCTGCCGATCTGAAAGAGATTGATATATCGGTAAAATACAAGTGGAACTGGTCGTGGTGTGACAAATTATTACTGGCTGAAACGGAAGATGAGCATGTGGTGGGCGACTGCTTTCATAAGCTTTACAACCCTGGAGAAGCATGGTGTGAATGGTGTTGTGTTCGTATCAAGTACGGTACTTCTGGAGGGATAGCATTGATACAGCATGATGCAGCTAAGTACTAGAAGCACCGCAAACACTTCCGTGAAAGAAGAATGAACTACATCACAGGTTTTACAAGTCCAATTAATTATTAAAACAAAATTAGAGTAATTTTTTTTAAATGTCCTTATAATTGAGAAGATTTTGCTTCAGTAAATTAGAGGCAAAGGGGCAATGAATTGCCTCAGATTGCACCTCAGCGCATCTAGAATCCAAAATTTTCCGGAGCCCTTAGGCGGGCCCTGGACCCCACGTCGTAGGGGCTTCACACTCCACACTCACAGTAGTCTCCCCTTGATTAATTTCATCAGAAAATATTTGCAGGTTTTTGTTCATGTCCATTCACATGCCTGCTATTTGTTCTTCGGATAGCATTTCCTCAGATTTTGGTTTCAGTCGGTTGAGGATCACCTGGAACATGTCTTTACTGGGGTTGGCTGATCAGGCTGATTGTTCTATAGTTTTGGCATAGTCTGAGATTGCCTTTCTTTGGTAGTGGTATTACCAGGGACTGCGTCCACTCCCTTGGCCATTTTTTTTCATCCCAGGTCTTCTTGCAGAGTATTGTCTTCTGGCAGAGTATTGTCTTCTGGTAGAGTATTGTCTTCTGGCAGAGTATTGTCTTCTGGTAGAGTATTGTCTTCTGGTAGAGTATTGTCTTCTGGTAGAGGATTGTCTTCTGGCAGAGTATTGTCCTCTGGCAGAGTATTGTCTTCTGGCAGAGTATTGTCCTCTGGCAGAGTATTGTCTTCAGGCAGAGTATTGTCCTCTGGCAGAGTATTGTCTTCTGGCAGAGTATTGTCTTCTGGCAGAGTATTGTCTTCTGACAGAGTATTGTCTTCGTCCAGAGTATTGTGTTCTGGCAGAGTATTGTCTTCTGTCCAGAGTATTGTCTTCTGGCAGAGTATTGTCTTCTGTCCAGAGTATTGTCTTCTGGCAGAGTATTGTCTTCTGTCCAGAGTATTGTCTTCTGACAGAGTATTGTCTTCGTCCAGAGTATTGTGTTCTGGCAGAGTATTGTCCACTGGCAGAGTATTGTCTTCTGTCCAGAGTATTGTGTTCTGGCAGAATATTGTCTTCTGGCAGAGTATTGTCTTCTGGCAGAGTATTGTCTTTTGGCAGAGTATTGTCTTCTGGCAGAGTATTGTCCTCTGGTAGAGTATTGTCTTCTGGCAGAGTATTGTCCACTGGCAGAGTATTGTCTTCTGTCCAGAGTATTGTCCTCTGGCAGAGTATTGTCTTCTGTCCAGAGGAATGTCCTCTGGCAGAGTATTGTCTTGTGGCAGAGTATTGTCTTCTGACAGAGTATTGTCTTCTGGCAGAGTATTGTCTTCTGGCAGAGTATTGTCTTCTGGCAGAGTATTGTCTTCTGGCAGAGTATTGTCTTCTGGCAGAGTATTGTCTTCTGGCAGAGTATTGTCTTCGTCCAGAGTATTGTGTTCTGGCAGAGTATTGTCCACTGGCAGAGTATTGTCTTCTGTCCAGAGTATTGTCCTTTGGCAGAGTATTGTCTTCTGTCCAGAGGAATGTCCTCTGGCAGAGTATTGTCTTGTGGCAGAGTATTGTCTTCTGACAGAGTATTGTCTTCTGTCCAGAGTATTGTCCTCTGGCAGAGTATTGTCTTCTGACAGAGTATTGTCTTCTGTCCAGAGTATTGTCCTCTGGCAGAGTATTGTCTTCTGACAGAGTATTGTCTTCTGGCAGAGTATTGTCTTCTGACAGAGTATTGTCTTCTGGCAGAGTATTGTCTTCTGTCCAGAGTATTGTCCTCTGGCAGAGTATTGTCTTCTGACAGAGTATTGTCTTCTGGCAGAGTATTGTCTTCTGACAGAGTATTGTCCTCTGGCAGAGTATTGTCTTGTGGCAGAGTATTGTCTTCTGGCAGAGTATTGTCTTCTGTCCAGAGTATTGTCCTCTGGCAGAGTATTGTCTTCTGACAGAGTATTGTCTTCTGGCAGAGTATTGTCTTCTGTCCAGAGTATTGTCCTCTGGCAGAGTATTGTCTTCTGACAGAGTATTGTCTTCTGGCAGAGTATTGTCTTCTGGCAGAGTATTGTCTTCTGTCCAGACCATTAATGTTGCTTTACCTCCACCTTTCAGATGTGACTGGCACACACACAAAAATTGACCCCACATTTCTGGAATTACCCATATGTATCAAGTGAAGGAAACCATTAAAGTTTTGTGTGGACAAGTAGAGGGTATAGGTCAGGGTCTTGTAATTGTTTTTAGAAATAAAGGTGATTTTTTTTAACTTTTGGGATTTAGAACTTTAAATTTGACTTCTAAAGAGACATTTATGGGTAGGAGAACAAAGGAGTTTAGTGCAACATGAATTTTTCTTCTGCTTTTAAAGTGGATAGTGGCATATTTCTGTTCTCTTTTTTGTGTTTTAGTGGGGAGTTTGAATTGAGTGTGTCTTTACTCGGGCCCTCTGGTTGCCAGGGAATTGCAAAAACCCATTGTCTGTTGTGTTCGTTTGAATTGGGTGGCATGAAAGCCCTCTTATTGTTCAGGTATCTAAAATGCTCCAACATCACAGTCCTGGATTAGCGAGCATTATCAACTCACCTAGTATAACAGCACCTTTGTTTAATGGGTTTGTTGATCGGTTGATTTGTTGTTTTCAAAATGCTTATGCTAAATAAGAAAGATAACAAGACATTTGCTCTCAACCATCTTAACCTAAATTTTCTATCACCCAATTATATCACCCAATCTTGTGACAAAGATTTTTTCCAACATAGGAATGTTAACACTTTGGTTGGGACTGGCTAATATGCTCACCTTAACCGGAATCTTGTCCTTTCTGAACTCATACATGTATATTACTGAGAGTGGACTGTACATGTACAGTGTATTTGTGTGTTCCTGTACATGGAACCTTGTGGGAAGAGGATGCAGAATACAGTAGGAACAACTGCTCCCACAAGAATGAATCCTCCGCCCACAAGGGAAACCTATGGAGTTAGGGAGTTGAATAGAATAAAGGAGAACAAAAGAGGAACCCCACCAGGAAGTGTATGTGAGGATGTATGGCTAGGCCTTCCCTCCATTAGGGAACAATTTCTTGTGTTAAAAAGGTTGAGACCCAGTTGTCAGGACAAAAAGTGTGGAAAAGTTAGGGGTACATGTGTATATACATGTATGTATATTTATATCAATTGAGATCCCATATTGTTTATAAGTAATAATTGGTATTAAAAGGCAATGTAAAAACTGTCTTTGTAAATCTTATGCTGTGTTTCAACAACAACCTTTAATAATAATTTGGATTACAATTAGGAGTAAGGAGGGCTACATGTATCTGCTTCTAGACAATAAAGATTATAGCCAGCTAAGGTCTTACTTCCTCATATGCAGCAAGGTATGAGACGGAGAGAACCCCCCCTGCTTTGTGTTGGTCATTGTCTCGCAGGAATCTGGGGAATTCCTTTCAGACATCTTGGGGGGATGTGTTAAGTAACAATAGTCTGGAATGTGTATAGGGATTGGACATGTTGGGGGGGTACCCCTCGGTCTCATTTCTTGCTGGGTATATACTTCCTCTTCCTTTCAGGTCACTTTCTGCACCTTTTGTCTGCTTTTGTTTCAGACTTTGGGAAAATGTCCAATAATTTGGAAACCAACCTGGAAGTATTGAGTAATCGTGACTCCACAGACTATCCACAAAAGGAAGACTTCACTGACGATGCCTATGGATGGCTGGACTGTGTATCCAAGAAATCTGGACTGCCTCGTTGGCTGCTCGGTGTGACATTACTCTTGTCTGCACTGGCTATGATATGGCTATGCTGTGCTACCACAGCAACTGCTCCTGATCAACGGGTTTCCCCACAGGTGGGTTTCCTTGTACCCAGGGCCTGGTTAGAAGCTATAATAATGGGTGGGGGGTTGGAGAAGAGAACCAGTTTTTTAAGCCAAACTCCTTATGCTTTTTAACCTCGTATCCTCTTGAATCTTGCTATTTTAGTCTTCACTGTGCAGGAAACCAATTTCCTGGAATTGACTTGCAAGAGGTATCAAGTCTTATCTTAATTGCTGGATGATGTCTTAACACACAGGGATTCCTTGTATTGAAACACACAGGACATTTAAACTCATTCCAGCAAATTCAGTGTGTAATGCTGTTTAGCATCTATACATATCCCACACTCGAGGGACTCCACCCACACTTAGCTAATTAGTGCAAAAGAGTCTATGGAGGTTGTACATGTGCTGTTTTCAAGTGACCTCGGGTCACAGCTAGGAGTTACAGCAAACATCTACATTGCCATAGTTTGGGAGTTATTGGATGAAACGTTTATGTCGTACAAATTGTGAACACCAAGGGTCAGTATTTGTAAATTCATACATGTGCATGTACTTTGCTAAGGACTGTGGTTGTTGTGTCTTTTCAAAAAGTTGGTACATGTAGTTTCAGCCGAAAATAATGTTGCTTCCGAGGCAAGTACAATAAAGAAAAGATAGGCCTGCTGGTGGCAAGTACATGTACTGTTAGTTAAGCAATGATGGTTTTGATCTAGACCTAGATCGGAGACGTTTGCTTTATATGCGAGGCTGGGGTCTCCAAACTCGGACAAAGGAAACAGGGCCCTGTAACAAAAGACCGTACTCCGCACAAAAGACCAGGCTGCTGGGCATTAGCAACATTTTTCACTCTGAAAAGTGGTGATAATCCAGCCTTGTTTTGAAACCGTATACCAGGGTTTGGGGCATTTTTAGTGAGTGGATTCCCACCGGGGACAAAGCGCTCCACCACCGCAGCGATTAGCCACACAGAACCACTGCACGCTAATCTGGCCCCTATTGAAAAGAGGTCAGTAGTGCACTCAGCCAGGTTTGTGAACAGAAGAAAGTTACATAACACCACACCATCTGGGCTCTTTTTACAAGGCTGCAGGCCTGGCTGAAATACTCGGGCGTCAATGAAGATCACCTGTCAACTTAGAGTAGTGCCTAAAGATTACTTTGTGCAGCTGTAAATGTCCGTTAAATGAAATGATGAATTTTTGAAGAGTTTTGAAAACGGAAAAAATGATAATTATGCCGGCCCAGCATCATCAACATTGAAAAATGCCCCGACATGAAGTGGCTATGCAAGTATAGGCATTTGGAATACTTTGTTAAATTCAACTGGCAATAATGTACTGTACACACTGTGCAAATCACAAGCATATTATGCTTGTGTAAATAGCATTCATAGCATTACAACACTAGAAATATTAAGATTTGTGCTCAAGCAGTCATGAAACAGCCACCACTTGGCTTGAAACTGGTAAAACTAATAGTAACATGACATTATGCTATTACATTGACTTCTTGTAATTTTAACCCTAACCCTCCTCAATCCTTCACCTGTTGGAGGATTGAGGAGGGTTAGGGTTAATGACAAGTGTGTAAATTAAAAAAGTACCACTAAGACTGCCAAAAATCCATATGCTGATATTGATCTTCTTCTTGAATGGAAAAGGTTGGTATTAAAACTTACTAACTCAATTTTTCCTGTTCTTGAAATTTCAGAAAGTGGCAATCTACAATGACCTTGCCTACTTGCAGGACTCCAAGAAAAAGTTCATTCACCCCATCTTCATTAAAAGCCTCCCAGCCAAGGCAGTTAATGCCACAGCAACTGATGATGATGATGAGTTGCTTATACTGGAGGATGTCAAACCTCAACAGACAAAGATTTAAGAATCTGGAGGATTCCTTTCTGTTGTCATGTACATGAAGGTCACTCAGTCTAATAGCACACAAAATGAGTATCAAATGCATGTATGCATGTACATGTACATGCAGGTCAAAGAGTAACACATAATGGAGATTTACACTTCAAAGTCAGTTAAAGCATATGCTTCTGGGGAAAGACAGCAGATATGAACCTCATAGTTCAAGTCAAGTGGCGAAGCTTTACAATCTCAGTGCATGATATGCATGTGTTCTTGAGAATTGAGGTGGTAGGTGTCGTGTGTGTACTTTCCCATGACACAACAAACTTCAGCTACAAATATCGTTGATATCATGGTTTTAGCCTGAATCTTCACATTCTGACCACTTGCAATTATTTCTTACTAGTAGTGTTGTCGTCAAGCCCATCACAATCTTTGACCAAAAACAAAACCATTTACGTAATCAAATACAATTACATGTACATGTACATTAAACGGGGTGAGCAGTAACAAAGGAAAGCTTTTGTTGAAGTTCATTTGATGATAGTGCGAAGGGGCCTTGACTATAACACTGCTCATTAGTTCACACTTCATTACCACTTTCTCCCAACAATGCACTTTCAGTCAAATCTGATTTACTCTAACAGGGAAATTACCAAGGTTGTAAAGAGCATTTAAATAACAAAAAGGGAAATTTTAGATCAAAAGTAGTTTATTCCCCCAAACTTTTAAACTCACGTTGTTAAATAACTAATTCTTCCAAGTTCAAACCCCAACTCCCCATTTTAGTGGCTAATGCATCATCCATACTTTGGAGGTGTAATTGTTTAAGTGTAAGCTAAAATGTACATGCACATTGCATTTGAATGGCTTCAACAATTGGAGTTAGAGATGCTCATAGGATGAGCTGCATTCTTTATCTAGTACTTGCAACAGGATTCTCAGTGAAAAATCCCACAAAATTGTTTTCCATGTGGGATTGGTCCCAGTGCACAGTGTTTTATGTGGTTAGCTGCATTGTATTTTGGGAGTTTATGGCACTTCACTAGTAACACGTATCGATCTTCAATTATACAGTATTTCGTGCACCCCCCTCTCAATGAGTTAAGTTTGTGTTTGCCTGCAGCTAGCAAGTGCCGCTTTTCTAGTTTGGCTTTAGAAATGATTGCAAAATAATCGCAAAAGCAGTTTTCATTGTTTGTGAAAGGTGGGCTGAATAAGGGCAGGTTAAACATACTGTTGACATGAGGTGGACCCCTCTGAAACCAGGATTTGTGGACCCCTCTGAAACCAGGATTTCATTATCTTAGCAGCTGGGAAGGTAAGATATGCTCAACAACCATCAGCACTACAGGTGGGCAGTCTACCCTTGCAATTATCTGCTGGATCTGCTACTATAAACTGGCCCAGACATACAGAAGACTACCCCTTGAACTATGGGGCTTATCACCGTACTACATATAAGAACTGCACAAACTTTGAATTAATGCACCATTTCACAGTGATTAGAATGTGGTTTCATAACTTGACAAAATTAAATACTCACATTGGTCATTAACTTTATGAAAGTCAATGTGTATTGAAAAAACCATAAGCATATACCCCACAGGCAATAATTATTCACTTTGGCATTTGACTGGCAACAAATTCCTCCGGGGATATTACAGTGGCTGATGCTTTGAGTGAGAGATGCATGAAATCTTGGTACAACATTGCCAGATACCTGAGTTCAGGTGCTGCACTGCGTTGAACTCAGGTGTTCCGGTAATTGAGAATTCACGGTATTACTGAAGTCATCCAACTTCTAGGACGAGTTAAGATACTTGGTGGTGGTAGACAAATTGGTCCTTTATGCCGATTCTCAGCTTACATGTGTAATTCTGGGCATGCAAGCATAGTTCTCGGTACATGGACAACCTTGGTAAAGGACCAGTTTGTCTGCCGCCATTAAGCATCTTAAAGTCCCCCTTGCTATCATAACTGGTGTTTGTAACCACTTGCTTGTATATGTATGGTGTAATGGCTCGAGTAAAATTGTGTCATTTTTTGTATGCAGTGCTAAACATGAGCAGACATGACTTCTTGGTGTTTTGAGTACTGTAAGGATACAGGAAAATGCATTGTTTGAGTGAACAAGCTTGAGTTTGCATTGTGGCTCAATTGGAACACATAGCTTTTATGGCTACAGTGTGATACATATATGTGTATCTGTCATCATTAGTTTGGTATCACATGGCTTTTATGGCTACAGTGTGATACATATATGTGTATCTGTCATCATTAGTTTGGTATCACATGGCTTTTATGGCTACAGTGTGATACATATATGTGTATCTGTCATCATTAGTTTGGTATCACATGGCTTTTATGGCTACAGTGTGATACATGTATGTGTATCTGTCATCATTAGTTTGGTATCACATTTTCATTAAATGGACCCTATCGGTGCTACATCATCATATTAAGCTAACTGAATTATGAACTATTAGCTTTTCCCATAATTTCAAGTTTGGATAAAATAGCAACATTGTTCTGGTGAATTTCTTTGATGGGATTTCTCAAGGCGTGTGTAAATATTTTGTACAGTGGTCTTAATGTGTGGTTCCCCCCCCCGAGTATGTTAAACATCTGCATGTCATTGTAATGCTTATATGGAGGATATTAATGCACATCGATCAAGTGAAGTTCTTGATTTTGGTAAACATTTAAATGTCGTGCTTAGAATTTAGACCATGGGTTTAATGTTTACAATTGAATTCTCAACCTGTTAAGTAATAATGCTTTTACCCACATGGCCATTTGCTGGCATTCTGACATGAAGGAGAACAAGGGTCTTTACACTTTTTGTACATAGTGGTATCACCAAGATGAACAGCTTTATTAAAGAGAATTTCAGCTTATTTTATTTGCAGCTAATTTTTTTTTCTAGTTTTTGTTTTGAAATAATTTTGGTGGTGGTAGGTATAAACATGTACACATATACTTGTAGTTTGGGAGGAATATATGAAATGTACAACAGCTGTGTATTTCCAGTAATAAACATCTTCAGTTAAGGGTTTTGTCGTCTGTTTGTATTTGATAAAATGGTTGCAGTTCAGTGTGCCTTCCCTGTCAATGGGGTCTGACCAAGTACATGTACCTCTTGACCACATACTTTCCCCAAGATCAGCTTTCACTTCAGAAGGCAAGCATTTGTTTGCAGCCGTGCAGGTCATACATTTTAAAGTACAATATGTCTATATTGTGCATAAAAATAACTGAATTTATTCATCAGATTGCAAATAGACCAATCCAAGGAGATAACCGAACCATGGTTGCACTCACATGCAAGTTCTTAAGCTTGACATGCGTGCATTTGACACCCAAGTGGTTAAAGAGGCATGTAATATGTGTGTATTACCTGTCCATGAATGTTGTGCCACCTCCTTAGTGGCTTCTATTTCTGGTTGGCAAATTACACCATTGATCACCACTTGTGGCATGTACACCTATGGTTGTCAATATTATGCTGGTCAAGTTCTGGATGCCTTCTGCCATTGATTAAGCTTTGCAAGCTTGTAATCACTACCTAGACAGAAATATCATGCACAGCTCTGCAGCTGTTAGGCACCTGTCCATATGTACGTTTTTTGGTGCGTTGCGTACATGATGCATTTATACGTTTCACTTTCATGAACACGAAAATTGACCCATTAACATAACACACGTGCATTGCGTTTGGATATGCTATGCTTGGCGCAGGTGTTGACACACATAGGGAAAGGCTCTTTCGTCTGAAAATGGGGGGTGCTCATTGGAAGGCATGGGTCAGTGAGTTCACCCTTTGCTGTCACTTGTTGACATCACAAAAGCTTTTTGATTTTTTAACAGAGCTGCCATGTTTTCCATATGCCGCCATGGCATTCCTGAGGCAGTGGTCGGCACCGTTTAAAATAATTAGGCTGTGTGGCAAAGTGCTATAATGGTAGATGGAACCATCTTGGAGCATTTAGCATTTCTGCACAGTGATCTACTTATTCTTAAAGACAGCCACTGCTTGCTTGGAGTCTGGAGTCCTAACAAACCGATGTCAGTTTAGGAAAGATCCAGCAAAGCTGCTTATTGGCCTCGACTCTGAAGACAACTTTACCAGGAGCCCATAAGGCACAGTTGCCCAGGACAGGCTCAGCCACTGCAGCAGTCAGTCTCATAATCAGTGTACCAAAGAGTGAGATGTCCTTAAATTGTGAGGCCTTGCCCTACACTTCAAGTCAATCCAATTAAACATGCAACTGATTTCAGATATCTTGGATCAATAGCAGCATCATGTACAACCACGGAGGAAGGACACAGGAGTTACAACTCTGGCACATCACAGTGCTCAATGATCATCGCCGCCCGGTCAGACAAACAATAGTAAACATTCCAAAAATGCCTGATTACTGCCTGCAGCTTTGCTGGACAAGTACCAGTGGGACCAGTAATATCCTAGCAATACCTGTGGAATTTTCTTTGCAGTTAACTTCACAGTGACCAAGAAATAGAAAGAAATTATCTGGCATTAGATTTACTTTTACCTTCATGAATAAATTATTATAAAGATTTTGATGCACTTTTCCATTATCCATACAATGTTTGTAATTTTATGTTGTCACTCCAAAACATCAGTTTTCAAAGTCTTTCTACAAATTTGGCTAAGACTGGCCAACAACATGTTGACCACCACAGGACAGTTAAAATCACGAAAAACAAAATGCGCCGTTTTATCACAAGGAGTGATCATGAAATCTCATAAAAATTCCTTTTTGTGTAAATTCAGCAATAAAAATAATTCAAATAAAACAAGATCTTACAAACAACTTGGCTGTTTATTCCCAAAATATGTCAAGAAGAAAGTGATCGATAAGGGCAATAACTGCACATGAACACTTACAGCACACAGCCTAATACAAGCAACTGAGCGAGCATTAGATGCTTTGATGTTGTCAGGTCATACCAAGCACCAACGATGGCATGAATATTCAACTTCCTATACTGCAGTAAACAATGTTTCAAGGATGCAGATTACCATTGCGGTAATGATCATGGGGTAAAAAAGGGGCTTATGGTTGTGAAACAGGTGGTGCATAGCAAGCATTCGCTGCGCTCTGGCTATGGACATACCGGGCAAGCCAGAAAGCAGTAATTGGACAGATGTAGCCGAGCCAGTTAAACTCCTTCTGTGTCCTTCCTCCATAGTGCAACTGACCCTGAAAGCCACAATGCTCTTGCCTGGACAACCTTTGGAAGTTGGAACAATTGTGAAGAAGCCCGTTGTTACTAATAACCACCAAAGTGAGGTTGTTCAACCTAACATGTTTATCACAGACACATCGTCCACGGCCAAACGATCACAAGAATACCATTTTTTTCTCTTACACATTGTATTACATGTACGTCCTATTAATGACTCAATTTATAAATCTACAAAAATACTCTGTACAAATATTTTCAAAAACAAAGTGTACCACCTATATGTACATTAACACAAATTTTACATTTTGGACCAAACTTCAAGAAAGTCTCGGAACAGACTGTCAAATAACCTTTCACAAGCTTTTTCACATAATTTTTCTTCATAAGCCACGTAGTCTGCACTTGATATAGATGCATTATTTCATAGTTACTGCAATGCTAAATTACTGCATTGCAAATACTACAATGATTATTCCTGAACCCATACACTGCCCTAAAATGACTCCTCAGTTGTATACATGTATTTACATTTAAATATTTCCTTACAAAAAAAAGACTTAGTATCGACATGACTCTAAATTTCTAAATATCTTTCAATTTCTAAAATGGGAAATAAATTTTTTTCAACTCCTTTTCCACTTGCATGTATTCATAGTAGATAACATTTCAGAATTTTGTAATCAAACCAACCAACCCTGCATTTGTGTTTTATTGATTTTATCTATATGTGCATCGCAGATGGTGTTTTACTCAATTAGCACATCTGTTGGGGTCTAACCAATAGCTCAAAATATTCTGGAGCTGAAAAGGAATGCTTTATAGTGTGGCAGCATTTTGTTTACTACGACATCTGGGTGGACTAGTATCAACATTAACCCTCCTATGCAAAGATGCAATCTGCACCAAGTTGTCCTATCAGTCAAAATCACTCAAATGGCATATGATAATTATGTCTATGTACTGTAGAAGGACAAGTGGAAGGAATTTTTGATTGGCTGTGGCTGCTATCAATACACAACAGTAGAAGGTAATGATATCGGATGACTCCAGCCTTGATTTCAATGAGCTATCTAGTTTAGCACAGAGAATAGTGGCCATCACGGGTGTCACCAGGATTTTATCTGGGGAGTGGGGGGTAAACCACTGACTGTGTAAGGGGGTCACCCCCCCGCGATCCTCATAGTGGTCATGCTTCATGGTTTGTTTGTATGTTACTCAGGACAAAAAGGAATCTGGTTTGATATCTAGAAGCAATAAGACGGTGCTTTTTGATTTGGTGGACACCCACGTACATGTACCAAATGCAAACACAAAAGAGTTTATTAAGAACTAAAGTTACATGGCCGTAAATCGGGGGGGGGTAGTCCCTTCCACTTTGAGGTAGGGAAATGGGCCATTGAATCCTCCCCCTTGCCCTTTTGTGATGAGCCCAAAAAATTTAAAGGGATTATGAAAACTTGTAGGATTTCACCAAAAAGGGGAAGGGAAACAATTTTATTAAGCCATAAATATGCCATTCTAGTGTAAGATTTTTCATGAATTTGATGCACACTAGAGATGTACATCTTCATCAGGAATATTGCCCCCTATATAGAGTACTTGGTGTAGCCCCCCCCCATTTTAAAATTTCCATGGCCAGCCAAGTCATTCCCCCATTTTTCCCCATCACCTATGCCCCCAATTTCCAACACAGTTTATGCCACTGTAAATTGATGTGTGGTCATAGTTAAAACTTAAAGGAGACATGCAATGGATATTCAGCTCAACTTTTTGTACACATATTATTATCTGTTACAATAAAATAAAAAGATCCAAGTTTGTTTTCATTTGAAGTGAAAAGAAGTTGGTAGTTTTTCACTTCTTTGAAAATACTTTTGTCAACATGCACAAGGACACTATCTTGAGATTTTGATGTTGTCATACAATGGCATTCTTTTTCAAAAGAGCATAATAGTAAAAGCACCAATCCTTCAAAATCACCCAGCAATGCTTTGAAATGTAGAAAACTGTACACAAAGCTATGGAAACCTCCTGTTCCACCCTGAATGACATCACGGTTTTGGTCATGATTATGGAACTCTTCATCAGCATGAAATCCAGTGTTGAAATTTCCCACTTTCAGTGCTATAAAGAAAATGAAAAGTCATCCTAACACTTAAATGAAGCTGCGTTTCATGTATTCAAGTCCTAAAACTCCTATTACATCATTCTTCATTCTTTTACAGTTGGTTCATACTGGATGCAAATGCATTTGCCTCCATCAATGTGGCCAAGGTACCAGCCGAGTTGTAAAAACTGGAGAAAAGTTTGACTAAACGTTTTGGTGATTCAAATCACTGCAAACAAATCAGTCCACTCGAACCAAAGGCTGCCAATACTCAAGTCTCAAAACTACAAGTGATAACTGAGGGCCATGGTAAGATGTTAAACACTTGTGTTATCAAACCAAACTTTCACTTACTAACTGCTATGAAGATTGTTGGTAATAATATTTGACAACACAATGTATCATGATTTCTTGGAATAAATATATTAATAAATAAAATATTGTCTTTAAATGTGTTCCTTCTTTCATTATATTAAGGAATGATTACCAAATCAAAATTTAGTCTCCATCTCTCTGGTGTAAGATATATGGTTTACATATCAGTGTCATAAAAGCATAAATTTGACCTGACCTGACCATACACTGACTCAACTCAATCATCTGGATCTAATGACTCATTAGAGTCACTTCCTTCAAATGATTCAACTTGACTCACAAAATTCAGTAAATTGTTAAAATACTGGGTACCATCCCCATCCTCAACAGTGTACAAATGGAGTCATCTACTGATGCTCTCCAATGCCATCAAGGCTTACTCAGGAGGTTTTTGTACAGAACTAGAGAAAAGACTCTGCTGCTGATGATGTTGCAAATGTGATGTCCCACGGCATTCACTTGAGTTCACCCAAGTTTAAAGGTAATGTCTTAAACTTCTGCAAATTCACAGCACCAATATTTGGTGGGACAAATTCATCACATAATGTTCACTTTCGCATCAAGTATGAACCAGCTTTAACTTTGATCAAACACAATGCTAGTCAACAATGGTTTAACTAGACAAGTCACAGGGGTTCTCTACACTCTTTCATTCACTGACTGAATGGACTTACCGAGAGGTAAGTTTGAGTGACGACAAGCTGTTGACTACTGGTCGATTTCCTTGGTAACTTGTACACTAAATACATGTATATCCCGGGTGCCAGGCAAAATCAACTGGTAGTTTACAACTGGTTATCTCTAGAAATTGTCCCAAGCCTTTCTACTGGGCTAGATGTGACTAATTTATATGATTAAGGCTATTATAAGTCTATCACGCTTAGTTCAATTAATTATAAACAGCTATATCACAAAATACAGCAGGAAGCCACGACCATGAGTTGCCAATATCATGTCTGACCATAGTTAAACAAAACACATGCAGTGGCTTCAGGAAACAAGAGACAATCAACTCTGAGTGACTTTCAAACCCAAACACAAAGCACAAACACTGGATATCACTTTGACAATGTCATATTCTGTCAAGGTGACAATAGAGGTATTTCATCAGACAGCTTGGAGACAGATGCTGAATCTTGTGAAGTCGCCATCTTCTTC